>NW_027271208.1:607500-1025000 GCF_040938485.1 Diadema antillarum | reverse complement strand
CCCCAGAAAAGTTGAGTGAGAGACAAGCTATCAATGAGTAGCAGATACGAGGATCGGGGCTCCAATGTAAAGGTCCAGACTTACGTCCAGTTTGCTTTTCATAAATGATTATGAAAAAGATTACGGTCACAAACCCAATATTTTACTTATTTCAACTGGCAATCTTCAAAGACCTGTATTATATTCTAGTAATATCTAATAGGTTATAATACAGGGACTGTGGTGTAAACCAATCATATATGCCCCCATTCTTAATATACCTAAAGTTCCGTATTAAAATGGTTTCGTTTGTCGTGTCGGAGTGAAACGGGGTATAAAAAGAGGAGACATGCAATTGAATCTTTGAAATGATCACTCTTCACAAACTACAAGCGAATACAAATTCTTTCACTGATAGAGAAGATTAATACAAATCAAGAAATTAAAGGTCATTCAGTCCATCAGTTTTTAATTCTGCAATTCCTCAGAAAATGTTATGTTGGTCGCACTTTGTGACCAAACTTGTCGATAGAGACGAAATTATGGGTTAAGGGATTGCAGTTACAAAAAAAAACCCAAACCTTTTATCTGAATAATTGGAAAAATCCATATAAAAACACCAAAATCGTGCTGAATGAATGGGGAATCTCCCTACGTGATGAGTGGCGTCATAGATGTCGTCATGTTAAGTCAGGCCAGGGAGGTGAGACACCTCCCTGGTCAGGCATCATGCAGACAACTATATGTATTACATTCGGGTGTAAGGTAGGCCCTACGTTATGAAGACGATGTTTATGTGCTATTTTCTTCTAGCCACGTGTAACCGCAATCAGAATCAACGACCCGTGTTTGTATTTTAGTCATGCATGCTGTGTATATTCTTCACTTCGACATTTTTGTTTTTGTTTATCAATTTGCTTGTAGTCTTGTTGCAAGTTTTTATATACTGCACATCAGGACAGCATACAAGAACTGCGATCAGACAATTTAAGTGGGGATATTCAACAGATTGTAATCTGCTCTGCATTTGGTCTGATTAGCCTCATTTTTCTCTGAAATCTTCAGAAACAAGATGAGACGAAATGCTATCAAAATTAAACCTGTGCGTTGGCCTGTTGAGCAGAAGCTGATCGGGCATTCTCCTGGTAGAAAGAAAAGAATATGATCTCTCAAGTACATGTTTTCTTGTTCGTCTAAATCTCAGCATCCTTCTAGTGATGCCCCCCCCCCCCCCAGTTAAAATCTAAAAGTTAAAAAAAGGAAAAAAGGAAGAGAAGAGGGGGAAAGAACGCTGCTCCGTTATCCATTGAAGTCTGATTTTCACGCTATTGTAGTTCCCCCTCTAAAGCGTATTGACATAATTATGATTTATGATGTTGACATAATTTCAGTCCGCCTATGTTCATTGACATGGCAGTCGCTGGTCGCTGGCTGGATTTTTTTTTTCATGTCTGTCCTCCTTTGACGGGTATAGAACTAAACTTCCTTCCTACACCTGTATTTGAAAAATGAAATCAGCTTCTAGCTAGCTGGAGGTGGTCCATGCTCGAATTTAATGTCACGTTTGGTGACGTGAAGCGAAAAATTGTCTGACCGCTTTTGATGGATGGGACTGTCGGAAAGGGCGTCGTTTTCTCGCGATGTTGCATCGATCCTTGAAGTCGACTACAAAACAAGCATTCGTCTGAGTGGCAGTGAAGCTAAATTCTACTTTGTTTATCCCCCCCCCCCCCCTCCCCACCATGAAATACACAATTAATAAAACAATTGCTTCTTTGTCATTCGGAACAGTTTGTAGTCAATTCTGATCAAAGAGTGAAGTCTGATATGTTAAACGGGAAACAACATAGAATAATTGGAAGTGCTGTTATAGATTCAACTTATCATAATACTTATCTCTCACAAAGAAGCTATTGTTGCTTTTCACACACTTCAGAACGAAGTAGGATTGAGTTCCCAAAGCTGTGTAGTTTGGAGGAACACTGACATGCAATTCTGACAATGACGACGAGAGTGATGTCGAGTCGATTTCTGCTGCATGTTCGTGTCAAGCTGTCAGGTTGGAAAAACAAGTGTGACATAAAATGGAGGAAAGAGAAACTCTGTGGTGCTCAATGTCATTGGATTACGAAGTATGTAGGGCCCAAAGTCTTGACGAGGCCCTGTTGTATTTTATTATACTTTATTTTCATGTCAAAAGCAAAAGACACGGACATGGCTTTGTATTTCACACGCCATACTGAAATTGAAATATTTCAGACGTGCCCTTCTATGTTTACGGGGCCAAATTGCTACACACGTCAACCACCATCCACCCCCCCCCCCCTCAAAAAAAAAAAAAGAAAAAGAAAAAGAAAAAAGAACTCCTGGAATTTTTGTCTTCCCTTTTGCCCTCGAGAAAATGTCCCGTAATGAATGGTGTGTCAACAGTTATAAATTGGGCTGGAAAGAGGGAAAAATTTGAGTTATTTCCTTTCGCTACTCTTGCAAATCGACGTATTTCAACAATCATGTTTGTCATTCCCACGCTGGATTAGGACAGGATTTGTAAAAGATTAGCTTCAAAATGAATTCCCAAACCTCGAATCAATCAGTTTTTCCGTGTTGGGTTCGTTTATACGAAACATTCCGACGTCAAACGCAAAGGAACCAACATCTCACCAATTTCTGCTCAGCTGTTTCATTTTCTTTATCCTGACTAGTTATCGATTAACTTTCCATGAATACTGGCATTTCCTTCTTCCGTACCCGGCTTCTGAGACCTTAGATCAAAGGCAAATATTTCCCTCCAAATTGATATGCTTTATTCCTTTTATGTTGGAATGAATTTGCAGGTCGTCAATTCCTGTGCTGCCAGACAAAGTTGACGTAATTTAAGAAACGTAGATGAAAACATTTACACGTCAATGATCAAAAACGTATGAAATTACGACAAGAACGACAATTACAATGAAAGTGATGTATGATATCCAAAATCATAACTCATAAGATAAGTTTCTACGTCGCAACGACTTATACAGTTGTATTCCATGCACTGAAATAATTATATTGAAGCAATTTAGTGGACCTCTCAGCTCTCTTTTTCCCTCTAAACATAACTTAGCATTTTCCGGTATGTATGCATATCTCTATTTGTTGACTATCGTTTATTTTTCACAATAAACGTCTTTCTAATGTATATAGGCTTATGATATAATTCCTGATTTATTTTGTGTTATGTTTTGTTGGAAGAGAAAATGAGAATGAAAATAAATAAATTTGATTCAATTCAATTTAATTTAATGTTTCTTTCATGAAGAGCATAAAAACTAACATCGATGATTGGAAAAATATCAAATGAATTAAATAGGGAATGCATTGTGTACCTTCACTGACATAGCCGCCCTGCACCTACATTTGAAAAGAGGTCACGATGATCAAATCTTGACCAGTTAAATCAATGTAAACAGAAAATAAACATATATATTACAGAGAATTGTTAAGTAGATGGCGATCGGTAATCACTTCCATAAGTTAATGTCGGTATCTTGTGTTTGTTTCAGCATAAATTGTTTTGCATTGTTCTCTCTTTCTCATCTCTTCTTCCTTAAAAACAACAACAACAACAACATTCTTCTCATTTGGTGGTTTATTTCCCATGTGATGACTGCAAACTAATACCGTTATATCAAGATGTTTTGCATCCTGACAATCACTTTTACTCGTGAATTTCAAACTGTTGAATATTGTAAAGAAGCGTTGAAGTAATCAAAGAATGGTTTGTAATGTGTTTTGTTTAGAGCATCGGATTATGAAAAGTCAGACAGAACTTCCGTGTAACACATTCTTTAAAGCAGTAGCGATAAATGCAGTTATGACTGCATGAACATTCTTGTTTGCTTTATTTCTTTCCACAACAATAATTCTTACATGTTGTCGCTTGTGTTAATCGGTTTTTCTGATATTCGAAACAAAAGCAATCCCGTGTTTATGCTTCGATTATTCGCAAGAAGGCTGTAATGGATATCATCGTCACTATCACGCTTGCAAATTTCTTGAACCTGAATGTATTATTATCATTACTGCTACTATTATTGTTACTACTATACTACTACTACTACTACTACTACTACTACTACTATTACTACTGCTACTGCTACTACAGCAAATACAGGTGAATAATCTTTTCCTCTGTTTTTTTTTTTCGAAGTAAATGTATACAAAGAGCGTCAATTGGCAGACGACACCGTAAGTTGGCGCCTTTTTGGTTGGTGCATATCCACGCGCGGGACCAATATAACGTTTGTGACGGCGAAGCGAGACGTGTGCCACAGAATTCAACCCGCCGTGGGTCTCCACGTCTCTCGAGCGAACGCAGGTAAAAGAAGCAAGGTGGCGCAGTTAAAACGACTAACAAACGCTATCGATGCTGCAACTGATTGACAAATTGCCCTACAGCGATGTAAATGCTATCGATACTTTTATTAATCATAGAGTATGAGTTTGTTGTGACCTTTACCTTGATTGGAAGCCGAGAAACATTTAGGAAATATTCTTTTTAGGGCTCACTGTCTTGCGTCTCCTAAGAGATCTGATTGTTTCAGAACACCCCAACAAGCTACAAAATTACTATTCGAATTCCTAAACGGTTATATTTCAGGCCATGACAGGAGAAAAGAGTGGAATGTCATGTTGGAATATATAAAGATCATATTTCCACACACAAGCAGACTGATTACCTTTCCACGTGATTTTTATTTTCAAAGTATTGAAATGATTGGCCTGACACGAATGAGAAAACAAAACGGCAACTTCAGGGCATTACTTTTTTTTTTCAATTCTGATTCATTCACCTAATTTTCTCTTTATTAATCAATGTCAATTGCATATTTGTATTGGTTCAACGTTGTATTTGCGTGTACTTGGTATAGTGGTGATGGGTTATGGACAAATTTCCTTCATTTTCACAACGTGAAGCTCAGAATTGCAAACCTCTGAGTATAAACAAATGATTCTGTAAACATCTTTCAGCTTAGTCGAAGCAACGAATGGCTGGAAGTTTCATTTTTTAATCAGTTTCATATCATGACTCGAAATAGCATCTGCCGTCACCGTCACGATGTCATGTGACCATGACGTCATGATCTTGACCTCCCAAAAATTTTTTACCTAAGGTCACATTTTGTATACACAATCATTTAAAGGGAAACTAGGTCCTTTATGACTTTAAATGAATGTATCAACTTCCCTGTGTCTGTGTGTGTGCGATGACATGGAATACATCACCTGCCCTTCTTTGAGTCAGGATTATGTCCTGCGACAAAAGTGGAATAACAATTCATATCACTTCAAATATGAATTAAATGAAAATTATGACCCAATCTGATATCATAGCCATTTGACCATGATAACCATTTTGGGACACCAACTGACCATCGTGTTATCTGAATTACCGATGTTCAGATGGTCAGGATTTTCTTTACTTTAGTTCGACTTCGCTCAGTATCTTAACTGATCCGTCGCTTTTATGATGTCTTTAAAGTTCCTGATGTCTCTCAAACCCTGTACTTTAGGTGAATGAAAGAATACAAACAACATAAAAAACTCCAAGAGTTGGCTGCTTGTCTGCATCAACATTAATCTTATTTTGTACTGACGTACATCGTCCACTCTGCTAGAACTGACAAGTAAAATAAATTTAGGGAAACGATGCTGCCTCCACGTTCTCTTTTTGTATTTTTTCTTCATAGTTCTGTCTTATTTCTAAAGATAATTATGTGTAATCTTTTAGGAGATGCATCTTTTCCAATATGAATCTGTACGTGTATGTATTTTCTCTGTGTTACAGAAAACAACCTTAGCAGAAAGTGAAAGTTTATATATTTAAAGTTACGGCGCGGTGTGTCGCGATGATACATTACCCGTGAATGCCACAACTAAACTTACGACATACAAGCTAAAACATGTTGCAAAATACATCTGAGTTTACAGCCACCCTCGTAAAGGAAATATTAGAGATACCAATAATGTTCAAATCAACGGGCTTCGCTGCAGCGTTAAAGAACTTGAGAAACATAAGAAGGGCAGCGGAAGACATCGTCTCGTGGGAGCAGTTTTGAAGAAAACACTCTGCTAAAGAAGGTAGTTTGTGTCATAACTCCTTGAAAACAACTCGAGATATGTACTTCTAAGAAAGGTTTGCACAAATCTAACTTGCGGCGTCTTGACAGCGGAAGAACTACCTTCATCGCAAAGCGATCGGTCGTCGCGCGACTCCTGCTTGCTGGGCCGTCAGTGCGCGCCGACGCGTCGAGGCGCGTGCGTCTTTTCACGAGCCATGCGCGCCCGTTCGTGAGCCGTGTTCGTCTCTCGTACTTGCCTGCCCACCTCACCTAACGTAGTACGCTTGGAAAAACTCAGAGAGAAAGAAAGAGAGAAGAGACGCCCGTATCATCACTTTGTATTGTACCTGCGTGAAGTGTGGGTACACCGCGCACACCTGAATCGACCTACCTGTCACATGCGCCTTTTGTTTGGACGAGTGGGCCGAGAGAGCGAGCCACGCTTAAGCCGGCGGTGTATGCAGCGGAATTCAGTCGCGACTACCGTGGGAAAGCACCCCGGGTTAGCTTCTCACACTTATTGTTATAAATACCTGAGCGCATCGCGCTAAGACTATAAAACCTGACGAGGCTAAAGTATTAACTTCTAAAGAGGGAGAAAGAGAGAGAAAAGCGAGTCGTACTTTTGTACTACTCGTCCTTTTTTCTCCTTTGGCCAACCACAATTATCAAATGCGTCAGGAACACAAAGGGATGAATGTGATCTTTTCTTTGCGGATCCCGATGTTGACTCCAACGGGAAGGTGAATCTTTTTATGGTTTCATTCTCGTCTCTCGAACTTCTTTTCAGGAAAATAAAAACAACCTTCCCTCCGCCGATTCATCGTTTTAATGCCTCTTCTGGTGTCAGCGAAACTCTGAATGATAATTCATCACCAACAGGCGACCGAAGTAAGAAAAAGGAATTAAGTTAGGGATCTCGCGAACAGAAAAAAGAATGTTTTTCAGGAGTGTGATCAAATGATTGATGTAACTGGACCAAGGCTGGAAAGTTTCTTGTATCTTCCTCCTCTCTGTGGAAGAAAAAGACATTGGAAAAAGCAGAGCGTGCCTCTTTGCTAGGCAACAGGTTGCGAGTATCGCTCAGTATCGTTGAAGTATCGGGTGTCCAAGATAGGTCGTCTGCGCGTGAGATTTAATCGCTTTTTCGGCGCACGCCGCGGGAAGCCAAATTCAACCAGTGAGATGTCGGCTGAAAAACCCAGCAGGAACCACGATGGGCGGAAGGTATGATATCATCCCCTTTGACACAACATAACCAGCATCCTTTTACAGTGTAATCTCATATGTGAATATCGCTGCTTGATATTTTCTTGCTATTATTTTGGAATGTGTTTTTGATTTTGTGAAAGAGCTGTCAGTCATATGGAAAGTACACAAGGTACGTCATTGACAAGAGAAGCAGCACTGGAATTGTAAACGGTGTCTACTATCCAAACATTTTACTTGCGATTTCCTCACAACTACAATGATCCAAACGGTGTTTTATTTATTTGTTCATGTATTCATATACAAACACACGCCTTCCAATGTTCCCTTTTTATAACAATATTCAAATTTCGTGAAATATGGAGAAAGAAGGAGCCTTATCCAATGTTTCAATGCTTGTAACTGTCTGTCAATAATTCCCAATCTTGCAAATAATTGTACTCTTGTTTGTTCTTATTGTAAGAGTTTTGGTTTTGCAGGTACGTATACATAGATACATTTACATGTACAATACTTGCTCTGCTCTGGGACTTTTGATTGGAAGCCGAAATGGAACTTGCTTGTTACTTTGTCCCACACTAAAATCTTGGTGTATTAAATCACGTCATGCCAATAGTAGCAATACGCTTCTTTCAATGCCATGAGTATTCACCCCGGCATTCATGGTGTATTGTTTAATCCTCGTCATATGAAATGTGAAAAAGGGTATAGCCTTAGTGTATTAATCCTGTAGTGTTGAATTTATTCCTGCGAGCTATCCATTTTATTTTCCACACTCAATCGATGACCTTAAAGCGCCGTAAGTGTCGCGTGTGTGAAAGTCTTTATACTTGTTTGTAATTACTATGGAATGTGACGAAATGCGCTTTGTTCGATATAGATGACAGATAATCATGTAAGTGTATCATTCAAAAAGTCACAATTTCAAAAGAAAACCCAAGATATCAATAAGAAATTCTATGTATTCAAAGTATTAGCCGGTCTTTCGTATGATACATTTTGATGCAGCTGTACTTTGATGCGATGACGATGTACAACCGACAACTTGTGCGATTTGGCATTTGATCAAAAATGGCGCTTCATTTCTTTTCTCCGCATTAAGAGTGCGTGCAATAGTCAATACAGTAGTCAACATATATTCGTTGCACACATTTCAATATTCTACACACGTAAAAACCAGAATGACTTACGCTTGATTACCCATTGTTTAATGTCTAAGTACCCGTCGTTCAGGGGCAGAGTGACTGCCGAGTTTCTGTTGAGCATGTCCCTCAATCCACCGGCCGTGATTTTGTTCATGAGATACTTAAGTTAATTGCAATCATGCAGTTACTGTTTACGCGAGGCATGATTTGATCTTCCAATTTTATTCCAATACATGTAGGCCTACTTTTTTTCAGTCATTTGCACTTATCCCGACATTTTCTCTGTTCCTTTTGAGAGACCCAGACGTAGGTGATATCATTCTTTCTAAGGTGTAATTAATGAAATATCCAAATGAGATATGTTAATCGAATACCTCTCTCTCAATTTTCGTGTACATAATGTTTTACAGTGCTACTTTGTACCTTAAATGCAGAAACTTGGAGTCAAAACGAAATCGTATTCATCGCTGTGGTCTGTTTTCTTCTACTCGTTCACCATGACTCATACCAACATTAAACAAAGACGGACTGTGTTCAGGGATTGGTGGCGAAACACGCTTTAACAATAGGACTGGATTTCGACCAATCAGTTTCCGCATTCCCTCGATGCTTCCAATAAGACATGTAGAAAATAGGGTTCGCTTAGTTAACTCTTTTCAGCTAAATAAGACATGTCGAGGCATGTCATGACATATCATTTTTGTACTTTGATATGACACGCCAATAACAATGGAGATTCTTTACGGCGTGATTTCAGGATACTACCTGCTTTGAACAGAAACGATATAACGTTACGAGCGATTGAAACGAAGAAAGGAAATGGCTGCAATCTTTAAGAATAAATTGTTCATCATTTAACCTTTTTATAATCAACATACACACACACATGCGCATATCCATACACGTGATATGCGTACGTGCATCTGTCATGTTTGAATCGTTATTTAATGACAGGATAGAAAGTTAAGGACTTGAAACCATTGGCAGTGATAGGTGAAAATTGAATTGTAGCAATGGAAAACAGATGATTTCTAAGCATGTTTCCTGCAGTTAACTGCAAAGTAAAGTTTAATGTTTTGTTATTTTAACTGATTCTCTAACGAGGTTCCCTTTTAAAAATCAGGGCGTCATTCCATTCTATATAACTCCAAAACATAAAAACAAAACTCTCCCTAAAGTGACGGAGATGGAACATTCACATTCCTGCACAGGGGTTAGTAAATGTGGCGCTCCTCCTGCGACAGGACTATGTGTGTGGGTTTCTTTTTTCATCTCTTAGAATAGATAGCGAAAGGTAAGATGGAATGATCCTGTAAACTCGGATAAGAGGCAGTGAGTCTCGATAAGTCCGATCAACTTGTTTTGTTAGGAATGTTACATCGGATAATGAAGCGCATAAACATCGAAGTCTGTCAAGAGAACCTGTTGTTCATATTTTCTATTGATCGAAGTGTCACGGAGCCTCGGGCCTATCGTGGCGGTCTCGCCGAGTGCGTAATCGTCTAGCTTCCTCCACCGATACAAGGCTCACACTTTCTCACGGGTCTTTGACAACTATAAGGGGGAAGGATTACACTCTCTATCGATCAAGAACAAAGGGGTGCGTCTTGGAATCGATACAAGGCCAACAGACGAAACGGCTACGGGTGAATAGGACTAGTCTACTCCTCTGGACCAAAACTTAAAGCGACAGGAGCAAAAGGAGCTAATTTCAGTCGTTATTAGTCAGAACTACACGTCCAATTGAAAATACCAGTTAAACAGAAAATATCACATTATGGCGCCGACGAAATGAAATTGGAAAACAACGTCGCCGGTGTGGATGCAGCGAATTCAACTCTTCTGGGCAATGATGTCAAGGTCTCGATGTAAAGACTATCGGTCCAGGATGAGGCGCCACGAAATAACAGACAAGAAAACACGGGGCTTCCTTTGATGGACAGCTTTTTGAATATCACCACCAGACAGCACTATGCAGGTCCACTTTGCCTCGGGTTCTTGAGAACGGATTAAGGGGTGGGAGAGAAAACAAAATAGGGGAGAAACAATTGGGTGACGTGCACTTCATAACGATCCCATCAGATGATGGATACTCCTGTATTTGTTTCCATGCACTCATTCGCACAAACACGGACAGACGGAAACACACACACACGTATATATATATGTGTGTGTGTGTGTACTTATATACAGATACAATTAAGACTTATATACAGATACAATTAAGACAGACATACAGACAATTAAGTCTCTTTTCAAAGCCAGAATAACCAAACCAATATCTCGTTGCAGATTTAGTGATTGAATCATGACATCTGACCACAAATTTCACATTTACTTCTCAACAGTATTAAATTTACAAATAATGTCATTTGTAGGGTTCTACAATTAAGTTGATATAGATTATCATATTTTCTATTTCGTTTATGCAAAATTATGACACTCTAGGAATAGTTGATGTGCAACAAATTTGTGTGAGAAATTAACTTATTGGACCCTACATGACTCGAATATTATGTCCGCAGTCAGAGTAGCAATTTCCTTCCAAGAACATTCCATCTTATCATGGACGAATGTGTACGTGACCTGGTCATTTTGATCTTAATTTTCATATTTTTCTTTTCTCAAGATTGCCATATCTTAGTTATTGGCAGAATAAAATGAACATGCTTACATTTTGTTAAAATGGAAGCATTCTTGTGGTTAGCGTCACAAATACTCTCGTTTCTTATGAAATATTTTATAGGAAGTTCAATCCAAAATTAATTGACACCATAACCATTTCGACGTTTGAATTCCAATCCTCGTCCAACACGATTAAATTCAGAACAAAATAAAAGAAGATTACCGCTAATCTTGAGTAAACTTTGGTTGACTGTAAGATGAAAATTAATTGTAATTAACGAATTTAAAACATGTATGCACAGTTTCAAACCAGACTTGTTATATTATCTCTATTGTGAGAGAGAGAGAAAAAAAATGATAAATCCACCTAAAAAGCAGTGCTTGCAATAGTGGACCACTCAAGAAAAGATAGGCGAAATATGTTAGAGACTGCCATCATATCAAAGAAAGCACCGACATGCTTTTTAGCAGTCCACCTGGACGGGGGACAGATATTTTGCGACTCTGAGTACCGGTAGTCTACGTCCAGGAAAAAGCTCTCCCATAGCTCCTAGGAATTTGACGCCTAGATACCAGAGGCCCTTGATCTCAGGCAAGCAAATTGCTTATTGATGCCGGTCTCTTCCCCCTGTTTCTGAAGATACACTGTAATGTATACATGCTCTTACTTGTATTTTGATGATAATGTTGTTGATTATGATTTCATCAGCACAAGTGGAGAAATAAAACAAACTAAAACTGAAACGTTTAAGCTACAAAATATCATGTGATATACATCATGTCTGTACCCATGTAAATGACTCTATGTAGTGTTTAATAACATAAGCGAAATGTGTAATGACAGGTATGCAGATTCATTCTATTCATTTCAATGATTATGACAATAATTATATGAAATCATCTTTCCCCTGCATTTTCTTTTGCAGTCATCGAAGCCGCTTATGGAGAAAAAGAGGAGGGCGAGAATCAACGACTGTCTCATGGAGCTTCAGTCCATTCTCGATTCTCTCAATCCTGAGGTGAGATTTTCTCTACTTTTCATTTTATTTCCATTCCATTCTATTCATTTATTTCCACTTTAAACATCATTGAGTTTACAAAATTTGCATAAACAACAACAACAACAAATGATGTCACTTTCGCATCCCTTTTCTCTTTTTTTCTTCTTCCTCCGGGTCGGGCAAAACTATGCTGATATTCTAACACCATACTACTAATGCATCTTT
Source organism: Diadema antillarum (assembly GCF_040938485.1). Classification (NCBI taxonomy): domain Eukaryota; kingdom Metazoa; phylum Echinodermata; class Echinoidea; order Diadematoida; family Diadematidae; genus Diadema; species Diadema antillarum. The sequence continues at coordinate 1,012,715 of NW_027271208.1, read as the reverse complement.
CTAGACAAGCTAGATAGGGTGTCTGAAGTCGTGACAAGGTTAAATGTAAGAGAATTCTCATTCAGTGAAAATGATGGTAGTAAAACCGGCGACGATTTGTATTTTCTACCACCCGCATAAGAGTTTGAGCCGAAATATTCGCTACTCTTTGAGTGGCAAATTGTTAGCAACTAGGTATGACTCTGTAATTTAGCCAAATAGCACCACCAATCATGGGCAAGACCTATCTTTCTCATCTTCGACAACACTTATCACAAGCCAAGTCAGCTTTCGCATCATCCCCTATTAATCATTCTCCGTGCTTCCAAGCGCTTTTACTGATCATTTTGATTTTGAAGGCCATATCGATTTTAATGTCGTTAGAACATCTTCCCTTTCACACAATGGCGACCAGTGTCAGGAAGAAGGAGAATCGGTGCAAATAAGTTCGCCGAATCTATAACCCTCACTCACCACGTGGGCAAAGAAACGAGACATAATAATCCAAATAGGTAGCACAAAATACATAAGAAAAGAGTACCGAATGATACAAGCAGTAAACAAATTTTCTGAGAAAATCAGAGACGAATTAATTCGAAATGGCACCAATTTATAACATAGCATTTTGTGGGGTTGAATGTGAGAAAATTAAAGGCTTTTTTTCTTCAACGACAAGGTAGCTTTCTGAAGCAGGTTGAGTATAAGTGAGCGTAACTTCAAGAAAAAAAGAATCTTTTTGTGCTAAAATATTTGAGGCAGTGCATTCTGAATTTCGTTAGCTTTTTCATAGTGTTGAGGCTGTCACGAATAATACATTCCACTTCATTTCACAATATGAGCCTTAGATACAGAGAAAGAATTTAAATGGCAGCGAATGCTCGGCTATCTGGTTGGTATATTTAGTACAAGTTTGCTACGTTTATCTTTTCACCATCACCTGGACAATTAAACGTAGATCATGAAAACTAGTTTTTCAAATTGCTCTCTCATGGGAGACACGCTAAAAGCAAATAGACGAGATGATTTTATTACTTAAAACAGACGATTATTCTGTACAGAGAAACACGTTAAGCTTTCTGTTTAGAACGTTATACCACCGGTTCAATTAATCTACGATTATTATTTTATAACATTGCCTATCGTTATGAATCTACTACTTGCCTCAATCAGGAAATAGATGCTTCATGCAATAAGTACGAAAGTTTGTGCGTAATATATATATGCGCATATGATACATCTACTATTTTATTATGTATATATTCATCTATTTTTACTACTTCTAGTAGCATCACTGATATCATAAATATTTTCATAAGACGATATGCGGTATAGGAACACCACAAGCAAGCAATGTATCGTGTATAACACTGCATAAAATGACCGTCGCCCGTGTCTTTACATGGCTTCTTAAAATAGGAAAATGTATTTTGAGTTTAAGCCATCCCATTCTCCGATGTTTACTGTACGTTTTCTGCCCGACTGGCCTGATAGAAAGACACAGGATGGCACTAGGGAAAAGAGAAAGGGCATAAAAACAGATTTACGATTAATCCACCCAAAATGTAGCACTTATCCGTTAAAAAGACCTTACCAACAAAGAAGGGCTCTTCGTCCAACGCTTGACTTGCTTTTATGGAATCTCGAGAGTAACTTGAAGACAGGCAGCTCAACCGTATTGGCGCGCTCATGGCGGTACTCCACCCAAGGTGTTTTAGAGTGACAGAGGCGTTGAGCACCCCAGGGCCCCATAAAGGGGGCACTGGTATAAGACTGGTCCGCAACAGGACCGCATATTTTAAGGATGAGGGGAAACACTTACCTGATTGTCTTCAAGAGCATGGTGAGCACTGTGTAAAATATACAAGGCATTTAGAGTGCCGGAGAAAAAGGGTTAAGAAACGAGAGGGGTTATGAAAGGACGAGAAAGTACTTAAAATTCCTGTGTCTCATCGCGAGGGTTTTCTGTTTGTAGCGTTATACCAATGAACAGAATGTGTATGGTCTTCGAGTGCTAAGTAACACAAGCTATCTTCGCCTACAGAATTGTCCCAAACTCTCTAAATTGTTTTCCGGTTTGACAACTTGGTTTACGAATGTGGTATTTCCTTGTCCCAAAAGTTTATCTTATCAATTTCTCACAATATTGGTATTCGAGAAGTGTCTTTCTTAGCTTGTCTTTATTCTGAGTTTTCTTGGTAAAATTCCACTTTCCAATTTAATTGTATATTGGATACTTAATTTTTGGATATTGATGGTTTTAATTTCCCAGTAAAAGCAATAAAAACAGTTTAGTTAATCGTTTATTGTCGCAATATATACTTTTTAGTGAGATCAAATCTTGTGAAAGCAAGTTAGTATTTACGTTAACACAAGCTAAACAATTACAGATTTTGATAAAGAGACATTATACTTGTAGATATAGTTTCTTCTCCGTTCAGGATTATCGAACATTTCCATTGAAAAAAATAAGCTAACTCAATCATCATCATTATCTCTATCAGTGTGGACCTCATGCACAATTTCGGTAGATCTTGAGTGATTTATTACGCTGAGCAATGCGTTTGACTATAATAGCATGCATACCCTACTAAAGTTTGGTTACATGGCGCAAAACGAAAGTACTCGCAAGATGCAAGCATATATGTTATAATCAAGTGATTTTAAATGAATCTCTGTAAAGTCACACATTGCCACTTTTAGGATGATATCGACGTAGAGATGGTCAAGAAACCAGCAGAAAGATTGACGATAGCTTGACACCACTGGTCATAACAGGTTACAAGGATTCCACTTCGCGGTATATGGAAGCAGCATACGCAATAAGAGCCGCCACGTGGTTGGGCGTTAGCTTGTTTTGGCGTGGTGGTGTCGGCATTAGGGATGCTCGCGAGCATACAGGTCCCCGGTTTCAACGGCGCCACGCGAAAGACCTTAATTGTGTTTGACACGCATGCAGGGGAATTGCTTCCCCCGCAAAACTGTTGCTCATAGCTCGAAATGGGAGGAAACTAAAGATAAAACCAACAGAGTAATTACTGCGAAGTATTAGATACTGAATAGGTCAACGCCTTTTTAAGTTGTGCCAATCAATTGGTGCTGCTTTTGTTTCTCTTATTCTTCAGGTAATCAAGATCAATAGCAAGCTACAGAAAATCAGACGGGCTTCTCAGTTCACCAGGAAATAGTTTCAGTATGACAATCTGTTGTAGCATAAAATCGCGTCACGTCTAGAGAGACATAATAGAGACTCATGATATCCATATTACAGAATTAGATTTCGTTATTCCTTTGTAGAGTTGTTGCCTCATTGTTCAAGATGTCTGCTTCGTGACCAGGCGTGCAGAAAGGAAAAATGTGATTGTGTCGGCCATCTTGATACGTGAGGTGTTTATTTGTTGTTTCTCTTAAAGTGTCAATTCTCATATAAAAAAGGAAAAAAAAGGAAATGAGAACAGCGTGCCATAGGCAAAGCTCTGATGAGCTTCGTTGATCACCCGAGTCGCAAACAAAGGCCGAGCGTAGCTCAGGGTGTCACAAACAAAACACTTCAAAACTGTGCGTGTGGCGCGGGGTACACAAGAACCTCTACTCCAAAAAAGTTATCTCCAAGTACTGGCTGTTCCGTGTTCATCCGGTGGACAGCTTCGTTATATATAGAAGAATCCCTGATGTACGAGAGACTCTTCTTAGCATATCATGTCGGATAGAAATGAGCTGTTTCCTTACACAATTTAGAAATGGAATACCACATATGCCTAAGCAGTTTGAAAAAAAAAAGATGGAAAAAGCACTTCACATTGGCAATAATGCTTAGGCTCATGGTGATTGAGTTTGTGCAATGTCATTTATATTGGCACTTCTCGGTGAATCGCTCTTCACTCTGAAATCAAAGATACCAGCAATGTCAACAAAACCAACAATGGATCTACATGTGATATTGCTTTACATTCCACTCTATGCTTTATAACCATAACGCATATGTTACGTCAATAATGATTATATCCCAGCGATATACACCTTATTTTTTTTGCCCAAAAATTGCGTAGAATATCTAAGAATGTCGTGTTTCAAAGTTTGGTTTATTTTGAAAGTTAATTCTTGCAACAAAGAAGAGCAATATTCACATTTCCTTAATTAATTTATAACCTTTCCAATTATCATGTGGCGCATTTTACGTGTGAGCTGTAATATACATAATACATTTTCTTTAACAAAAATATATGCTAATGGCGTGCGTTAGTTTAACGACGGTGTTGAGATCTAAAGTATATTGCAGTATTTCTAAATCACATTGCATTTATGGCTACAATGTAATTATATGTCATCATTATTCGCCATTATCCACACTGTTTTATTTACGTTACTTTTCAAATTCATTTTGTTCACGTTGTGCACCGAAGAAAAGAAAATAACAAATAACAACCCACAAACAGCTATATGAAAAGGTGTCTTTGTTGCGAAAGTGCCCGGGTCAAGTTAAACGTAACAAAGCTAGATTTCAACAATTCAAATTGACTCGCTTTTTCGTCATCCCTCATTACTCTCCATAGAATCTCGGAGTTAGCGAAATACAATTCATAAACCAATATCGGATTGCTTGTCTTTTCAAAACCATGTCGGGCCAATAGGAAATGAAGTCATGCATTTCTTTTGCACTCATACACAGAACAAATTGTGTGTGTATTTGTTTTTCTTTTCAAACTGTGTATATACGGAGCTGCGTTTCTGGTGAACATCCCTTTGAATAATTATGATTTATGAAAGTGAAATGATGTTTTGTGGTATAAACTGAGGCAGGCATATGTCTGTATAGGCCTATACTCCATCTCCATGGGATCATCCCATCGCGTGTGGTCATCAATGTGAACACTGATGTAGGCCTACGTAGTAAATACGATCCATATCCTACTTTAATATCCTCAAGTTATGATGTTGTTATGCCACAAGCTGTGAAGTATCTATTTTTCATTTTTCGATGCAGCCTCCATCGTAGCCATTATGATACAAATCTTGCTAATTCCATGAACATTTCGGGGTGCGGGGGGGGGGGGGGGAGAAAGATACCGAATCTTTGTTTTCTACTTACAAATTTGTCTGTTTTATTTTCTTAATTTCTTTTAAAATCTTATCGCATAGACGTGGACACATACAGAAAATTAAAATGGCATGCAATTTGGTGTTGTGCATATACGCAAAGTTTTAGAACAACCATTTGAAGTATTCATTCGTGTAACTGCATCGGAGATTGATTGGAGGTATGTGAAGACGTAAACTGCTAGATATCCCGAATCTGATTGCTGAAGCCAATTTCTTTCCCTTTGATATACTACTTTAATATATATATATATATATATGTAAAAGAGAAACAGAATAGGCCTATTAATTGTCTCGGGCAGTATTTGATTACTCATGCTAATTTGTTTAGGAAGTCAGTAGGTGAGAAACAATTAAAAGATTAGATTTCTCTGCAGTGTCAGGTCAGAAGATCAAGATCAGTCACTCTCTTTCATATCATAACATGTTTGTTTGTCTTTGGTGGTGTTTATCTGTGTGTGTATGTTTTGTTCCTGTTTGTTTTATTTATTTATTTATTTATTTATTTATTATTATTATTTTTTTTTTTTTTTTGGGGGGGGGTAAGTTTTCGAGACGAAATGGATGACACTTATATTTCAGCGATCCACCGATGAATCGCAAGGTTGTCGTGGGAACACGCTGACCTTGATATACTTCGCAACGGGGCTTGGCCCGGGCGTGACCCGGTTCGAACGTGTCGGCGGCGACCGGTGATACAAATCTCATTCACGCGCCTGTTTTTAGGTCGCGTGAATCGAACTTGACAGTCACGAAGGAATAACTACTAATAATAAGAAACTAGGGTCTTCATACATGTATAATAGTAGGAGAATCAGTGAGAGAGAGAGAGAGAAGAGATATTTGGATCACAGTGGAGCTTACAGTTTGCGATGTCATCTAAACCTTGGAGTTTGTCATGCGTCTTTCACTGAAAAGAAGAAAAAAAATGGAATGGAGTCACACTTGAGATCTTGACCTCTTTTGGTTGCAATGCCCTAGGAATCTAATAGTTTTGACCACCTCTTCAGGGCAACACCTTCTTTGGTATGAAATTCCTCGCCGGGTGTGTTTGTGTTTCCTCCTAATTTGTCATATCTAATTTAATATTTGAATGGCTCCTTTACAAAGATTGGCCAGAGAGGTGATTGTAAGTACTTGTTCCCATGTTTTCATGAGATCACTCACGTGAAAATTGATGCCTAACACCGAGTTTTGAGATCAGAAAGATTGTACTTTGAAGCTGCCCGAAAGTAGGGTAGTCGTGAACGCCTGTACGTGCCTAATAGGAGAGAGAATACAAAACTAAAGCAGGTCGTGGCAATGAATCGGATAAAATACCATTTTTTATGACACCTGCAGTCCACCACCTTATTATTTGTATTACTGAAACTTTTCTGCATGGAACTGAGGTGAACAATTCTTTTGAAATGCTACTAGGTTAGAATGAAACATATGAAAATATGATATTTGTTTGAAGATCCTCTTACTCAAGCGCCTATAGTGACGGCAAATGATTGTGCTTTTTTGTGTGATAGAATAACGATATAATTCTTACATATATGATGTATGTGTATATATATATATATTTATATATATACTTGCATTGCATATATTTGTACTCATATGTGTACCCGTATGCCATTATGCACGTATAGATAATGGTGTCATGGTTGTCATTACTGAAAGATTAAAGTAATGATCGGCACATTTTGCACCTGTAGAAAGTGAAACGTATGATTGCGCTGTCATCTCAGCTTGCACTTTACCATAGTTTAGAGATGACAATATATATATGTATATATATTATGTCTGAATGTGTTTTAATTTTCTCATTGACAGAGTGGCAGCTCAAGGCAGAACAAGCGGGAAAAAGCGGACATTTTGGAGCAGACCGTGAAGTATGTCAAACAGCTTCGCCAGCTTGGCAGCAGAGGTAATACATATACCAATATATATTTTCATTTCATTTCATCTTAGTTCTCTCTCCACTACATGTAAGTGATACTGATCATGCCCTTTTCCTTCAAGTTTAGTTGTCGAAGTAAAAAGAAAGTACCCCAAATGGCTTCATGCGTTGAGGACAATTAGAGATCGCAGCTTCTTCCAGCACATTATTTGTTGAAGGCTTTTTAAGCTATACTTTGTTTCACCATCGTAAGGCAGCAGTATATACTTTTGTGCCTGGTATGCGGTAAACGTAGACGTCCTTCTGAAATGAATGACATCTATAGTCCTTAGCTAACGTCCTTTGCATAGCGTTTAATACACACCGAGGTAGACGTAAATATTTTGGTAACCTGGGACTTCAAATATCAATACGCAATAGACCATAAGTACATTCTTGAACACACTTTTACGAAGAAATTCAATTTTTTGTCTTCGTCGCAAAAATCACAAAGCGCGGGGGCGATGACACCTTACTGAATGAACGTCAAAAAGAGGGTAGGCATGAGTGTAAATAGAGGTGCATCAGTCGTTTGTATACGTCAAATCTTAGTGTAACTATCTTTGAAGCAAGTGCCACAATATTGTGGACATAATGCGAACACATAACTGACTGCCCACGTAACAGATCACGAAATGTAAACATTCAAGCAGCCTGCAAAACGGGCTGGCATTTCACCAATAATGTTGGGGCGTCTCATTTCTCACCGCTGCAATATGGATGTGGGAATACCAATATCAGACTTTTGAATGTTGTTAAATTGTAGGCAAGCGGATTAAAAATGATAACTGGGAGGACTAAAGAGTCAATAATAATGCGTAAAATCAGCTAATAGGTTTTTCACCATCACTCAGTGGTCCACATTTTTCGCATATTTTATGTTTTGTGAGTTATAATGTTTTTGCTTCTGTCAACAAGCTTGTAGAAATTGTGTAGATATAGCTAAATGAAGCGAGTCAGCGGTATTCGCTAAAGCGATAGAATTCTCTGTTTGCATTTGAACACTTGCCTATTTTTTCCGTGATTGTTTGCAAAGAGAGAAATAATATGAGTTATTTGACGAAAAACAACCTAATTCTTAGAACTAGTACATTTGAAATGCTGCTGGGTAGCAAATCACAATAGGTCATTACCATTTTTGTGCAGGTCGCTGGGTTAAGAGAAGCAAATTGTGTTTTATGTAGGAATAATCTGAAGTATATCTAGGACAATCTATTCTCACTTTGCTATGCAAGTAGATGCATTTTACGTTCTTTTTTATAGCTTTACTCTTCAGATTAAAAAAGAAAATGTTTCTTGCGTACCTGATTCATCTTTTGACATAATTAAAGCCTTGAATACTAGACTCTTTTTTTATAAGGCTGCGTACAGCCGTACCTCGATTGCGCCAAATCAAAGATGGGTTAAACTGCTACACAGTGTATCACTTGAAGTAACATATCTCGTCTTAGTTCTTATCAAAATAAATCAAAACAATGAACGTAATGCCATCAGTCACTGATCATAGAATAGTATTTGCATAAAGCTTGCGTCGTTTCAGCTGAAGCAATTTAGTTGCGTACTATATGACAGGGCTTTACCTGCTGTGCTGTAATATTTACTGTAAAGCCAACGCGAACAGGTGATATCTACAAGTGTGTTTTCCTCCAGTAAGTAATTTTTGCACAATTTAGAGATTGCCTGACTTAAAAGAAAGATATATTATCCCTGCAGGTGTGAATATTTTATGGTGCATCCAGAAATTATTTTGAAAACCTTCAGAGTAGGCGTTTAATTTTTGTTATATCGCTCAGGTAGAAAAGTCGAAAGTCACATTTGTGTTTCGAGTAAAAGTAACCATTCTCTCGATTATAGAAGTGTTTGAATATATGGATTCTGTGCAAATTGTGGCATTAGAGGATAAAGATCCAGCTCATTGAAGTGTGATCCATTGTGCCGTAAAACATTGTCGTAGACAGGAATTTGGGCAAGCGAGAGGGTGAACGTGAGCGCGCGTGCCTGCGTGCCTGCCCCCAGTGTCCAGGTGAGCCAGCGATTGAGGGTTACCTGTTGAGGATCGTGAGAACGTCTGTAGACGCTCCTTCTTACCTTTACACGCGGTCTACGATGGGAAAGACAAACATTGGTGCTCCAATCTGATGTATCATAAAGACACCAATAAAGAGCAAGACACACATGCCTACAAAGGGCCTAATCAATTAAGGTCTTGCCGGCAGCCTGCCCCGTGACATAAAGCGCAACCCTTGTACCACAAGGACTAATTAACATGAATGTACATATTGACTCTGCAAATCTGTAGCCACGCAGACAGGGGAGATGGACAGTTTGCGATTTGATCGATAACTAGAAGATGAAGGACTTTTTCATACCAAAGAGACAGCAGAAGATCATCTCTGATGTCTCGAATTATGGGTAATATTGGCTATTACTCAAACATATTTTGCACAATCGTCAGGAGAAAAATGAGGAAACGGATTGTGGCAAAGCATAGCCTTTGAAAACGACCATAGGAAGACTCCCTTGAGCAACATTACTGACGTCAGAAAGGAATTTCAAGGGTGTGATAACGAAGGACCCTTTCCTCTTTATGTTTCATCATCCTCAGCACAATATAAACACACACCCACACACAGATAGGTTGAAGATGAACGTCTGAATGCACATAGAAGGTACTTTGGTTCTTTTTTCGAATACAATGTATTCTAAACTCGTTTAATTGAGAGCCATGTCTTTGCCTCCCTTTTCCATTGATTGGTTGTTCGAGAGTTTCTTGTTGAAAGATTTTTAGACTAGCATTGCGACATTTACTGGATATTTGATACGCTCTGAAACTTCGAAAGTTGTGTAGGGAAATGTACATACTGTCACATGTAAGATGGACGGGGGGGGGGGGTGGGGGGGTAGGAAGGGTGGCATCCTTGGGCTCTGTTTGGGCCGTCGTCGTATGCTATGATCAATACACTATCCGTGAGTGGGATTAAACAAACAATGTGCATTACGTTTTGAGTTTGTTTGCTGGTTGAAACTTCTGTCAATCTGGAGAGTTGAGAGAACATCTCCCATTGTGATGGTCTACCTTGATATACTCAAGCTGATAAGATCTTGTTAAATCGCACCCATAATCGCATAACTCTTATAGTACGGCCAGCGACCTCCACCAAACACCCAAGGACTCGCCACTTTCCATTTCGAACATTCTGTAATTATAGTTTTAAAAAAGTCTGGCATTGGGAAGGAATGATTAAATCTATCATATTATAATATTTCGCGATTGCCTTCAGAATGTTCTTTTACCACTGTGATGTTTTATAGGCAAAGAGCAATCCATCGCATGTTTTCACCTTGTCATTATTACTCTCCCACCCCATCACACACACACACACACACACACACATACATTGTATGGGGGGCTGGGGTTCCGATATCCGTCAGCTTATGGTTATAGTGGCACTCCTTACCATGTGTACCGATCTTACATGATCGAAAATTATTTTGGCTGGGCCCCATGTAATGATACCCTCTGATAACTTTTCTACCTTTGCAAATAGATGTTATTCACCTTGAGGCAAGACATATACGATCACTTCTAATGAGGCCCTTCAAGGTTTCATTAAATGTGGAAACACAAGCAGCGATAATAAAATTGATTAGATATATACTGAGATCCGTAATGCTTGCCCTGATTTCATTTTCAGAACTCAAGTAGAGTAAAAAAAACCCACACAAAATAAGACAACACTTGGCAGGTGCAATGCGTGACTTGAATGTCGTATATAGATGTTTGTTTCTTTCCTGTTATATTTCCTGTTATATATGTGACCTTGATACAACCCGCAAAGCCTAACTTACGAACTAAATAATATGTTTACCTTGTTCTAAAAAAAGACTTAAGCCTTCAGTACTCATTTTTTGTTGTTGTTGCTATTGGAAAGTTTTGAAAAATAACTAATTTTAAGTAGCCATCGATACAGAATGATTATGATAACATTCATGTTGTTTGTTTATGTTTGCGTTTCAGGTAATCCCCCAGACCCCCATGCGCAAGCACAGTTCAGAGCTGGATACAACCAATGTGTATCGACGGTGACACAATTCCTATCGGCCAATCAGAATTCGCTAAACGGCGAAGCGAGGACAGGCCTTTTATCCCACCTCGCTAACTCGCTGCAGAATCCCAAACCCAGTGTTGACCATTTTGCGTACCCTCGACGACGCGCAGACGAGTCAGCCAATGGCGACAGTTCTCACAACAAAGTACCTTGTGTACCGCCAACTTCCAACCAATCAGAGGCACCCACGAGTTCTATGAACATTGTGCATCCAATGCGCGCCACTGCAGCGGTTGTGACCTCGGCACCCGCTCATCCCCCAGTGGTGCAGCAACCTGCCGGCTTGGCAAACGTCGTACCTAGTGCGGTACCAAGCGTCATGGCGCGTTTAGAACTAACACAAAATGGAGTGAACGGTAGCAATGCAACTCGGCTTGTACCAATAGGTATTCCAATCAAGGTGCAATCGCCTGGGCAGTTCGTTCTCGTTCCGTCACAAATGTTGAATGGTGGTCAGATAACGGCCCCCGTTGTTCCAGTTCTAAGTCCTCAAACGGCCGCCCTGGCCCCTCGCCCTGCCTCCTCAGCCGGTAGTTCAGGCTCTGTCGCCGTATCTCCGGTATCGGGCCGTCAGTCTCCTCAAAAGTCTCAACCCCAGCCGCACAACGTTGCATCCACCTCTGGACAAGGAGCAATAATGTACGCGTCATGCCCCGCCTCAATTGGAACGACTGGGGGAGTGTCAACCAGCGCATTACCTTCCGCCGTGCCATATCCAGTAGCTTTCTTGGCAATGGGTGATCCCACCGAAAATGGCGCCCACCTTGAACAGTTTGTTTATCCATCGCGTCTTGAAAATCTACCAAAGCTGTACTTACCATTGCAAGCCAACCCACCTAGTGACACGGAGCCTGTGTGGAGGCCTTGGTAGTGTGTGTGATTATTAGATTTTGATATGATGTGTGCAACAAAACAATTTATGCCTTCTTTCTTTCTGAATTTCTCTGTCTTCCAGAAAATAAGTCTCTTCCAGGAATGTTTTAGAGCTTCCTAAAGAATACATTAACAAAGGTTAAGTCTTTTGAAACAGTTGCCAGATAGCTTCAATATAGATATGGTACCACGCTTTAGAGGTGGAGATAAGTGAAAATATTAAGACCAGTGTACAGGACGTGAAACTTGTTCTTACCATTTGAGACAGTATCAATGAACGGCATTACGCTCACATAATTATGATGTACACATAGTGTTGTGTGCGTGTGTTTGTTTGTGTGTGTTTCTGTGTATGCATTTACCAATCTTATCACCATTTCATGATAGATATATCAGTGCTATACGTCTAATCTTCACTTTTTCTCTTTTCCAGACGCTTTCATTCCTCTTTATGTTTTGACCAATTCAGTATTCAGTTGTGACATAAATTTCATATTCTTGGTCATCAAAAAGAGTGTTGCCATAATCTAGCCGAACGAAATTTTTCCACTTCCGGCGGTTTTTTTTTTCAAATCGATTATAAGTCTTTATCTCAGCCAAGCTTCCCATTCCAATGGTAATTGTTTGAAATTTGCAGTCACAACTGAATGCTGTTTCGATCCATCTGAGAGAAAATGTTCACCAGCGCAAGGATACGCAGTCTTTGCCATTGAATATTTTTCTTTTCACAACAGGTGAAAAAAAGCCAGAAAGTGCATTGATTTCAAGAAATATTATTGTTTAACTGTGGCTGCCGAGGCAGTGTGAGGCTATGCGTAGTTTATTGAAGCGAAGTAATAGATACTGTGGAAATACAGTAAATGATGGAATTACTCTGTGATATAGCGTCATATGGTCGTGTGGGCCATTCATTGGAGTAGCATCAATGCTGTGCTGTATTTTGTATTCTTCCTTCGTTTGAAGTCATGTGTGTGAGTTTTTGCGGGAAGATGACTTTTTTGTTGTTGCGAAAACACTAATGTTTATAGATCGCTGACGTTGACCGCTACGTAATGTGAATGTTTAGAGAGTGACGTGAAATTAATAGCAAAATGTATACAGCCGCTTCTTCCAAATAGTCATGAATATCATGTACATGTACTGTCTAGCTGGTCTAGTCATTATTTGTACGTGCCTCTTAAACCAGTTTATACCTGTTGTAAGGATTGTTCCTGTTTGAACTTTAAAAAGCTGCACACGTGGATCCACGTCTATCAGAGAAGTTAGTTGGAATGTCCTTTTTCTTCTTGTAAAGAAATTTTTAAAAAATATTTTCTACCTGATTCTGAAATTTTAATAATGCGTTGCACTGTCCTCAGTGACGTCCAAAAAGATTTGGCGTTGAATGTTGCCGAGCTTTGGATCAAATTTTCTCATTTTTATATTTGATTTTAAAACATGAAACTTTATATAATGCATACATATATAAGAATATTATTATATTTATACCGGTGGAATGATGTGTGATTTGTATATATTGAATTTATAAAGAGGTTTATATCCCAGTTGAAATGCTAATAGCACTGAATCTAATGATTATAATGATACGTGTTTGATTCCTTAATTAAGAGGTTTACCAAGCCTCGGCAATTTTTCTACTTCCCCTTTCCTTGTTGACATGTACTATCACTAAAGTGCTTATACTGTCATGAGTTGTTTTGCCGTTATACAGCCTTTCATCGGGTGAACGAATAAACGGCACACTTGCTGTGCTCTGATCGACACGCATTATCCGAATACTGCAGTCGTTGCTGTTTTAAGACGCTGTCATCATTGCAGCGACTCCTGTAAAAAGAGGGGGAAAAAAGAGGCATAGTCGAACCATGGAGCTAGTAGCTCCATGTAATGGTGAGATTTGGCGGAATGAGCTGTACTGTGATTTTTTTTTTTTAAGTGTGTGAAGAAACTCACAAGCACACAGAGGATTTGCTGACACTATCAAGATGTCTGTATCAAGATGTCTGCATCAAGATGTCGTGCTGGCAAAACATTGCCGAAACGATTTATTCATTTTTTGAAACACTTCAAGACACAGTTCCATCCGCTATATTTTGTCATCACACACACTGTCACAGATATCACTATAACCGGTATCATAATCATACACTAGGAGGCATTTCATCAAGCGTTTTTGTCAGATTTTTTTTCTAACAAACTGTTATATCCTACGGAAATCTTTGCACTTGATTGGCTAAGAGCAAACTTGTCAAAAAAAAAAAAAAAGGTCTGACCAAACGCTTGATAAAATGCCCCCCCCCCCCCCCAGGAGCTGTTGTAACTCCGTAAACAATGCCACGGACTGTCAATCACATGAATAAGAGGGAAGAGTATACATTCAGACTCAAAATGGATCACAGCGAATTACTGAAGATGCTAACAAAACAAAAAATAAACTACTTTTGTGTTTGGAAAAGCATGATATTCACATAATTGAAAAGGCAAACGATGTGTGATAATTCGTCGAATTTGTCGCTGAGATATTGAAACCAGCACGTAGAATCAATGCCCTCAGTTACAGATTATTTAGCTGTGTTCTCTAATGAATCTACATTTAAGGTCCTTTTAACTCTCCTTACCTCATCGTTAAGAGCAGTTTCATAAGTAAACAAACACAGGAAAGCTTTACTTTCTGTCTGAACAACCCGTTACTATAGCATTATGAAAATAAAATGTATCACTGATGAAATAAAAAGCATCGAATAAAGACACTATATTAAGAGTGATCTATAGTCTATTGATCACGTTGACAGGCAGTAATAATAAAAAGAAAGAGTAATGTCTAGCAATTTAGTTACATTCTTGCTTTTGATATGCCATTGTAATTACTCACTACTCAGCGTAAATACATACACACCCGCACACACAAAACACACACACTCACACTGGGCTTCAAATGAATTTTGAAACGCGTGTGACAATCAAGAAATTTACAGATTATTTTTGTTTGCTAAGTTTGCACACCCCCTCCCCCCCCCCCCAAAAAAAAAAAAAGTTGCCGACTTTAACTTAACTATATCAACATAATACGTTTTGGTTCTTCTGGAGATGCATTCAGTCAATTTGCATTTATTGACCTGAAGTAATCTGGTTCTATTTCCCACCGCTGTGCCACCCAGGATTAAAATATCATAATGTAAAGGAGCTAACTTCAGTATACCTGATTGGCTCACAGCGAGACTTCTATTCACTTTGGTGGGGCAGTAAAATCCTACATAATTAGTAGGAGGGATTTGGACCAGTTTTGATAAAGGAATTGATGGATTTCTTTACGTATATAGAGATACACAAACACACACACACACACACACACACACGCACACATATATGTGATAAAAACCAAAAATGGCATAGATCTTGGGTTTTTATCACATATATGTGTGTGTGTGTGTATGTGTGTGTGTGTGCTTGTGTATCTCTATATACGTAAAGATATATATATATATATATATATATATATATATATATATATATATATATATTATATACATGTATATAATTTGGGAGCATGAAGAAAGGGAAGAGCAGGGAAAACTCAAATGATTTCATACGGTCATATGAGTGAAATATCCTATAACAGGGGCGCGTCAGTTAATACTGTTTTTTGTGTATTTTCCGCTAGAGCTGAAATAGGTAGGGCCTGCACAGCATGTGTCACCCTAACTTTATGGTGTTTTCAAAAGTTGCACTTGGACCTAGTTCTTCAGTTTTCTCTTGGCGTGACAAGTGGTATCTAACATCCAGTTACACCTCATGGTGTAATGGTACTTCTTGATAGCAACAGGCAACATAAGATTGTCTGCTTTCATGAATCAATAATGTTTGTGTGCGTGTTTTGTTGTTGTTGTTGTTATTGTTGCTGTTAACAGGGACTTGGTCCAACGTGATGAACACGCTATGTCATCAACCTGTAGAAAGAAAATTGAGGCCTGTCAGAGAAGAGTATTATAAAATTCTTGCTTATCACGTACTTAACTTTACCGTCTATAATCCTATCTAAAAAAGAGAGAGATAAAAAAGAAGCATAACTGTTTCACAGCAGCTAGCACCAATCAAGAAGAACAACAAACTGCTTGAAAAGAAATATATACAGTTTACAATACTTTTCAATATCAACAACAACGACGACCTATGCATGATGAGATCTCTGGGTGCAACCGATCGACGTGACTGACCCGACGCTTGAAAAATCTCCACGAAGCAGCCAGAGTTCACGTAGAAGCCGTACGTGACAGATAAGCAGAAAGTTGAATTTCTTTCCCCCTATCAAATTCCAAAGTCACGTCAAACGCTCTTTATTAATACCAGATGGAATGCAAAGTTGCTCCAGCATCCAACTGCAGCAGCACAGATTTTTCTTTTTACTTGATAAAGGGGGATAAAAATCCAGGAGAGGTACAAAGAGCTTATCTTAACGAACACGATAAAAATTGTATTAGTGAAGTATAAACATGTTCGCGATAATCCCTTCGACAAACTCAAAAAGTATCTTTCTTTCTTATTTCTTTTCGCCTCTTTTTTTTTCTTGTTTGATATTTTGTTGAATGCTGCATGTTATTGCTGGCTTAGGCCGTGGGAAAGCAAACCAAAATCTAACCTTTGTGATAGGCAGTATTGGTCTAACTTGTCTTTGGCAAACAAATCGAGTAAACAGCGCATGTGCCTCCGTCAGTGCACATTAGTCTTGCCCACAGGATTTTCGCTTTCAAGTTTTCAAAGTTCTCACATCTAGAGCTGTTCAAAGGCGTAAACGAGTAATTGCATTTGCATTTAGACTCTGAATCACACGCACATGGCATACTACAATTTACTATAATGCATCTACATGCATTGTCAATTTATATTCAAATATTCTGCAAATTGTTTTAATCGCATATATTCAACAATGTATTCCTTGTTACATATTATTGTTCTTATGTAATTTTTGTATTGTGGAAACTTTGAATAAACTTGAAACTTGAAACTTGAAACTAGATATCAGAGTTAGAAGTACCAATATCGTGTGAGATCATTGAATATGTAATATCTGCTTATCTGCTGTTTAATCCAATCAAAATGAAACATCACCGTGGTTTATGTTTTGTTTCTCTCTTTTTTTTTTAAACAGAACGAAACAGAACCAACCCAGCGTTTTTTAAGCATCTTTAGTTTGTTTGTTTGTTTAGATGTACATTTAAATAGGCATGTCTTAAAACAGTGTGAAACAACAATATGAAACCATTCTAAAGTAAATTGACCGGTGATCATTTTGTTGATCGCGTAGACACGTTGTTGTCATATCAAATTAATGTAAGACTCATTAAAACTGAACATAAAGTGGAGTTTTCTCCAGGGTTCGATTTTGGGCCGTTGTTTATTTTGCACATCAACGCCATTTCCTTTTTAAACACAATAACACTATATATTATTTTCACACAAAAATATTAATGTTCCTACCATCGTGAAGATCAGCTCTGTGTTAGCAAAAGTGCAGTAATGGTTTGAATGTAATAAGTTTTCATAAAATGTAAACAAACTTTATTTCATGTATTTTCGAGATGTTCATACTCCACCTGTTATAATCTTGGTGATGATAAATGGTATACTTTCACTGTTGTCTGTTTGTGTTATCTTATTTTTCACAGTAATCTGTCAAATTCTTAGAAGTAGCCGATATGACTTGGCATAATTATATTGAGAATGTGTCTAATCAAATGTCTATTATATTGGTATATTATATAACTTGACAGATTTTATATCTGTAAAGTCTCTTTTTATGTTATACAAGCCTCTATTTTTCCTTTTATGAACTATTGCAACACAGTTTAGGAAAACTACTGCAAAACCAAGATCGAAGCACTCTTGTTATTACAAAAGAAAGCAATAAGAACATGCTCACTGTTCAATTACTTTGATCACACTACTCCTATTTTCACAGATAGGAAAACACTCAAAGTGGAAGACATCCACATATTCCAAACAGCCATTTTTATGTTTACATATGTCACACACTTACCTCCATCTTCATTCGAAATATTCTTCGCCTTTTATATTGATATACATTTATACCCCATTCGACAATCTTGAGACTTCCATCCCAATAACCGTAGAACTCTATGCTCCTATTCACTCCCCGACGTGTGGAAGTTATTATCCGACACACTGAAATCACGAACAAGACTTTATTCTTTAAAGGTTAAATAAATATTTAGTGTCCAAATATACAGAAGAAATTGAAAATATGTTTGACAATAGCATTTGAATATAAAATTTTAATTTGTGTTGATATAATCACACCCGAATTGATATTAATAATTATTCTGAACTGATCAAAAGTAACAGACATTCACTTAAAAAAAATTAAGTACAAGTAATTGAGAGGCCTGAACACTTTCACAGACTATACGATACACATTGCACTTTGTTTGCTGGTTTCCGCTCTCTTCAATACTCCATAGTCCCAGGCAGTCATTATTATAGACGGCTAAAGAAAAAAATAAATGGGAATGAAACCCCAAAATACATGTTCAGTGCGTGAATGCAGCAATATTAGTAGAATACACGAGCTAAAATCGGACAATTCTTTCAAAAGTTATGAATTTTTGAAGTTTTGGTGACGAGACCGCTGGCTCAGAAGACTACTACTGATCATGATATGACATTATGAACTACGATATGAAGAAAATGTAAAGAAAACTTAACATATTTTCACTTTTCTGGCATAAGGAAAGAGTACTAGATTTGCCTCTTCAGAAAGAAGAGGGAATGATATTATCCTTGACATATGCCATAAGTAATAAGTTCAGGGAATGATGTGTTCAATTATATTGCTGCATTCACTCAATCCACAAGTATGTTTGGGTTTCATTCACCCTATACAGTCTGCTGCATTGATCACTTGAATATTCCTTGTATTTGACATTGATTACTCTTCTTTGGTCACAAATTTTCAAGTTCCGTTCATATTGTGTTTCTTGCCACCAATGTTGAAAAGTAATATAACAAATGATGTTATTTTGTACTGGAATGTTGAAAAGTGCAGAAATAAAACCAACCAACCAATCAATCTAACAAACAAACAGCGCTTAGACGGTAGGGTAACACTGTTGAATACCACTGATGAGTAGCACTGTAGAATAACAGTGAGTGCCGAGTTACACTGTCGACTGTCAGGTGACATTGTCGAGTAATACTATGAAGAACACTATTGAGTATCACTGCCAAGTAGCAATGTTGAATAACACTTCGGAGTAAAACACCGTTTAAATTGGGTAACACTGTCGAGCAATACCGTCGAGAAGCAGGTGTACACCTATATGTCAGTACAATTCGATGCAATCATGACTTCATGAATATACGATGTCATGGAAAAGTCATGTTTATGCCTCAATTGAACATTATTGAAAATTTAAGGTTTCTGGGACAAACACTGAACTAGGGCTTCCTATAGCTCAGTTGGTAGAGCACCGAGCTAGCATTCCGGAGGTCTCAGGTTCGAATTCCGGTGGAATCCCATTTTCTTTGCTCATTTTCCACTAAAAAATTATTGCTTATCCTGGAATTCGAAGCCCTTTATTATGCCTGCCCGTTTTCACATTAGTGATCATGGTTTAATCTGTTTGTTTTATCAAATTATTTTATTTCTAACGTTTTTCTTTGTGTACTTCTTGGTAATAATAATAATGATATAATAATAATATAACAATAATAATATAATAATAATAATGATAATATAATAATAATAATAATAATAATAATAATGATAATTATGATAATTATAATAATAATAATAAGGTCTTATTTATCCAGGGTAGCCTCTTCAGTGTTGCCACTGCTCTACCAGAGGGCCCTGCCTTCCTGTCGCAGGAAGTGTTATTTTTAGGCACTATCTTAGGCTACCAGCCATTTTTCACGTAATCGTCATGGTTGATTTCATTATTCTGACGTTTTGTGATAGCTTTGTCTTTTATCCCCTTTTCTCCCTTAAAGTTTATATATTTTTTTATTTAGCTTATTTGGCTTATATGTATCTATATAAACATAAATACATATAAAAAGTAAAAAAGAGAAGCTTTCTCTATTCATTTGTTTCATTTCTATCATTTTGCCATACATTCTTCGATCACCATGTCAGTCAGATAACCTCTGGGGATTTCCACACACTTTAGCATAATGCGTTATATTATAAACAGCTTGCTTCTGGTGAATTAGGTATTTACTTTCATTTTGAATTTTTATATACAGTATATGCATGTGTCTAAGTATCATTTTGTACCTGCGCCTCAATGTGACAAGGTTACTTCTTTTTATCGATATAAATGGTCCGATGCAACGAAACAATGGGTTGAAATCCTAGTTTCTCTTTCTGTGAAAAGATCCACATGTATACACGTGACAACTATGGCTATTTTGGGGGACGCCCATATGGGACCGCATCTTTGTTGACATCATAATTTCCGAATAGTCATAGTAGTTTTTGTGTTTGAATGAATAAGGTCGGCTTTTCATGGCTGCGCGGCGCTCCAATGTCTTCTCACTTTTTTTCATCCTAAATATCTCTCTCCTTGGGTAAATTCTCCTTCATATTGGTAAGCCGGTCATGAGATCACTGACATTTTAAACACGTTGAACAATATCCACTTCCGGACAAGCGCACCATGCAATTATATCCCGTTCAGGATTTCATTTCAATTCATTTCATTTCATTTCATGTCATTTCATTACATTACATTTCATTACATTACATTACATTACATTACATTACATTACATTACATTACATTACATTTCATTTCATTTCATTTCATTTCATTTCATTTCATTTCATTTCATGTCGTTTCATTTCATTTCATTTCGTTTCGTTTCGTTTCGTTTCATTTCATTTCATTTCATTTCATTTCATTACATTTCATTTCATTTCATTTCATTTCATTTCATTACATTTCATTTCATTTCATTAAATTCATTTCATTTCACTTCATTTCATTTCATATCCAACAAAAGTATCAAGTACAACGATGACATTTGCATATGCAAGCGTAATCAATGCAGTTCATTTTTTTTAACACTAAAACAAAACATAGTTTAAGGACATGAATAGCCAAACTTTAGCTGAATCGTATCAAGAAAAAGATGTCGGATATGGAGGCAACTGCTATTAAAAACATAGCTTGTAGAATGCTTGTAGAATGCAGGATGCAGCTTGCGGTGGTTTATACAGCAGTAATTTAATTCATATGATTAACTGCATTCAAATAATATGTATACACATGTGTGTGTGTGTGTGTGTGTGTGTGTGTGCGTGTGTGTGTGTGTGCGTGTGTGTGTGTGTGTAGTGTAAGTATGATGATATTCTTTGACAAGACTAAGAAGTACAAAAGTAATCCGTGTAGATTATTTTCATACAAAATACAGATAAATACAATAACGAATGTGAATAAATACAAAAATATTCTGCTTGAAATCAGGATTCCTCCTGCTCGATCTCCTTTTCATTCTCCACCTCTTCCTTCCTCTCTCATCTCAACTTGTCTTTTCTACTCCTTTTATTTCTTACTCTCTCTCTCTCTCTCTCTCTCTTTCTTTCTGTCTTAAGCGGAGCTTCAGCTTCAGATTTTAATTCAAATCATTTAAGTATATATTCTTTGTCATGCGTTCATTTTTTTCTTTTTTTTTTGGGGGGGGGGGGAAGGGGGACTAGTAATACAATCTGTGCTTTTGAATTAGGTGTCCACACTTTTGTTCTTGATGTTCTTATTTCTACTTCTTATTACCATTTGTTGATGATATATTCGTTTTAACTACTTTTTATTAAATCAAAACAAAATGTCATTGCATTGTTATAATCATTGCAATCCAGGGGGTGTTTCATAAAGCTCTTCTTAAAGTTACGAATGACCTAAGAACGACTAGTGATCAGTTCTTGTGCTGAATCATTGACATTCTGATAAATATAGCACATCAGAACCTGTTCCAGTCGTTCTTAAGTCGTTCGTAACTTTAAGAACAGATTTATGAAACACCCTCCCTCATGTTGTTGTTTTTTTTTTTTTTGGTAAACACCAAGTGGAAATGAATTCAACTCAACTCAAATCAAATTTTCTTTTCAGCTCAAACGTTCAACGCCCAATCACTTGCAAAATCATGCAACTGTGTGTGCTGAGGTTATGGCGGTCGTTTCCTGATCCAGCATGAAATGTATTACTTCGTACTGAATAAATTTGGCTGGACTTTCTGTCATTTTACATAAGACGTGTTACGGATTGATTATGACGTTTTCATTCAACGTTAAGGATATGATTATTATATTTCATGCATATTTCATACATATTTTCAAGGCAATATCAGAAAGTTTTACTCCCCCCCCCCCCCTTCTCAGGCAGCGTTAATCACTGGCATGGGCAATCATTTCCAAGTTAAAGTTGGAAATATGTTATTATTTCCGTTCCTGTCGATTCAGAACCTAATGAAATGACACTGCGGAGGGCAAGGGTCGTATAACCAGTGCCTGGTCTTGCAGTCCTTTGGCGTTCTAGGTGAGCTCGCGACAATGCCGCGAAGACTGGACAGGCGCCAAGCAGACGACATGAAGTGCATCCAGGAGATTACTCCGGCTTAGTAGGAGTGATGGCAAATAACCAGTTAGCCCGTGAACAATTCCCCGATCTCCCGCCCTGTGTAAGCATCTAGAGGGACAACAAGGTACTTCCAAAGTTATTCCCAAATTGTGGGCATTGTTTTCCTTCCACCAAACGGCTTTGATGGTCCCACTTCTTCAAATCCGCCGAAAATCGGATAACCTTTATTTCTTTTTATCGTTACGGCTATACTGTTGTCACAGTTAAGCTAACATATCAATTGCTTTTGAACGAGATTACAAAAGGGGTTTACCGATACCCATGTCGGCGGAAGATTAACGTGCGACAACCTTTTTTTTTTTTTTTTTGTAGACTCAACTTCTTTGGAATGCATTCCTCTTCTTGGGATACAGCTCGCGAACGAGATACAAGAGCTCAATATCAGTCGAAATCGAGTGATTAATGATTATTTCGTGACCCGATATAAAAAAGACAGGCACAAAGTCGACAATTGTCTCTGGTATAATCTGAAGTCTGTTGACCTTTAAAGGCAATCTATAGTCACCCCGATGACGTAGAGATTTCATTTGCACAGATTAACCGGCTTTTTAACTGAAATTCTCCTAAGTCATATTACTTTGTCATTTCATTTATTCATCTTTTTTTCTTGTAGGCTGGGAACTATAAGTATAACTTGACTAAGTATTTTTTTTTCTCAACTAAAAATTGCAGAAGTTCCAGAAACTTAACAAAAAACTATAACCTATAAATCATTTCAACTTAACATGCCTTAACACTCCAAAATGTAAGCCAGTGTACACCTGTTTGACGTTGAAATTGTCACAATATTTTCATTACGATATAAATGTTTTAAAAGGGCCAAAAAAGATTTCACTTGTACAATGTAAACCGTGCTCATTGACTTGAATATTTCAGAAAAGGCTACAGTATAACGTTATGTAGGTGCGTATAAAGATAAAAGCATCTTTTTGATTTTTATTAATCACCTCGTAATAGATAACGTTTGACAAATGTGTTCAATAATCATAGTAAAAAGATCACTCGCAATTACATGTACATGTCGTTTGGAAAGTCATCTTATCGTCAGTTTGTTTTGTTTAAAAAAAATCCTTCAGGAAATGTACATCGGCCATGTAGAGCACAAAGTAATGTGATGATAATAATATGAGAAAGCACAATATTCAATATAGTTTATAACATCGAAGTCCATATATAACCCCTAATCAATTAATCAAAAATTGTGGAAGGATTGTTTAATTTTCCTCAAACTGAATTCACCAATAGATTCTACTATAAATGTTTTTGAATTTATTGAATTCACATGAAGATGAGGTAAATTCCTTTTGAATGAGATAGTCAGTACATAGCAAGAAATTTTCCACACACAGCTCAAGACATACAAGAGTGAGATGGTGACAGGAAAGTTCGAGTCTACACAATCAAATGCATAAATGACCCCATCCCTTCAGATCAATTAAAAAAAGATTCAAGTGATGAATATTTGGAATTCGCTAGAGGAAATTCATGCAAAAATAGCGGTCTTTCGATCGTGAGTAATCAAAGGCGCCATCCCCACGTCCTAATGCCCCAGTCACATAATGCTCTGCGTCCGGCGTTACGTCCAAAAAAGTTATTTTTTCTGCGGACTCCCGCGGATCCTTTGCCGTCATTAGAAAATTTATGCAAAACATACCGGGAAAATGCGGGCGATACGGACAAATACGACCAAATGCGAATACTTGCGTCCACTTGCGGATATTCTTACGAATTGGCACATTATAGTTCTGAACACTTTCGGAGAGTTGCGGATATTTTCGGATAGTTACGGATAGTTACAGATTGTTGTAAATAATTATGGACAGTCTTGTTTTCTGTGACGATCCCTGCTAAGTCAATGTATTATGACAGCAAGGTTATCACATTATGGACTGTCTTACATTGTACACTGGCATGACTGGGGAAAACTGAAATTCAATTATGTACAATTTGTGAAAAAAATCGTAATCCTTCAATTTGCTTTGCAGTGATAAAAGATATATGAAATTTTGAACTTGAGGTTTAAATCTTATTTGTGCAACTCAAATATGAATAAACTTCATAAATGTAAAGAATACATAACATAATTAAACCACAAATATAATACAATATAGATCGATAAGTTAAGAATTAGAGTAAGAAAACTATTACTCACAGTCATGGAATAGACAAACTGTGGTTACGTTATTGTCGTTGTGCAGCGATATTCACGACTTATTGGGTTATGTTAAGGCGATTTTTATAATAAAACAATGCTTACTAAATTTCCAGAGAAAAAAAAGACATCAAGACTTTCAAACACCCCTCCCACACCTAAGTACAATATATATACCAAAAATGTAATGCACATTCCATGGAGCGCAAAGTGGGTAAGACTATAGAGAAATACTAAATTCGTTCTCAGTTTTCAAGTTGGTTTATTTCACTTCCAACAAACAAAATAATTAGAAATACAATGAAACATTCGAATACACAGATGTCAGGAAATCAGTACCACAATGCGATGAACAGAATAACATTGTAAAAGAGATACAGGTAAATTTTCAACAGAGATACAAATATCTGTTACGTCACTGTTGTGAATGCAGAAACAATATTGCTGGAAATGGAGGGGACTGCTAAAAAGCAGGGCTTGTAGAATACAGTCCCCTCATACAGAAAAAAATATGATTGCAAAACAACAACAACAACAACAACAACAACAACAATTTCCCTAAACGGTAGTAAAGAAAAAGACAGACAGAGTAATACACACATACATGCACACATACCAACGCACATTAACAAATACAAAGCGGCTCTCTTATGAGGAAAGATTGATGAGAGGATAGAAAGATAGTAAGGAAGGTAGGAAGTCCGAGGTGGAAAGGGGGGTGGGGGAGAGGAGAGGGAAATGGTGGTTCATAACCAGGGCACTGGAGGCACAGAAGCACGGGCTCGCTGATAAACAAAGAGTAGTGAGGTTACCGACGCAACAACGATTTTGAAAATCAAAAGTAAAAAAAAAAAAAAAAAGAATTATTTTGCTGCATACGTAGTTTTTAGATAATTCTATAAGTTTAAAGAAAATGTATCAAAACTTAAAGATTCTTTTATATTATTGTCAAGAGAATTCCAGAATTTTGGTCCAGAAAAGGAGAATAAAGATTTTGCAAAAACCGTCCTAGTCA
Organism: Diadema antillarum; assembly: GCF_040938485.1. NCBI lineage: Eukaryota > Metazoa > Echinodermata > Echinoidea > Diadematoida > Diadematidae > Diadema > Diadema antillarum. Next base: position 986,915 of record NW_027271208.1, on the reverse strand, counting down.
AAGGCAAATGATATTCATGGGATTGACAGGTTGGATATGCATGAACAGTTTCATTCTTTAAGAAAATGGAATCAAACACAAGGGGGAGACGATGGTTAGTGTGTTTATACATGAATTGTCCTAATTGCAAATGATAAAGGTCAAAAATTTTCAAAATATTATTTTCGTGAAATGAATTATTAGTATGACTTCTCCACGATTCGTGACAAATGATACGAAGAGCTTTTTTTCTGTCATAATAATATTCTGTCTGTATAAGTAGAAAAGGTGTTTCCCCATGGCAGTATACCATAGTTTAAGTAAGGTAGTATCAAAGTAGAATATAACATAAAAAGTACATATTTGGGAAGATAAAATTTAACTTTGTTTATAATACTTATATTCCTTGAAATAACTCGACATACAGAATCAATATGCAAACCCCAGGTAAGTTTATTATCCAGAATCAAACCTAGAAATTTGATGGAAGAGACTTCTTCTAGGTAAACATTCCAGGAAAACATTTTTCGCTAAATTTTCCGGCGAATTACTGAACAGCATGCATTTATTTTGCAGTATTTTGCAAATTAATTGACAGTTTGTTTGCTCTTATCCAATGGAGTAACTTCGTTAATTCACCGTTTAAAGTATCAATAATCGATCAGAATCAGAATCAGATAAAACACATTCTTATCGTCCGCAAATAATAAGAAAGAGAGGATGTTTGAAGAATTTGACATGTCATTGACATAGAGAATCTTATATAGTTATCGCTGTCACACACCTTTCCCGGCCAGAAAAGTGAATGAAATGCTGTCACCCCATCCCCTACCCAAAATATTGCCTTTTCGAAAACAGTATACATTCAAAGAGTGCAAGAAATAAGTTTAGCACCAAGGGTCAACCGATGTCATGAGTATATGGGTGCCACCTAAAATGACCATTTTGTGGGAGAAATGTCATAATTTGACCATGCGGTTCTGCCTCTCCACTGCTCCGACTGTGTTGTGGCATTCCTTCAGGTAATTGCGCTGCAGCTTGGCAACACGAGTTGTGTGGCTTCCCACGAGTCTCTGTGTTCCCATGTGAGTGGAAAACGGAAAACGTCGAAGGACGTAATCGTCCGCAGCATCCGTAACTGTCCACAAATATCCGTAAGCGGACGAATGTGTTGAGATACGCTAACTTGCGGTTACTTTCGGATACTTACGGTGGACGTAAAGGAACGCAAACGGACGGGAGGTAAAATTTCTTGCGGATGGTCTGCGTCCAGGCTACGGATAGTTACGTTCAGTTACGGATAATTACGTTTGGTTACGGTTACTTGCATAAGTCTGCATCCGTAGAATCCCTCTGCGAAATTTTGAACATTTCAAAATTTCGCAGGCTTGGCGCCGTCATTGTTCGTTTCTTTACGGATGAGTTACGGACAGATACGTCTACATACGTCCCTGCGGATGCCTGCGGCCACGCTGCGTCCCCCTGCGTTCACTCATCCGAATCTATCCGCGGCGGACGTAACCCATCGCAAAGCACTGTGTGACTGGGGCATTAAGGACGTTCTGCTCATCGGTGTACTCCAAGCAGACTAGGTTTCGATGATCGAAGGGATCCTATAGGACGACGTTATTGGCAAATCGAAAAGATGTTGTGACGACAGAAGTCAATAGGGGCTCTTGAAAAAAATTAATGTTCTGATGGTTACATATAGGAGAGCAATCAGTTTAGCGTGGAGAGGACAGATGCTATGGTGTAAAAGAAAAGAGGAAGAGTAACATAGTAATTTAACTATCTTGTGTTCGTAACCCTTCACAAACGGTATAGTCTGCAGGTCATCATTGATTATCGATATGACTTGGGATTTCTTCAGATTAGTTTACTATTCATGCGAGAGCTCATATGACTCAAGCATTGTTACTCACTCTTGTGACACACTTGAGTTAATGAAGTACCTTTGTCTTACTTCAATCGCTTCGTCAATAACGTTTCCGTTGCGGTTTGCAGGTATTCAATATTGACGGGGAAGAGGAAGCTTATAATATCACGAGGCTCGTACACGCGATGCAGGGAGCGGAGAGGCGTATAGCTTCGCCATCACGCGCCGATTGAGCGTGGCACACGATCACGAATGAATACCCATTTGTCTTTCTAGAGTCGTTTTGTCAATATAGCGTTTCCGCTTTTTCGCTTAGTCAATACAGACGAAAAATTAAAAAGAGAAAAATCTATACCGTGACAAAACGTCACTTAAGAAGTCAACACGCCACGTAAAACTGTTCAATCGAGCGTAGAAGACCACAAAATCTGCTACGAATTTGTGGAAGGACGAGAATGTGCAATACACAAGAGCGAATATCCGCAAGAATCGAGAATGGTATATTGCCATTAGTGTTCGTATGCATAAAGATGATTACAATTTTTATAAAGATAGAGATCATCCATGCTTCTTTCGTTGATCAAACAAGTAAATGGTGTGCCCTTGAAAATTGGGTCGTAGCGATTGCAGATTGTTAACTATTGAACAGAAGATTTATCGTTCCGAGTGATTCCCTTTTCCGAGCTTCCAATACATTAATCATGATCTACAATACCACCTGTGTCTCGAATGAATGGAAGCAGAAGAGCTTCTCCAAGTAACGTTGCAGAATGATTTAAACAGGAAAAAATGCTTCCATTATGTTCACACTTTCTGGACTTTTGTCCCTTTTTTCACTGTGTTTTAACTATGTTAGATAACAGTGCTTCATTCCTGCCAAACTTTTATTGCATGCCAGTGAAAAAACCGATGTTTTGTTTATCGTCTTCAACTGATGAATTATTTTCTGTGATAAGCAAGTCATGTTCATTCCACAAATAATTCATATGTTATTTCATGCACATTCAGTTCTTTGCCTGTACAATTTTTGTTTTAGAAAAAAAAAAGAGGAAATGATCTCTTATTTGTTTCGTTCTTGTTCACTGTAATATGTTTTCGATGGGATGAAAGTAAGACTATCACCAGTGATCACTGGGTCTGAAGTGATCAAATTTGGTAATGATACCGAGATCAAAACATGACTACGAATCAAGCTATGCCCTGACTTGTTCTCCAAGGCTGTGGGATAGCAAGTGCATCAAGCAGAACTATAGATTAATTGCAGCTGCAAATTTTATGTAAGGGCCTATTAGCATGTATTCGATCTTATTATGGTTACGTCAAAAAGTAAAGAAAACTTTGATAATAATAACAAAAAACTACACAATTAATCAAAGATAAGTGTGTACTTGATCTCAACTAGAAAAATTGCATCGAATACAGTTACTCTTAACATTGCTTCCTCTACATTTTAGGAGATTTTTAATTGCACAATTAGTGACATTTCATTAGAATCTTATATGCAATGCATTTGCTTGCCCTTGTTTTCAGTTAGTGTATTTCACCCACTAGCATTATTTATAAAGCGTTCCCCTAAATCTCTTTTGGGTCAATTAGGATTGACTCCATTCCAACAAATGACGTGATTAGCATTATAGGCGATGAAATTACGGAGCAGTTATAAATGGTTATTAGCCATCCCACTGCAATGATTCCACAGTCTGTTGTTCCTAATATAATGCCTTCCGTCATTATCCGGTTTATCATAAAGCATCACCCTACGTCAGACAACATAATTATTCACAATCCCGCCTCCACTGCCGTTTTTGTTTACCATGCTATATATCTTATTCGTTCTCTTTCAAAACTCTTCATGCCGAGCCCATGCATGCATGCTTATGCCGCAATAATCAACTAATTTCTATATCTGCCTATAATCAATACCTTGATGTTTGCCGCCATTTTTTGAACTGCATGGGTGGATTTTGCGCTTAACAATTACAGTCTATGACGTACTCAGTATAAATTCCGATACTCGCTGTGCTCTGTATAGACCATTAATTCTACAAGAATTCTCAAGGCTGTAGGGATGTATACATGTCAAAGGATGGATGAGCAGACTTTATAAGCTGAAGGAAAAATCTCTCTCTCTCTCTCTTCCAATCTTTTACCATAATTGTTTAACTCAGAAGTATAGCTTTTCCATGTTTCATCCCCTTTTCTCTGACATCCCGACATTATTTTTTTTTTTTTGCAAGAACCGTTGTTACGTCGTTAGACAGGACACCCACACACAACGAGGAAAGTTAAAACCTTAACACGCTGCCAAACTCAAGTGGTATCTCTGTAATTTCCAATAGAGTATAGATATACATTACCCGCGTGCTTCTCGAAGGTAATTGATCTTGGATAATTGGAGGTGTGTTGCAATCATGAACTAAATAGAAAACCAAGCAAAACCAAGCAAGATGAATATCGATACAGTGTACCTGGATATTAGAATTGAAACAGAGGTGTCTGTTTCTTTAGCACTGGAAACAAACAAACGAAATTCTTGTGAAGGTGCGATAGAATGAAGATGTCACGGCGCGGCAAGATCCGGGTACTTAAAAACAGCATAGGAAAAGAAAGGTGGCGCCCTTTACAAGAAGCATTCTGTGGGAGACGCCTTGCCCACCCCGATTAAAGTTCCGGCTTTTAGCTGTGCGTAGCAGCATAAACATTTTTGTATTCACCGTGTAAACAGCCCCTCCCCCCTGAACACATAGCAAATGTCCTGATGGTATACACGTATCTTTGTGTGTGTGTGGATTTTGTTTTGTTTTACCATCACAGCTGATTGAACACACGAGACAGTATAACTTCGTACCATGTGCGCGATATTTATGAATTTAACTTAATATTTCAACCAATGATGCAAAAAACAAAAACAAAAACACAACTTTCTCTAAAGCTCTGTCATTGGCGCAGAGTTGACTTTCGCTCAGCCGAATGTAAGTCATACGTGCTCTCAATCAAATGGCCAATCTGACGTATGTTAAAGTGATTGCACATTATAGTTATATTAGTATTTTTATCCATATTTCTGTAGTTCTTACCTACCGTACTTCTGAGTACGATAAAATTATTTTTTGAATAACTCCATGGAGTTCCAACTGGCTATAATCATTTAAACAGCTGCCAGTTTTCTAAAGATGCAAAAAAGAATCCCACTGGTGCATTTGCGGCTTTGATGATCGGGGTTTGATGCCGTCATCTTTCTTAGCAATCTGAACATCCTTTGTTTTCATCACGTACCTCTCATCAAGTACGGATGGCGAAAATTAATATCATAAAGAGATATCTACCTAGGTGATCATCATGCAATGAGATATACGAACCATTTGTCTTCCTATCTGTGAGGTAGATTCAATTTGGCACAAACTTAAGACATAATTTAGTGGCGGAATCAAACATGGGTTCAAAGGGAATAAGACTGCTAAGACTCCACCTCTTGAACCCCTCGATTACTTCATAAGTCACACGTGATTTCACAGATCTATTCTCAACATTATATCTTTAACGTAGCCTTGATAATTAATAAACGTATATGATTAATGACATCAGTGTACAACTCAAAACAAATTTCAAGTTTTACTTTGATAAGAATACTAAAATGGGACTATCAAACAGAATGTCTTTCGGAGAGTTTATCCAAACTGGGCCTAGGATAAGAAAGTTATGGACTTCTTAAGTTTAACGTATTCTTGAAGAATAGTGTTACCTTTCGCAGCTACAATAATGCAAATTATCTGAGTTGATGATGTCATCCCTTTACACCTCTACTACTGATTTTTGAGAAATGTACCATAAAAATCTTGTTTTAGTAGATTATTTATACGACAAGCTTTACCCCCTCAGTAGAGATTTATGTCATTGACATAGCATGTAACCTGTATTTTCTTTTTTACTTTATTTGAAAAAAGTGAGGGACGACACCATCACCTCATTCAACTTGCACGAAAATGGTACAAATGGGACAAAACAATTGAAATTCCATGACTCCCTTGAGTCAGTTTCGATGACACTTCTAACGTCTGTTTGTCTGATTTCAATGAATTAATTTGAGTCGACGTGAACATAACGTGGCGTTACATATATTACCTGGAGAAAGGTACTCTGCATCAAATGAGAGCTGTTCTGTTTTACAGGGTTTTATTGCATGTAAATTACAATCTTTTTACTATAATTAGGCCTACTCATGTACGTATCTCGTGAAATAATCCCTTATCCAACAACAAAGTGAACAAATTCGTTATAATAAAGTTATAAAGAGAATATTTTAGCACAGTCTGTCTAAGCCTCTGCTCTAATAATTATAGTGATCTAGTTTCGTCACTTTCGCATCACTTCATGTGATCGCTGGTAAATGTATGTTAATCCGCCAGTCCACGCTGAACTGATATTGTTGTCAGGCGGGCTTTCCTATACTTCCGAAAGCACCCCACAGCACAGTTCTGACTTTAGGATAGGCTTTAAGCAGTCAGTCACGTCATCATGAAAGGGGATGCCTGCCTTTTCATGTTGAAGTTGATGATTTTTCCCCCTACTGCCACTCGAGAACTGTTGACATCAAGGCGTGGATAACGTTCATCTCGTCATCCCGTGCTGGGTCTCGGCTTGGGTTGTGTGCCTTTGTCTCGTGGCGTACTGCTCTTCTTATACTCTGTGGATCAAAGAGGATGAAACCAAGGAAGTATGCCTCCTTAATTGATGAAACCTTCGGCACATGTTGTTTGCAATTCGTGAATTTTACATTATATATATAGCTGCAAATGCCGCAAACAGCAACCTAAATACCGCTGATTAGTTGTTCCTTGCTGTCGCCATTAGTCTCTGCAGCATAAGTGCATGATTGCATAATTTAATAGTGAAGCATCTTAAAGCAATAGCACGCCATGTGCATGACGTGTAGAGCGAAAACTCCAGACATCCTCTCAGTTGATAAGAAAATGTCAACCGGAATTTGTACCTTATCATCAGGATATCCAAAGAATCTAATGCAGTTGCGTCTAGAAATTTCTTTTTGGATCGCAGTATATAGAATTGTAATTTCAACCTGTATAAGTCATAGACCGTATATATAGCCTTAAACTTTTTTTTCTGTCTGGGTATTTTCTTACACACAAGTACCAGGCTTGCATTAGAAATTAAGGCATGCACTGCGTCTTTTTCCCTGTAAAGAAATTGAAAGGGACATTAATCCCCACCCCTTCTTCCTCTCCCCTCTCTCTATCTTTCTTTCTTTTCCTCTCTCGCCCCTTCTCTATTCTTTCTTCCTTTTTTTTCTCTCTCTCTCTTTCACTATCTCATACACCACTTTCTCCTTTCTACTTGTTGTTACGTGTATAAGGAGGATTTTGTTGTTGTTTGTCGCTGTTCTTTGCAGAATTCCTGTGCAATTCGAAAGCGCTACATGGTCTTATTAACGAGTGGTTGCTGTACTGTAATGTGCAGGTGGAACACGAACATCATGATAATGAACAAAGAATGACGCAAACGAAGTTAACATTAATGACATAGTATGGAGTCAGTTTGATCCACATAGGATAGCAATCAAAGATACATTAAATTACTAGAAGTGCACTTGTTATCATACGCTGTCTATATAGCCACGGAAACACGAACTTGATGAATAGTTTACACGAAACATAGGCTCTCCGTGACAGGTTTAAAAGGAACGAGATTCACGCCTTACAAAATTTAGCTGTTTATGTTACTGTTCATGTAATGTGACATCTATGCTGCAAATCAAAACCTGATAGGTATGCTCCTCCCATTACTGTGGGCATGTTCTGAAAGTTAAAATATATCCTTAGTCAACCGTGCCAACCCATAAAGGAACAAGATATATTTCGCGCAACAGGTTGACAGGCCTTCACTCCAAGAAGCCTGTTGCATACAATTTTAACCTGATAAAACTTGGGCTATTTTTAACGGAGTTTTTTTTTTCTGTGTTAAAGTCAACGGCAGATTCATAGTAACCTGAGTTTACTGTTTTAACCAGAGTTTTTCTCATATAAACAAGTTTGCTGCAACAGGCCCCTGATGTCTCCCACGGAACCTTGTGTGGTAATTTTAACAGTCATGACAGTGACCGCAAAGGCGGTTGAAGATTATTAAACCATTTTGGGATCGAGTTTGAAGCCCAGGTTTTCACGAATGAAGCAGCTATTTGTAGCGTGCATGATGATCGGCACAAACTAATCGGAGGAAAGGGAAGAGGCTTAGCCTATACAGCGCTGAGCTGTAGAATTGGTAAAGCCCGGGAAGGCGTTAAAAGCAGAATTCACGCAACGTTTCATTACTTGATGGTACTATTCATAATCGGACTGACAAGTGCTCATTATGAGTCACAATATACCGTGGAACCACGCTGATAAACCACTTTAAACTTTCACTGGAATAGACACTCCAAGGGTTACATGTGACCAACTGGGTTGTTATTTACTTTTCCTCTTTTGTCTCTGATCAGCGGGGGAAGGATCAAATAAGAAATCGCTTATTGAACTGACACTTAAACCGTGACAAGGAATACGCCTTTTGACTTGCCTGTGTACAAATAGGCTGTCATTACAAGGATTTACGATGAATTACAAGATTCATGCTTCTGGAGCAATATCCATCCCCTTTCTTTATTCTGTGGAAACCACCCGCAATGATGTCCTAGCGAGAGCCCCTAATGCAAATGGACGTGCGCGTGAGCTATATACCTAGATTAAGTATATGTTTAAGGTTAACTAGGGAGGAGGGAAGAGGTTTGACATAAAGCGCGCAGTGGCGCTTTGCAAGATCAATCGTTAAAGCACTTTTAAAGCTAGCACAATGCACAACTCGTTAAAGTTTGAGCTAAGGAATTGCGCCCCTTGGTTTGCCAACACTTTGTTCTTTCGGCGGATTTCAGAATGTAGAATACGCCCGATTGCACGCACGCGTAACCTATAGCTTCTTTTTTGTTGGACGCATATCACCGTGCATGTGGATATTTGGTTTTATGATTCCGTTGTAGGCTCTTAACTGGCACTTGAGGTACCATAGACGGACACTTGACCACACATCTTTTACCCTTGCTACCCCAATCGATGGGTATTAAGACCGAACCAACTATATAGTTAAAGCTCCTAAAAACTGGCCAGCTACGTACAAGGAGTATTTAATTCAGATGCATCAAGATTTTTTTTTTACCAGTTTTGTTTCGATTGCATAAACAAATATGATTTAAAGTGATATTACTTGATGGCAGTGGCTAATACAGATGAAAAAAGAAGGTCAATTTGCATTGTAAAGCGAACTTCTGGCAACAAATACAAGGATTACCAACTTACTCTACGTACTTTACGTTTTAAGGGTTTTTTCAATATGTCACCACAGTACGTGAAATGAATGGGATTTCTGGTATTCTCCCAATTTTTTATTAATGAGAGTATATCCTATAACTAAAATTCAAGTCGATTCTCGAGAAGCCAACTCGATTCTACAGCCTTTCATTACTTTGGATGCGTACCCTTTCTTTATCCCTCAACCAGCTCTTAAAAGCTTTCTCTATTTGCAGTTAATTCCAGGAGCGATAAGCTAAAGAACAAAACAATTGGGTAAATATTGAATCTTCAGCTCTAAGTGCCTGGTAATTACCGGGCAATCATCGGGGGGAAAGGTTTAGATTTGAGCTAAGATCTACCAGTTAAATAATGCCTGCCTTCTTCACTATACCCTCCTTTTATTTCTTCAAGGTAAACATCTTTTTGTTTCTTCCTTATCTGCGAGAGGAGTTTGGTTGTGACATTAGGACCTACATGTTATTCTGATAAGGTCAATAGCTACCTGATGTAATACTCACGTCAAAGACGTACCATCGAAACGCCCGACACCTGCTCGAAAAGAAAATCAAAAAAGTACAACAATTTAGTAAATTTGTCAAGACAATGAACAAATTAATATCAAATAACTGCTTCTACTGTAGATGATACAGATGATATTTTAAACATCCCACGTACCATCATCCAACAAGACAAAACAGTATGAACATATTTTTGTACATCACGAAATATCACAGATTCATTATTTTTGAACATCAAGAAAGACGTCGTTAAATCGTTTAAGAGATTTGCATCAATTTTGTATGTGAATCTTTGATATGTACAAATGAAGACCTTGTCCTTGTTCAGAGTAAATGCAGGCTTAGCATTTCTGACTGTGACTCCAAGAAACTCTACCCCACTGCTTGAAGGAAACCAAAACCCAAATAGAAACATGAAATGTGAGAAATGTAGAACACATCAGTGAAAGTTTGAGGAAAATTGGACAATCGATGCAAAAGTTATAATGAATTTTTAAAGTTTTGGTGTTGGAACCGCTGGATGAGAAGACTACTAGAGGTTATGAAGTTATGTGTGGACAACAATATCAAGAAAATATAAAAAGAATCCCACAAATATTAATTTGTCATGAAAATTACACATTCCATCAATTTGATACTGACATATGTTATAGGGTAGCAATTATTCCCCTTGCTTCCTGAAAGTGGTTAGTCAAGTGCTCTTTCATTACGCTACAAAAGTTTTTTTTTAATTCCTTTTTTATTTTCTTTATATTGTTGTCCACACATCATAACCGCTAGTAGTCTCCTCATCCAGCGGTTCCAACACCAAAACTTTCAAAATTCATAACTTTTGCATCGATTGTCCGATTTTCCTCAAACTTTCATTGATGTGTTCTAGTGATAGTGATGTTTCTGGTTTTGGTTTCCTTTAAAATTGTTTCCTATCAATAAACTGAGAGAGTAAGGAACAAAGTGATTCTATTGTGGAGACGGTTATGAAGACTTTCTTTTTAGGAAACTTTGTGACATCTCATGATGTAAAAGTCATAAGGAGTATATAGCTGGTCTGAGTCACGTAATCATAGGAGATGATTCCAGGCCATGGCGGACGCTCTGTGTCCGTTGCTTTTCTAAAGTCTCTCAGTCTGAAAATTTCGAGCAAAAAAGTTTATAAATAGTCATTTGTGGTAATTCCATATCCTAAAGCAATACACCTATCAGATGATATTGGGAATTTTACAGAAGGCAAGGCATTCGTTAACACTCCTTTGCAAAATGAAAATTTGGGATATAACTTTTTATTATTCTTTGTGCTGCACCGAGGAAGCGAGGTGTGCACAACGTGACGTGTAGAAGTGAAAAGCTAACAAACACAAACGAAACCTGTTCACAACAGCACTCAGTTTTATCTCGATAGTAATTTGTCAGTATCCAATTGCCACCTCGTTATCTTCTATATTTTTTTTTTCTGGATAATACAATAACTATGCCAAGTAAATTTATTTTATTTTGAATTCAAGAAGGTCTGAATAAGATTTTGAATAGTCGGGATATTCATCTTTCTCTAAACCCTTACTTTCTTGCGCATGTAAAGAAAAAATTTCGGCTAACTATGGTGTAAAGTAAGTGACGTATTTCATTCACTGAACAAGAATATCACCTTGACTTTAAACAGCCGTACATCATGATGACAAGAACTCCATGCACGTGGTGTTTCAGTCGGTGTATTTGGCTCTAAAGTTTGCGAAGGAACTGTCTCGAGCCAGCAGCAAGCGTTCGAAATGAAGAGACAAAGTTGAAGAACAAAGAGAAACAGGCGAAACGAGAGGAGAGAGGGGGAGGGGAGGGAGTGGGGGTGGGGAGAGGGAGAGAGGGGTGGGGTGGGGAGAGGGAGTGAGGGAGGGAGGGGTGACAGAATGAAAAGAGACGAGGAACGTGTTCCCGAGCGACGGGCGGCTCTTCTATGGTCCACGACTGTGGCTAGTACTACTGTGGACACAGCGAGTCGGTATCGGCCAGCTTGGCGTCAGCCTGGCGGCGTCTTATTACTCACCGTGCAGATTTCTCAAATACTCATGAACTAGGTTATCTACGAGGGTTCCTATCGGATTCTCTGAGAAAGAATTCAAGCGTATATACTTATGAAAGAAGATGTCCATGATAGAGGAATCGGACACAACACTTCCGAGTTAAATAATAGGGAGTGGCTGGAAATTCCTATTGAATTTCATATCGTAGTTTACATCGATTTCAACTGGGCATAATAACATTATAGATGACGTAACAATTAGAAGGCTGTTCTTGTACTTGACTTATCAATCCTTGTAAGTTAAAATATTCAGTTTGATACATTGTATATCAATAACTGTAATTTCGCTCGTACAGTATCCATGGCCATCTGACAATATTGATTTCAGGATGGTCGTTGCAAGCAAAGCTAGAAAGACGGGATAAAAAAAGTTCTTGATAATACCGTGTGACAATTAAGTCACAACAAACCAACCAAAGCACACACTTCTTGCATAATCTATTCCGTCTGTTATGCCCACTTCGTAATCATAGGAATATGAGAAAGATGATGATTTTAGTTGTAATTGTAGTTGTTGCTGTTGTTTCTTTTTAGGGTATTAAGATTATCATTATGCAAGCTTAAAGAGTCATATGTGCACTGTGTAGTATGCGTACCTTTGACCATAATGGTCAATGACTGAATCAGAATCATTAAGCACTCATTTCAGGTGTGCGGGGGGAGGAGGTCCCTTTTATCGTGTTGTCCTCAGCACTAATGCTTTGGAGTATATGATAGAAATTACAAGAAAAAATGGAAAGTAATTTGATATAGAACTTCTAAGCCATTTCAAAAACGATATTCATCAAATAAACTTCGAATTCCTCTTAGAAATGTAGGCTCTTTAACATTTGATAACAGGGTTTCTAAGTATCTCGCAAACCATTAAATCTGAATCATCATCTCAACCAATACTATACCATCCCTTTAACCTACGAATGACGTCAATTGCTCGAGCGGACAGCGACCCGCCCAAAACAAGCCAACTTCAACTTGGATCTCTTTCGAGGGGAGTGGACAATTAAACGCGTTGCTTAGCAATATCAGGAACGTCTGTAGCTATTTGTCAACCTGGCGACACCCGACGGTCGTTTGATTTGAGCTAATTGTTGTTGGAGGTTTTAGTGATTTAATTTGTTGACCCATTCATTACATTCCAGTTGAGAGCAGGCACGTTTGGTGGTAAAAACTGTTTTACTTCTTCTCCGCTGTTTCTATTATTTTTGTTTCCTTTTTCGCCCTTACAACGGAGCATCTTAATTGTATAGGTATTGGTATCGCATTACATCTGAAATCGAAAGGTTTTCAAATGCCTAAAACATTCAAAAAGTACAGATAGTTATGTTGAAGTGATAGACATCTCTGACGCTGTCTTCTCTCACTCTATGTACCATTGACAAAACACCCTCGTAAAAAGCTGAGGACTGTTTAGGCAAAAGAGTTATCCATTTTATTATGTCGCAATCGAGGCTGTTATCCATGGAACATTAGCAACGATGTGTTATCCAGCATCCCCGAAGACACGGGATTAGGTTTTCACAAAGCAAATTTGGACGAAATGCTGATTATTGTAAAACATTGTAACGATTACTGACAGATTCACTGTAAGATTTTTAGCTTGAATTTATAATGACTCCTTCATCATCACTATCACCTTAAAATGTATGTTTTTACATTTTTCTCTTCATTTATTATAATATATACATGTATATACACATATAATATACTGTAGGACCTATATATACACGCATAATATACTCTTATGATTTATTTATATGAAAATGTGTTATGTAGGTTAGCTGTAGGTGTGAGTTTCTTCAATTTGTCTCCCTCTACAAATTAAATTTGTTAAGATCGCAACTGCTGATCTGTAAATTGACATTTTTTTTTGACGTGGGTGCGTAGCATGTTACATGGAGAGCAACCCCGTGGTACCATAATCGATTTTACACGTAAAATGTGAAAGATCTTTTTCTTTTTCTTCCTCCTCCTCTTCTTCTTCTTCTTTTTACAAAGGGCGCGTATGGATAACACAGGCAAATAAAAATGCCTAATCATTGAAAAACGTATAGCGTCGCACCCGATATTATGCAAGCGATGGAAACGGGGAGCATCGCGTCGTATATTCCACCCATTAACCCTATCTGTGCTGAGGACTCTGGATAATTGTGTACGACACTACGGCTTTCTATGTGCCACCCCATTGGGTTAAACACTTGAAGAAACTTCAACAATTGAATTATACCCAATCACCCACTCTGCTAATTACCACCGTCAACTCGGCACTGCGAACTTTAAATTGGCAACCATCATACAAGCGCACCTGGGGGCCAAGATTTGTACAACTCGCTTCAATGTCCCATCAACGTCCCTTACACTGTGCTAACAACACAAATCCAATGTCCATACAGACGATTCAGGCAACCTCAACGACACAATTAGTTGCAAGTAAGAGTGTAAACTATAAATAATCCTATAATTAAGTGGGCAAACTTTTGCTTTTCTCCGCTGCGGTAATTATTTGCACGTCTGATTAGAAGACATTGACTGACTTTTTCTTCAGTAAAAAAAGAAAAAAAAGAAGAAAAAAAAAAAAAGGACAAGGGTACACCGTAAGGGAAAGGAGTCTTTTCCTACATTTTTGTAAACTTTCATTGTTGAAATGAAAAGAAATAGAAATGTGACAGCAATATCAAAATACGTCTCCACAACTGCCATGCAGGAAACGACAATTTTTGGTCCTGGTCATGTACCTAACCCATGACAATTAATATTTTACTTTGGATCACTTAACAACTGCTATTTCGATAACTTTTGAGTGATATGTATACCCTTGACCTATTTAGCTCTAGTCATCAATAATCTCTGGTGCAGTGGTCCTCTTCATCATTAATATACATGTATATATCCTATGGCATTTTTATTTTGCATCAAAATCCGCAAAATATCAGCAAACGGATTAGCATAGCAATAGATTTGGTGCCGGCAACCGTATCCTTTTCACTTGAAACAAATAGCCGGCTGTCAAAAGGAGAGATAAGGATCAGAAAACACGACCTTTTCGAAATATACGACGCGATTTGGGAGTGAGCTGTATTTTCATTTTCACTATAATTTTCAGAGCACATGATTTTGTTTAATAGGAAATGGACGTCTTCCAACCATCCATCGCATTCTAATAGTGAATTCCAGGTGCAGTTTCAAAGACGTGTAAAGCTTCACATTACATATGTACAATATCAAGAGGTGTCTGAAAGAACAAAAAATGACTTTCTGTAGAGACAAAATAAACCAATGAACGAAACGAAACGAATAAAACCAAAAGGAAAAAGATTCCATTAACCCAAATGTGCCTCTCATATTTTCTCTTTGGTTTGTACATCAATATATCACGAAAACCATATTTGCTGGTAATCTAGCAGCGTCAGTGTAATTGTTTATCATAGTTTTCACTACTTTTATTGACACTATTATCAAAAGTATATAAGGGCAAACTTTGTAAACGAAAGGCAGCAGAGGACCGAGGACAGTTGCAAACAGATAAAGTAGAGAGAGACTTCTTGATTACTTTGATATAAAACAAGAAAAGAAAGGAGGAAAGTAATTGTCGATTCAATTTGTTCCTGTAATCAAACATTGTAGAAACTGTGACTGGTATGAGTTAAGAGGTTGAGGACGATTAGTACTGCTCCCCGATCATCCCAAAGACGTCCTGAGTCACGTGCGCGCAGCATTAACTTGGAGCAAGCTGGAAAGAAGAAGGGGTATAATGGTCCCGAGATCTTCACTGTTGACTGAGAAAACGTGGGCGCGAGTCAAACTTTACTCGCGACGAGCGCCTCGCTAAAGTTGTTAATAGATTTGTCTCCTTTCAGCAAACACCATTAATGGATAACTATTTCGCACTGTTGTGCCACATGTTTTCACAGAGGTCTCACCAAAGCGCTATCTCTCATGTTTTTATGAGAAAAAGACATTTCAGTTTGAGGCAGTACACCCAGGGATGTGCGTCACCTCGGCCAGTCAATATTGGTATTTCTTGTTTTATTGATAAGTCACCACTCTGAAAATATTAGGACTGGCACTGTTGTAGCGACAAATCAATTCTTCGAAGAGAGGGATTGTATGGAGAAAGTGGAGGGGGAGGGGTGGAAGCGAGCGAGAAAATGAGAGAAATGCAGGAATGACGTCGAAAATGTATGAGGAAGGAGGAAAAGAACGGTCGTCAGTAATCATATAAATGAGGCGCACTAGATTCAAACACGATTTAGCACATTTAGAAAGTTAGCAACAGAGATTCATCATAACGCAACGGGTTAGTACACTTATATTTATGGAGCCAAGATTTATGACTTTCTTCAAGATAATTTTTCCAGTATCCGGGACAATCTTATACTCTTAGATCTCTTACAGATATACCGAAGGTCTCGTAACTACTATTGGTATCCAACTTTAGGAAAGGAATCTATCTGAACTACTATGAGTACAATGAAGAGAAAGGCGGGGCAGGGTGAACGCGAGTGCATGGCGCCACTCTCCCCTCTGGTTCACCCATACAGCATCGCCACGCGCCTCGTCCCGCGTACAATACGTACAATACAAGTGCGTGTGTGTGTGTGTGTGTGTGTGTGCGTGCGTTTGTGTAATTACACTTTTCTCGCATTTCCTCCTTTTAGAGGACGTTGTCGTCCAGGCAAGTTGCAATTTACATCTGTAACAGCTAACGAAAAGTTAAACTACCCGATTTGTTCTTTTTGCTTAATATCTAGAAAGTAACTTCCAAACACGTGACGATTCTGTAAATGCTGTACATGTAGCTCCCGAGTCTTTAACCGACGTCTCCCATGTGATATTGTTCTGTTTCAAGAAGAACGTGATTATATCACTCACGCTGTCACTCTCTGTCTTTCTCTTGGAGCAGGGAGGTGGCTGAACGTTGCTATAATGGACCGTTATGTGCGTCTACAGTCTAACTCTCTGTCATGATACCTGTGGGACTCAAGAGGGCGTACATCCTCTCAGGGAAATTACGCTCAGGTATTTCATGACTGACAGGGGTTTTCCCCAAAGAGGTATAGAATCTCTGTGGGTTTTTCCCCACATGCGTGTAGTGTGCTAACGTGTTAATGCGATTTTCCAACTGTTATCCCCCTCTCCCCCATCCCCCCCCCAAAAAAAAAAGGAAAAAGAAAAACTGATAAAAATAATTGATGAATTAAAAAATATATATATTCAGGCAGTGTCCCCCCCCCCCCAAATGAAATAGATATACAAAATTTGTATTTAAAAAGATATGCGCAGTAATCCACTCTCACACTAGGCGATACACACGCATGTTACATGAATATGACGTGACACGCAGAAATCAAGAAACAACACCAACAACAGTTCTCAAAATAGAAAAGAGAAAGAAGAGCTCCAACCTCTTTATTCCTATACCGCTGAAATTGTACGCTACTGCTATCCACTGAATGTAGTTATTTTTAACAGTGTTTTATCATCTTTAAGGGTGTAATGTACATAGCATCACATGATATATTTTGGAATTAATTTACAATAGCCGAAAATATCTACAACAATGCACACACGTAAAACAGTGCAAATAGTGCATTATGCCATTTGGCAACTCTTAATGATAACATACATGTCCACACTCCATACACGCATGCTGTGCCATGTATATTGCGTGCAGAATACATCGTTCTCATCATGCGATAATACTAACAGCGTTGTATAATGCACAAGGCAGGCATGAATTTTATACATCATAATTCAGTGTATGTGAGGCAAAAGATATACAACATTGCAGTACATTATCCACGCTTTTCAACAGAGGGCGCTCCACTGCGTAAACCTAAATGAAATCAATGACTCTCTGCTCTCGAGTGCTAAAAAGTACTGATACAAGGTACATGGTGGATGTACAAACTGCGCTTAAACTATGAGATAGTGCAAATAAAAGATATTATGTATGTATGTATCGCCTAATTTTTCAGTGTATCATGTCTCTATGTAACTTTTATCACTCGGACTGAAAGCTACGGAAGTGGCTTTGTTTATCCACCAGGAACTACCAACGGCTGCTATTCAGAACAATGTGTACATTTATCCAGGCATGAGTTTTTCCACGTTTTCACGAAGTTACAATATCCCCTCTACACTTTCTATCTCAAACGACACGCTTCATCATGACTGAGAACAAGTTCACTACTTGTGACACCGCCCCCCCCCCCCTAATGGCTACAGAGTAATTTGGATCAATGCAATGAAACTGAGAATGTGATATGATGTCATCAATTCACTTCCTTCATCTGACCAAGTATTGTAAAAAAAATAAAAAATAAAATGAAGACACAAACAAACAACAAAATCTTTGTTGTGTCTGGCTAAATTCTCAGTGTTTGGTAAATCACAGGGGAGCTTTGTATCATAGTTTATATCTACACACTGCATGTTTCAAATACCGGTATTACATTTAATACACATATAACATTCTAGTTGTTGTTTCTGTCAGTTTCTTGTTATAGCAATCCACGGACACGTCAGTCCAATGAGTATTTACGGTCTGCGGAGTATTTACGCGACACAGATTTCAAAATCGATTAAGATAGCTCTTGACTTTAGCGACACTGGCATACACAAAAAGCTTTTTTCATTGCTGGACTCTGACCTAAGCTGAAGCCAGATGACTGACAAATAAAAAGCTTTTCATTTCTGTTAATCCATAATTCATACAAATATTTCAAACCTTACAAACATGAGAAAAATAATTGCTACAAATATACAAGCAGAATACAGTATTGCAACGTTGAAACACAAGGCGTGAAAAGTGACGAAATTAATTTTCTTATCATTTTACTACATGTATCTAGCTGAAATGTTCATCACAATCACCATTTTTTCACTGAAACCCTGCATGGGTTCACAATAATTATAAACGTGATAATAACTCCTCAGAAATAAAGCAGTACTCTCAAATCTTCAAAATATCTTCATTTCTCAAAGAAAGAAACATACAGAACATAATTCAAAACGTTTCAACATCTCAACGATTGTGTCAAATGTCATTATCAGTATCAACATAAAGCATACACGATAGAATTGCAAGTAACATTGGCGGTTGCACATTTACATCTTGGCGTGATGTTACTATGGCAACCATGTATATTTCTCTCTAAAGAAGTATAAAGAACTGGACAATACTGCAAACATTCCACTATAAACAATAAGACTTCTCGTTACTTCTATTCATGGTATCATGCATATCCATGCAATCTTTCTGAGCTTTTCTGATAAAGTTTTTTTTTTTCATTAACAGGAAGCCAATTCTATGCCATGTGGATACACAACAAACTATGTTTTATATGAATATTCATTACTAGCATCTCTCTGCAGCTATTTAGTACCCTGTGCGTATTTAACGTAGAGTGACATCACACTCCAAAAATTTATGTACATTAGACTGAATTCATTGCAATTTACAAATATGCTCCAATTTTGGAGAGTACTTTATGGTTCTAATTCCACAAAGACATAAAGAAATAAAAAAGATATCTCGATTTTACATTTAGATTGATAATGGTCTGTCATGTTTTAAAATGCATGCTTTAGTTTCAAGCACATCCTAGTAATAAGGTGCTCCAGTAGTCACAAAAATACGAAGAATCTACACACTCGCATTTTCATCTCTGCTGATGGCACGTCACCTGCAAACGTGTACATTCAATTACACTAACACAAAACACCAAATTTCATCAAACAACACTAGACACAGAATCATCAGTAAAAAGCTTGTCTGTGTTGCAAACCACAAGTTTAAAACACTGGGAATTCCAAATTTCTTTTTATTTCAAATACAAGCTTATTTTTTGAAACTGATGATGCCTGTGAAAATGTTCGACCTTACGCTGATCCCATCCAGAAATGCACATGTATTCTGACAAAAATGTGCAATCAAATTCATAAGCAGTAATCACTGAGCTCTTTTGATGAATTTGACAGTTTGTAACGTTGAAATATAGGAACAGTCAGAAATGACTTTACACACGAGCTGACACTGTGAATAGTCTTAAAAATATTATCATAAAGAGACAACTCATCAACAAAAACATAAAATACAGTCATATCAATGGAGGGTAGTCCATCAAAAATGTTCCTAACACAGTGTAAAGCAAGTGTCTGCTCACACATTCATCCGCAATATGTCGCCAACAAAATGTTTTTATTTCAGTGAAACCCAAAGTAAGGTCATGAAATTGAATGAGATAGGCTCACATGATCTCTCCCCATCTACATGTAGAGAGAGCCAGCATGTAAAGCATAGGCCTACTGACAGTCTTGTATATCCCAGATTGTGCACAGTTCAGCCTTTCGTTTGAAATGCAAAGATCTTAACTGCTAATTTGACACTCTAAATGCAAAGTTGCCAATTTGCGAGTAACTGCTGTGCACGAGCATGACAGATGATTGGTTTACAAATAGAAACATGTAGATCTTTTAGATAAAGAACATTTTTCAATTTGTTTTTACAGTCTTAAATTAAGATGAAAGTCTAAAGAAAGTTTGCATAAGAAATAATGAAAACACATACTAAATATACATAATAATGTTTAACAAACATTTGAAAGAGCTCTTCACTCTGATAGAAAGAATTTACTCAAAAAGGAAAGATGTCTTGAGCATTGGTGTGTAATGAGTGCAATTAGTCAAACCATAACAAATTTGTCACTGTTTAATCATCACTAGCATTCATACTACACTATGTATTTGTATGCACAACACGGTGAATCATGGCCATTTCAGAACGTACGAACAGGTTGGTATTTTTGTCACTCGCCCTAAGAGTGGTTCCAGTGGACTTTTGCATCGTGGTCAACAACCTAAAAAAAAATCATATTCTCCCACAAACTGTAAAGATAGGGCAATATTTTTATCATTCTGCATCCATACAGATAGTATGTAATCTGATATTTTGAGTCAAATGGGGCCTGAACTTTTGATGCTAGCATAATCTACATCAGAGGCAAAATGACCAATTTGATATTAATAAAGGTGCAGATTTTATTTCAACGTACTGAATTCACACACTCAAGCCAGCATTTACTCGAGTGAAGTGCATGACACTGGAAAGTCTGATGTCTGGACTTAAAGGAATGGTATAGTTTTGATGACATGGGGTTTCAGGTTTTAACTTTTTGTTAGATAATTAGAAACCACTTTCATGTAATATTAAAGAGTGTACAATTCTAACAAAAATCAAAAGTTAATATGATGGAAATTGGTTTTTGAATGGCCGAGATATTGCAAAACAAAGTAAAACAAACTGGTCTTTATGATAGTTGGATCCCATCTTTTATTACAACCTCTGTTTTTGGGGGATATCTTAGTCATTTTAAACCGATCTTCATCAAATAAACTTTTCATTTCTCTTAGAACGGCAATATTTCATATAAGAGGTTTCTAATTATCTCACAAACAAGTTAATATTCATATCCCCATGTCACCCAAAACTATACCATCCCTTTAAAGGTTCAGTTTGGGAGCTTGTTCTTAGTTTCTGTGACAGCTTGAATACAGAAGTATAATCTTCACATTATATTTCATACAAATACAACAGTCTTGAAAGAATACAATAAAGCATTATTTCGCTCACTTAGAGTTGTTTAAAAAAATGCAAAAAAAAAAAAAAAAAGATGGGAAAAGATGACATCATGAATAATGATATCACGCACAAATATGAAACACAATATATTCATCAACTAAGTCTAATAACACTGTGTAGATTTGCTGCAGCCATGCAGCGTTTTTTAACCTTCCAATATCATGGCGTAATGATATACATTTCTGAATTTGACACATGAGAGGCTTAACCCATTGAGGACGGACTGATTTTGCTACAACACCCATATCCCATAGACACCTGCCCGAGTATACTCGTGACTCATCCTCAACAGGTTAAAGTGTCGGGACAAACTGCACTACACTCGACCAAGTATCTTTGCCTGACGGGATGATTTTTGACATACAGACAGATGTACCTATCTCATCGTTATCACTACCTTAGGTTTGCATTTATTACAATACTTACGACACTCTTTAAATAGTGACTATTTTACACACGTGAAGACAACATCCACCATAGAATTGACTTTATGTACATTTTGAGCTGCTCTTGATAACTCAGCACCAGTGAATGAAATTTCTGGACAAAATTCATCCACCAACACCATCATAACTGTGTAATGCATCAGTAATAAACTCAAGAATCTACTGTGAAGACGAATTGTGATACACACTGCATTGTCTTCCATTACATCACTTGCTACATGAAATCTGGAACACAAATTAATACTTTCTGTTGTGATTTTTTTTTTTTGTACATTAGTACTGTGAATGCATAGAAATGAATTTGATTTTGTTTGAAATACTTATTGAATTTAATGCCTGGAATCTATGAAATGTTATGATCTAGTGTACCTGCTTGTCTAGATGTAAAGGCATGATTTTCATAGCAGCCAATTCACATGACTAATATGATATGAATGATGATTTGCTTGACCCAGAAGTGCTGGGTGACCAGAAAGCCGCATCGGGCAAACAAAATAGCTCAAATATACATTACATTTTGTCTCCTTAATAGAATACGATATTCACAAAATCCGCTGGTCTCTTGCCTCCAATTCACAGACGTGCCCAAGAGGTGACATCAACAATGTCAAGACATTTCATCCACTCTCAATATAACACGTGTTGGCTAACACTCCAAAAAGCAAGATCGCTATACTTCACATGGTATATAGCTCTCATTGAGACATAGCATGCTTGAGACATCTCAACATCTTTTTCTTTCTTTAAAAGTTTTTGTTTTGTTTCATGACGTGTTTAAAAAAATCTTTGAAGAGTTGTACCTTGAAGCACAGCATATCAGTCAGTGTGACTATGCCAGGCATCTTCTGTGAAGAAAGTAAATGATGTTAACACCCCTTTGTTTAAAATGGGTTACATTATGATACCTTTGGTAAAGATGTTGTTATGAATGAAAACTATGCAACATTTCTTCTCATCAATTGATTCCTCTGTAAAATATAAGAATACTGGGACTGGCCTTGCTGTTGAAGTTTAACTTTTAAAAGTACATGAATGATACATCTGCATGTTACATTTCTGAAACAATTCACTTTAAGATAGACCAACATAACATCACCCACTTATATAAATCCCTAGTGGTCTAGGACTCACATCTCTGCATTATACCAGTAAAGGTACAAAATAATTATCTGGGATGTTAACTGGATGGGGTTAAAAAAGATTAGTTAGAAAAAAAAAGAGAATAATTTTCTTCTTTGAAGGATTACAACACTCTTCAAATGACCCCAAAACTCAACATTTGAAAGGAGCTATACAGTCCTGGTATGCCTTAGTTTCCCTTTTGGGGATATATCTATTATTCCTTTTCCTTGTTTTTGTTTACCAGATCCAAATGTGTATAATTGCAAGGAAATTATGTAGAGTGTGAATGCTTTAAAAACTTGATATAAGGGTATTCATTCTTCCCAAGTGAAATTAGACCACTCCATTCTCTTGTGCTATGATCCGCTTTGCCCCTAAAAATCACAATGTATCTGGTTCTAAAAGATGTGGTTATACACCATGGGATGAGGACTTGAGATATGATACATTATGTGTGACATGCAGGGAGAGTTAGACATTTGAAGCATTCCAGTTAACTATAGAAAAGGTGTCACTTTTACATTACCAGCCACCTAACATCTAGCTACTGATCAGATGGTGAAGAGCACAGCTCCATGAATTGTGCTGCTGGTGCATCTTTCTGCATCACCATCAACCAACACAGCTTCCAGATCAAGGTCCACAGAGAGCTTTCAGAGCCAGAAAGTGAGATGCACCTTGGGCGACAACATCCAAGTTCTCATAATGACCACACCCAGGCTTCACCCAGCACATCAGCTGCAGAAGGGAGGGAGGAGTGATGATGACATACACACCCAGAGGCTGGGCAAATCTCTTACCACGTATTCATTAGAGATGCTAATCGGTATCCATGGTGACGGGCCATATAGATGCCCTCCTGGTGCCACAGATAACCAGGCAGGCTGTTAGGTGAAGAGGGGGATCTTCTTGGTGATGGGCTTACGGCAGATGGGGCACTGCTTGAGGGCCCTGCAGCACTTCTTGCAGAGGGTGTGTCCACACAGGAGGGCCATGTCACGCTTGTTCTCCATGCAGATGGGGCACAACATCTCCTCCTCCAAGTCTTGGAATCGCTCACGCAGCCGTCTCAACTCCTCGTCCTTGGAGCGACTTCCGGATTTTGCAGATATCCCTCGATGTGCTTGGCTGCCAGGGGTTCCTTGTGCCCATCAAGAAAAAAAAGACAATTACGAGGTACAAACGTTAATAGATGAAGGTTATCATTAAAAAGAGGTGTATCAACACATGGGCAGATAGATGTAGAGAAAGATGGAATACTTGTACATACGTCTGCATACATGTCTATATGCTCGGAATTGTGTGTAAAGTGTGTAAAGAAATAAGACAAGAAAAAGACTGAACACAAATATTTGGTGAAATAGATGGAGGGAGAGAAAGAGATACACAAATACATATACTTATTCATGGTTTCCATATGTCCCTTATTATATCCTAATCTGAATCTGAACACAAGCTTTGTTTTTGAGGTACATTCTTGTACCATTCAAAATCTTATTCAACAACCAACTTCCTGATTAAGGGATATGCCACTACACGACAATCCCCTTTGGAATAGCCCCATCATCCCATCAAATGTTTTCAATGCTATGCCTACATTTGACTTGAGGTAAATAATTTGTCCATATATCATAATGAAATAGATAGAAATGATTGGTTTACAGCAAATGGTCAAAATGACAATATAGGTGATGATGCTGAAAATGATGAGGATTGTGTGATGATGACAATCATCACAATAATGATAAGAAGAAGAGGAAGAAGAAGAAAAAGGATAACCATGACATCTGTTAGTAATTTGAAAACTTTTACTAGCTCTTTCATTAAGATGTGGTCATATTTCCAGGAATTATATAAAAGACATTTAAAAAACAAAGAAATTATACAGAGTTTGTTACCTAATTTTGAATGGAAATTCTATATAGGTCAAGAATATCAATGGCAATATCTAAGATGTATCTCTTGATTCTGGCTAGATATCAACCATAAAGAGTGGTACAATAGACAAACAAGTTTTATGAGAATTTTCAGAGACATTGCATATCAATGAGAAAAAGGACAAAGAATATGACAGCAGAGCTACCTGGTGACACAAAGTACCAGGAATGTTAAATAACTTGGGAACTACGACTGAAAGCATATATTTGCATGCTTTCATACAACAAACAAAATGTACTAGCAAACTACTGTACTGATAAAATATGCTGATCATACTCAGTTCAAGTTCTGGATCATGTTCATCTGAACATTGCTACAACTAGACTCTACAGGCAATGCAAATATATCATTATCATGCTATGAATTGAATGTTCATGCACTACTTTAGGACTAGAGTTATGTGCACGCTCACACCACTGTTAAGTTGAGTATGTCATAACAGCATGTTCTACTTTTCACAAATAAAAAGAAATGCCACACAAGAACTAAAAGAACACCAATTTTCCTACTCCACAATGCTTTGGGAATGCTTTGATTTCCATCAGTGAATTTATCATGAAGAGTTGGCAAGCATTTGCCTACAGGTTCAAGAAATTTTTCCTTTGTGAACCAATTACGTACGAAATCAAGAAGTACACGTAACATAAATTAAAATCCTGTGGTGACTGGAGTTAAGTGATTAGTTTTATCAAACCTCTCCAGCTAAATTCCCCCTACCCCCAGTCACCCAAATGTATGTGTGGATTGAATGACTGCAGCAATATTAGTGAAACACATCGGTGGAAGTTTGAGGAAAATCAGACAATCCTTTTAAAAGTTATGAACTTTTAAAGTTTCTGGGCCACCATCACGGGATGACAGGACTACAACAGCTTGTGACATCACTGCAAGACAATGATGTAAAGAAAATATGAATGAATTCAATGTATTTTCATATTTCTTGCAAAATGAAAGAGCACTTGACATACCTTTTGGGAAGCATTGGGAATGATATGGCCTTTAATATACGGCAGTAACAGGTCAAGGGATTGCGTACTTAAAAAAAAAAATTGTGGAGTTTCTATTTGCATTTTCTTTGTACCCTTGTCCTTTAGTAATGTCACAAACTGTAGTAATCTTCTAATCCAGAGATGGCAGCTCTGAAACGTTAAAAATTCTGAACTTTTAAAAGGATTGTCTGATTTTCCTCAAACTTCCACCGATGTGTTTCACTAATATTGCTACTATAGCTCAATCCACACATATATTTGGGTGAACTTGTCCTTTAACCCATTGAGGAAGGGCTGATTTTACTACAACACGCATTTCCTATAGACACCTGCCCTAGTACTCTCGCGATTCATCCTCAATGGGATAATAGGGAGCATGAGATTTTCTCGATGGGGATGTTCAGAGGAAAAAAACATGTTGAGAGCATGCGCAGAAGCGCGCGTCAAGTCGATCTATTTTTAGCTTGCGTCATCTGAGTTTTTCACTACGCGTTCTGGGCTTTTTTTACATCTCCACAATTTGTGACGTAGAGAGCTTCTTCATGCACCGATCATATGGGGGCGCCATTTTTTTTTTATATATGTTGCGTCCCAGGATAATCTAAATCTGCTTTTCAGCACAACGCAGAGAAGAGGAGAACGTCCAGCGCAAGCGTCGTCTCAAGCATCCGCGCTGCAAATCTAAAACTCCCTTATACAAAATGGTTGGTAGGGGAGAAAAAAACAATAACAATCAACCTTGTTTTGAGCTTGATGGACCCTGATGATGGCCAGCTGGTGTGGAGGAGGAGGAGGATGATGACGAGCTGTTTGATGTCGATGCTTGAGATGGAGGGGAGATGTGATGACCAGCTGTCATAGGAACGATGACAGTGGGTGGGAAATTGAACATAACTGAACGTCCATATACATTTACACTGTACATGCAAAAATAAATGAATCTGTATAAATATGTCTATTAATAAATTCATACGATGTACAATCACAAAAGATGGACATAACGGCTTCACGTTCGATGTAAGGAATATGGGACGGAACTGCATTCATTTAAACTACCATATCAAACTACAGTCTTCTAAAACTAACACATCACTATAAGTAACAAAGAAGAGAACCAAAAGATGCTAGATGTGTTCTCAAAGCAGAACCAAGATTCTTCCCCCAAACTCACTACAAATGTAAATCCAATGTTGAATGAAAGCTTAACACACACAAATCTTCAAGGCCAGGTCGCACAGTCATATAAATGTAAGTGATGCTGACATGATTATAGCAACACCACAAAAAAAAAAGAGATTATATAATGACATGCAAAGACATGATAATTATGCATGCATGGGAAGTATAACTCACACATCATAAACATTAGGGTCAATTCACGTTACTTAAATTTTTGGTGTCTCCCTCGCATTGCTCCCATGAGTGGGAATAATGACCTTCGAATAGAATTGTCATTAACCCTCTATATATGGAGCATCAAGAAACAAGTAGAGCAACAAGTGATTAAATCGACAAGATTTTCCACACTTTAGAAGGATCAAACTTGGGCAGAGTGACGGCTGCTTACCTCGGTCCCTCATTTCTCTGACTGGTTGTCGACAAGTGGTGCACAATTTCACCTGCACACAGCAGCCTGGGCAGGGGAGGCAAACAATATACCCATCAATACAGACAAGCATGGAACAATTGTGTTTTGATGGTTTTGGTTGGTTATTGCCTAGTGGATATTTACCACAGATGCACTTTTTAAACTGGTGAGCAAATCAGGTTATTGCAACTGATTGGGGGGGAAAAAAAGGGGGGGCATTCATACTTGGGTTGGACTTGAACTAACTTGAACAAAGGTGTTGTATCCATTAGACTACTCAGCCTCTGCTAAAAGCCAGTGCTGGTTCTAATTCTTATGCCTTGCAGCAGGTACTGTCTGCCTTCCTTCCTTCTTTCCTTCTTTCCTTCCTTCCTTTATTTCTTCATTCATTCATTCATTCATTCATTCATTCATTCATTCATTCATTCATTCATTCATTCATTCATTCATTCATTCATTCATTCATTCATTCATTCATTCATTCATTCATTCATTCATTCATTCATTCATTCATTCATTCATTCATTCATTCATTCATTCATTCATTCATTCATTCATTCATTTTTATCATGGCTATTACTAAGACACAGAATAATATGTTTTTTAATACAATGTATGTCCAATAAGGGCAATTTGTCAGCCAGTTGAAATACAAAAACCAATTAACTCAATTATTCACTCATTTGAAATGAGTTTATTGTTAACCTCAAGAGCATCCAATCATGCATTCTGATGAGAAACTGCCATGTCATCATCCTTGTTCATCGTTACAATTGAATTTTGAAAATATTCTCATTCCTCATCTTAATCACTATAAATTCAAAAACTGTGTACCTAGTCCAACCAATTTATAGATGCTCAAATTCAAAAGTCTAAAAATAATCTGAAGGTCTCCTTTAAACTGACCTTTACAAACAGTCTTGTGTCCACATGGCATGAGAGTGACCTCTGCCCTTTTGCTGGAACAGATTGCACAGACCGTCTCCTCCACTTTCACGGAGCCTTTCACCTCCATCTGTAGGCAGTCAATGGCAAGACGATAGCATTAGTGACACCTGCACTCACATCTACTTTTTTTTTTGTTGCCCAGAGCGCTGCTCACTGGTCACAGCGAGTCTTCTTTTCTGTGCCTCCCCAATTCTTGCTAAGGTTCTTGCCTGGATTCTCAGCAAACTTCTGCCTGATCTCAATCAAATCACTTCAACTGGTATTGCAGGAGCATATGTTGCTTCTCATTTTGTACTTCTTTCTATCATTAGTTTATTTCTTATATTTCTCATATGTCATCTGCCATACATTATAATAGTAGAAGTATTTACTTGTTAAATGTTGCAGGGGCTCATGCGTTAGGTTTTATGTGAAATGTGGAGAAAATAAATGACCGAGAAACTTTTGTTTGTTGTGGTATCTTTGTCCTATAAGAGGCTATTATTTGGGCAACCCTTGCCAGGGTGAGACTGATGTGTTTGGTTCATGAGCCTTGTCCTTTTTTCCCCCTAGATTTATGGTGTGATTTATGAATGAAGCATGCTTTGAGGTTACTGATCATATAATGTCTTACTAAGCACAATGTAGCTAAGTGTAGAACATTTTCGAGTATACAACCATAGATTTTTTTTAAAGTGTTGCAAACGTTTTTATACATGATCTCCTTTACTGGGCCACAACCTTCCTCTGTACATGACGAGTATAGGCATACAATATTTAATCACTGCATTGAAAAATTCATGCCACTTTTTTTTTAATGTTGCCATAACACTGCACTAAAGGCCAAATAAGACCACCCACAAGCTACTGGTCATTCTGAGAACATTTCTTCTACTTCGTATGGCCCAGTGTGCCTGGTTGATACTGTTTGATGACCATTGTTTATCACCAAAGCCAAACCATGAGGGGTCGGTGTCACTTGCATGTTTTCTGGCGCGGGTGTGTGGTGGACCACTTCACTGGTATAGCATATTTCTCTTTGCGGTGGGCGTGAGCTGTGATTCCCTCACACAGGGGATGGCATAATCACAGAAGACCTTGCTCAGCGAGACTCAATGGGAATCAAGCCTGAGCCATTGAGGGAGAGGCATATCGTCGCTGGGGTGAAAAGACCTTGTATCTCAAATTGTGGTGAAAATGACTTTTTTTTGGATTAATGGTCAAATAATCAGTTAAGTGATGTCCTGTCCAAATCCCAGCTGTATTACCCCAAAATGAAGCCACCGTGGCATGTCAAAGGAAAGGCAATCAGATCTAACATAGTGCTTTAGCTGCCATGTTTATTTTTTTTTCTGCTCCTGAACATTTAACATTTTGTAGATACGAGGTTTCATTGCCCCAGTGACGATGTGAGCTACAATCTGCACGTCATCACCCTATAAGAACACTCAGTCCTATTTATGTGTACCTTGCAGACGAAACACTTCTGGAAGAGTGAGGCACAGTCCATACAGGCAATCTGGTGTCCACAAGGCTTGAACTGACAGTTGGCCGGCTTCTGACACATGCGGCAGTCTGACATCATGGCTTCCAGATTTCCCGAAGACGGCTCCCCAGACGACGTCGTCCCCTCGGCCTTGGGCGGGGCAGAGGAGGTAGAGGGCTTCACATTGTGATGGGAAGGACCTTTATCGGTGGAAATGGAGATTTTTTGTTCTATATTTTGTTTCATTATTTCATCCCCTTGAAAAAGGGTATTAGCCTTCACTTAAAAAGCTGCAGATTCCTTGAAGCTAATAGTGATAACAGACATGGTGCTGATGTACTGTAAAACCAGACATCTTTTTGTGCATGAAACTTTCACAAATTTTGCAAGGAGCTAAGAATCATGAAAGAAGAATCACACAAAACATTTTGGTCAACACCAAACATACCTCTACAATGCCACATTTAATAGTTATTGCACTTGTTGAGATTATGTGGCTTTCTATAATAGATTGCGAGAATGCTGACATGGAGTTCATAACTAATCAAACAGTTCTGGAATACATCATGTTGTTCTTCAAATCTACTTAAAAGAAAAGGGACTCTTTTGCAACCTTTGTCAATGCTCATCTGTTTGTTTGTATTTTGATGGGCATGATAGAAGTGTCAACAATATGATCTAGCGACTTTTTTTCTACAGGGTGCTCATATGACCATGAACATGGTTATAACAAAATCTTGTTACAACAAAGTAAACAATTCAGGCCCCAAATTATCATTGCTAAAAGTCTATTGTGCAAAATTC
The DNA here is from genome assembly GCF_040938485.1 of Diadema antillarum. NCBI lineage: Eukaryota > Metazoa > Echinodermata > Echinoidea > Diadematoida > Diadematidae > Diadema > Diadema antillarum. The sequence continues at coordinate 956,194 of NW_027271208.1, read as the reverse complement.
TCTGTGGAATTTTAATATATCAAATATTAATATGACGATGGAAAACCGCTGGTCCCACATACTTCATTGAAAAAACAGTAACTGCCCCCATGGCATCTGTTGTAATCCTTTGCCTACAAATACAAAGCGGCAGCAATTCAAATACTGTAAAAGCTGCTAGTTTAGCAAAGGCTTGGCTTTCCTGAAGGGACAGGCATTAGTGCACTAACGATAGCCTGTGAGTCAAATCGCAAAAATGCCATGTGAATAAACATGTCTGTAACCTCCTCATTCATGAAAATATCTGTTTGCGAAAATATCAGCTCTTACAGTATTTGCTGCCACTGCACTACTCTGTAACTCACTTTTCTTCACAATGGGAGCGTCCCCTCCCGTCAGCTGTCTCTCCTGACTGGCACTCCTCTGACGTCTACTATGTTGGGCTTCCCTCTCGGCTCGGGCACGTCTCCTATACATGGGTATGATGTCATGTCATTCATTTCGTTTTATTTCATTTCATTTCGAACAAAAATGCATCTGCAAAGTACATATTGTTGCTGAGGTCACAAGACCTTGTATCTCAAATTTTGGTGAAAATGACTTTTTTTTTGGATTAATGGTCATATAAGTAGTTAAGTGATGTTTTGTCCAAATACCGGCTGTCTTACCCCAAATATGAATCCACCACATCATGTCACAGAAAGGCTATCCCATGTGATACAGTGCTTTGGCTGCCATGTTTTTTTTTCCCTCTCCTGAACATTTGACATTTTGTAGATACGAGGTCTTGTCACCCCAGTGACGATATAGACATATTTAGCACAGATAATTACACAAAATAAATACGCCGTTGAAAACAAGGAAAACAAAGTAAACTATTAAATCATTTTTACAAATACCAAATCAAAATTGATTGGAAATGGAGGGACAGCTGAAAAGCAGAGCTTGTAGTGTGCAGTCTCCTTGCAGACAATAACTAATTGCTGAACTAAAAAAAAACAAACAACAAATTCCTTTAAAAAAAGAGAAGGACCAAAAGAAATACACACAAATATACAAACAATAGGCAGCTTTCTTCTGAAAAAAAAAAAGAAGAGAAAAAGGATCATTGTGAAAGAAATAACAGGAAGAGACTGAAGAGAACAGGGAAAAGGGAAAAGTCATCGCAGCTGAAGTAGAGGTACATTGTAGTTACAATATAATAAGGATAGACAATGTAGTAGTTACAGTAATAGTTCACACTGTAGAATCAGTAATATCAGCACATCCCAGCTGCATTAACCCTTTGAAGACTGGTCCCGAGTATGCTCAGGCAGGTGTCTGTGGGAAATGTGTGTTGTAGCAAAATCAGCACGTCCTCAAGGGGTTAAGAGTTGTACGGTACTTCTGATTCGATGATTATGATAACATTTGAATAACCGTAAAGAGAGTCTGTAATTTTGCTATCTGGCTAATTCACACCACAAATTTCTCACTTGAAGTGGGACACTGAATACAATCTTGTGTCTGAGTGATTGAGTAGTATTTCCAAATCACACTTTCTCTGCTGAGCCTAGGTGGGTCAGGTAGAATTAGAGGAAAGTTGACTCACCGCCTCTGTTCATGAAGCGTTAGTAGGTAGCTCTTGATCTTGGGGTCTTGGACGAGGTCCAGGGGAGACTTATGATGCCGGTTCTTGTGGCCGAGATCACCCCCGGCCTGGACCAAGAAGCAAACCGTTGCTATGCCCATGTTGACCACCATGCCACTCACTATCTTGGTACGGAACTGGTGAGAAGCATGAGATGGGTGTGAGAAACACACGTATAGGCATTCTTGTGTCAGTGAGGATTGTTTATTTTGTGTTCATTCACTTGACATAGAAAGCCACTTGGATGTTACAAGCACTTGCAAGCCATTTTCATTAGCTGCCACAAAATGCAGCAGACAAGTTACAGCTGGTAGATACATTTGCCAAGTAGTAAACTTGTGCTTCCAATACCTTACACCAAGCTCTCCAACAGAAAGAGGTTATGAGACTGTAGGGCAGCCTCTTTGAGAGACCCTGAAGTCTTAACATCGCATGATAATTGACACCAGAGATTTCTTAGTGTCACATCACAAGCAATTACTTCCATTGAACAGTAATATGGTATAAGTACAACTAGTAGATTCATGCAAAATTTTTTAGATTTGCCCACTGGGCTTGCAAGTTTCCAGAATTTAATATCTACATATATAATATATATTAATATATAACAGTTATATATATTGCATATTCAGTTAATACTGAATATGACAACATATCACCCATACTAGTTAGCACTACCTGGGATTAATAAAAGAGTAAGAATACTGTAAAAGTGGAATTTTTTGCGTGAATAATTTTTCACGCTCATTAGGAAAAAATGAATTTCACATGTTTTTAATTGTGTGTGTTCAACAAGATTAAATTGTATTAGTATTACATATTCTGCTATCACAAGCAATAATATTAATGCCCTTTTATTTTCATGCTAGTTTCATGTTGCGCAAAATACACATAAATTTCCACACTCCAAAACTGTCCACTTTAATAGTAATTTACGGAGTTGAAAAACAACAACCCAGAAACAAAAACCATACCTGCTGTATGGAGGGGGAGTCGTCCCTCTCGGCATACACTTCCTGTCGGAGGAGAGCAAGGTGCATGCTGGTGTCCCCATCCTCATCGTCGGCCGACACCTCAGCCCCCTTGGCTACCAGGAGCTCAATCACATGGGTGTGGCCCTGGCCCGCTGCCAGCAGGAGGGGGGTCTGTCTCCGGTTGTTTCTCACATTGGTATTGGCATGCCCCTGGATGCACAGAAATGGTGAAGAGTAGAGGCAGAGAAAGCATACAAAGCATAGGAAGGAGAAGGAGAGAAGAAGGGCAGAATGAAGGGGAATAGGAAGGAGGAGGGGAAAAAGGAGAAAAAGAAGAAGAGAAAGGGAAGGGGTAGAAGTAGAAGAAAACAAAGGGAGAAGAAGGAATGAAGGAGGGGAAAAGGAAGAAGAAAACAAAGAAGATAAAGGAAAATAAAACAAAGAAAAAGAGTCATATTTCAATGTAAAGGATCAACATTTTTACCAGTTGATGAAATAAGCAACTGCCATGAATTCCATGATGACAAATATCAACACAGTTGGCTTTGACTGCTTCAAAAAGACAAAAACAAAACAAATACACATTAGCATGATAGAATAAACTAATTATGACATCACAACAGCCAAACTTGCTAGTCATGACCACACAACAATATTCACATGAAAACTCAAAGGTATCTTTGCCGGGGCAAATAAAGCTTACTTCCAATATTTGAAGGTGTAGAAACAAACACAGGATTTCTTTAGTAGCACAACTATGAGGGTTTGATCTTCTGGGTACAATATGGTACATACTAGACTGATGATTGCAAACATGTACAGATAAAGATTTTGTTACTCTTGAGAGAGCTACTTGGGAGAACAAGCAAAGAGCTATTTGAAACTACCTGTGTTATGAGGACTTCCACTACATCTTTGTGGCCATTCAGGGCAGCTAGATGGATGGCTGCATAGCCGTCATCTTTTTTCAGATTTACCAGCTGTCTGGCCTTGGTCACCAACTTCTCGGCCGCACTGCAAAACAATCCACAAAGCAGTGGTTATTTTCATATTCCATACCTCTTGTACCTCACACATACCCCACACAAAGCTAACTGGATGTCTCAATTTACCACCAACGGAAGGAAAATACAGTAAAATCCACATTTTGAGTGTCCCATTTAGGCAAACATGCTTCAAAACAAATCAAAATTTCACGATGGCTTTCCTCTGAACTAAACTGATTGTATGACAATTTGTCACAAAGAATTTGACTACTGTTACACAACCAGTGGATTCCAAGATAGCAAATGAATGTGATTTGAACTACAAGTAACTGGATCTTGATTATATAAACATCTAAGCCTAATCACACAAAAGTTGACAAGAGCTTTGAAAAATTAGTTTGGAACTTACACAGGAATGAAATGAAAATAAAAGGAGTAAAATGAAATTCAATATAATCTGAGACGCCATGTTCAGATATTGCACTATGATAGGTACAAAAGTCAGCCAGTCAGTGATAAGGTGAAGCAAGGTAAACACAGTCTCTAGCATTGCATGAGAAGAGCAGTGAGAAGGCACATTAGAAAATGTCCACACTGCAGCAAATAATCACATATCACTATGCTTAATTCTTCACATAAAAGAACTTCAAACATCTTAGCGAAATCTTTGCAGTACGATAATATGCAACACCTGTTGGCAAACACAGTCAATGTCTCACAGGCAATTGTAGACATTTCTTGAATATGAGATGGCGATCAAGAATGTGTGCTGTCTAGCTACATACTATTTGTTTCCCTTGAGGGACGCATGATGCAGCACATTGAATCCGCGTTTGTTCTTGAGACTGAAGTCAGCTTCGTGTGCTTCAGTCAGGAGGTCAATGATGTCACGGCTGTCTTTGGCGATCGCGTCGTGCAAGGCGGTGTCCCCATAGCAGTCCTGACATGTATTGAGAGCAATGTAAATGCTTTTAGTCAGCTCAGCTGACTTGAGGGGTGATGAAGACAAGCTTCCTGATATTTTCTTGACATTATGAAAAAGAATGTGGTCTGGATATCCCCATGTCATTATCTTACCCAAAATGGCTCTCTTCTTTTCTTTCTTGGCCAACATATTTTCTTTTCTGATGACTTCTGTCTTGTATCTTCCCTCTTGTTTACTAGATTTTTTCCAAGTAATCTTTTTATGCAAATGATATGCATTATTAAACTTTGATAAGAATTCATCACATTTTCCTTGTATGTTATCACTTGCAGTTAGAAACACCTATACTGGACACCACTAAAGTTGCAACTGATTGACAAATTGTCCTACATCGATGTAAATAAGCACTGAACTGATCAGTGTTTTAGTAGTAGCCATGATAACAGAAATCGTGAAAACCACTAAAGTTTTTGTGTATAACAGTCATTATGATTCAATCCAGCAAGCAAGCCTTGAGGAATGACTGTGGGGGTCCCACCACCTGTAAGGAGGAGGGGTCACATCAGCTGTGGGCAGGAGCTTACCTGCAGGTTGGGGTTACACTTGTGCCTAAGAAGTACCCTGACACAGTCCACGTAGCCCTTGTTGACAGCCACATGGAGGCTGCTGCACTTAGCCTTGTTGACCAGGTTGATGTTGGCGTTTTTGCTGATAAGATACTCGGCGATATCTGGTTGTCTCCTGTTGGAAGAATCAATGTGATATGAGTGCATTTGAGCCACCAGTTCTCACACCAAATCCTCATTTGAAAGATATCCAGGGTATTTGGATTTTTCAAAATTATATTCAGATCTCCTCAAACCATTCATGGACTAAGAACCCAAGAAAAACACATGGCTTTTATAAATGACATCTTTAAGTCTCTGTTCACGGATGCTGAAGTCCCTTGTCTTTATCTATTTACCTATATTTCCACCAATCCCTCTATCTATATCTGTATCTATTTGTCTTGATTCGATTCTATCTATCTACCTATCTATCTATCTATCTATCCATCTATTTATCTATCTATTTATTCATTTATTTATCTACACATGAAAATATCTACCTATCTAGCTATATACCTATCTATTTTTCGATCTTTCTATCTATCTGTTTATATACACCATTCCATACGTCTTTATCATTCTCTCCCCCTTCTCTCGTTCTCACCCAAAGATGGCATAGTGGAGGGCGGAGTCCCCCTCCTGGTCTTGGATCCCCATGGATGCCTTGCCTAGATGGAGAACTTTGATGACATCTAGATGACCCTGGTGGCTGGCCACTTGTAGAGCGGTCTTGCCTGCCACTTGGACATCCACCTGAATACAAGACAAGAGCATTACATCAATCACTACATTGACATTATACACCTACATACAGTGGACTCCCGTTATAACTAAGTCCTTGGGACCAGCAGTTTTCTTTTTTTATATTGAAAATTCGTTATAACCAAACAAATAAACAATAAACACATAGAGCCAATAATTTTGTTTGTTTTTTTTAAACAGATTTTTATTTTGTTGTAACCGGAATTTCATTATATCCATGTTCATTATAACAGGAGTGCACTGTCGCTGGAATTGAAAACAAGTCAGTATTTGACAGGACGTACTATAAAAAAGATGTACTGGATGAGAACTTTGAGGAGAGTATATATGTGCAAGGCCTAAACACAATGGTATCACACGCTCACATGGTCTTAATCAACTGATAACAATGTCAGAGATCACTCCTTCGAGCATTTGAAGTTTGATCTAACTCGTTGAGGACGGGCTGATTTTGCTACGACAGGCATTTCCCATAGACACCTGCCTTGAGTATACCCGGGACTCGTCCGGGACGGGTTAAAGGCATAATTTACCATTTGAAGATGAAACAAAATCCCAGCAATAGTGCTTCAAAATAGTTATAAAATGTGAGTTAGGGATAGAAATAACCAATGTAAAAATTTGAACTAGTATAATTGATGTTAAGTATTATTAAATATACAAAATGTGAACAATAGTTATAATAAAACTGTTTCCAGACTAAACCATCTACAGTTATGGTTTAATGAGAAAAATAGTGATATCTTATTATATCTAGGCTTTATTGCCAAAAAAAAAATATATATATATGGTAGGATATTTTGTGATACAACTGAGCTACACATATGCATCAAAAGTGATATCTTTAACCTTTTTTTAAATCACTGCTCCCAAAGGTAAACAAGATCTTTAAGATTTGAGGCTTGGTTTGTTGGAATGTACTGTTACCCTGAACCAGAGTTTATTAACGAGCTACTACCTGTAAGGTAGGAAATATGATGCATGCATCTTCAGTCGACAGCATGTGAAGGAGATGAAAACTCCGTTGCCATGATGCAACATCAACTCACCCATTCAGGATGCTCTGTGATGAGATCTGTGACAGCTCTGGTGTTGCCCTGAGCTGCCTCACTCACTAGCCTGTCGGGGCTTTCACTGGGAGAGTCTAGGCTCAAAATCTGCTGTAGTTGGTCGTTGAGATTACCTGCAATATCATTAGACCACATAAAATGTGTGATATTTGAACAAAACATCTTGATTTGCACTTCTGCAATAACTTAGATAACGTTCAGTTTGAATGTGTTGGTTTGCATCTGTCAATTGTTGTTTGTAAGTTTTAACAGTCCACTTTTACCTTAATTTCATCTTTACCTTCATTATCTACCTTAAATGCAGATATGCTTCAAAGCCCTAACCACGACATCTAACTCCTTTTGCAAGTCCTCCCATAATTAGGAAAGGCAGTGCTCATGTATACCAGTACGACATATCAAACTTTGTTAGACCTTTGAATATAAAGTTATATCACAAGAATATTGCGTACCATCACTGTGTGAGCGATTTGTTTCTGAAGTGTGGTATATCATTTGTAAATAAACTAAAGTTCAGTAATCCTTTCTCATGATACACTATATCGTATAATTAAACCAAAAAGAAGAAGAAGAAAGAAATACATCTGGGAGCTCTATTTTGCAGCAAGGAGGGAATGGGATATATTCTAAAAGGCCTCCTGGCAATTAACGAACTAGTTTCTGCAACACACCTTGAAGTTCTTCGGCCCTGTCTGCTGTCATGGTGTTGTTGAGGTCAGGTTTGTTTGACCTCTGAACTGGGGTCAGGCATTCTGGATTAAAGGTCCACACCTGCTTGTCCACAGAAACCCTGAGGTCCCCGTCTGAATACAGTTTGAGAACTTTTCCAGTTTTGCCAAGTGTCTATCAAAGAAGGCATTACAAGAAACAAAGCACAGAACAAACAATCAATTGACGAAATGCTATAATTTAATTCTATTACAAAATTTCTTTTGTTCTTTCAATATTCCCAGAACTATTGCGTGGTAATCACTTCTGTTCACATGTCTGATTTCCACAGGAGATATTTCACAGGAAAACCACACACACAACAGGATTTTGAAACCATAAGAGCAGAGGTAAATGCTCCATAGCGCATCATGGGACTCATACAATGAAGAAAGAGAGAGAGAAAAAAAGGAGGTTATTGGGCAACACATATCTAAGTATGTAACTGCGACATGCAATCATAGCTCTATGGGGTGTAATCCTGTCTTTAGAATTTGTCAATAAGATGAATCAAAGACCTCCCTGCATGATTCACCGAAGCAAATCCCCTCCCCTCCTTCCAAAAAAAATAAAAAATAAAAAATAAATAAATAAAATTAAAAATTCCCCAAAACACTAAACAACAATAACAAACCAATCAATTCTTATGAAATCTAGAAATCAAGACATTGAGTGGAACTGCTGCCTTACCGCTTGCATGCCGGTGCTCCACTCTCCATGCCCTGCCTGGAGACGCTTCACCAGGCTCATGTCATTCAAGACAGTCACCTCATCTCCCACTGCATACGTGTTAACCTGTGGAAAGATGGCCATCTCATCACAAATTGTGCAATCTACACTTAATCAGGTCTGCATATGTATATTAATTCACACTTGCCCTGAAATAATGTTCTCTCATAGAAAATGATAAACACACTGAGTATAAACAAAGTGTACCAGAATGCAACAGAACCAAACAATGACAGGAAACTCCCCACATACATGCCATACACACAGATGCACACACAGAATTCAGATGTGGACACATACACACATACAAAATAGGTGGGAAGATGTAATAACGCATTGCAAACATGAGACATTCACTGATAAATGTGGATGTATCCCTAAGATTACCCTGTATTCTCGTTGTATGGTATTCTATTTGAGAGATGAAACATTCAGGGCATTACTGATCTGACAACAAAAATTTTACGATATCTAGATTTTCTAATGGTACGTCTGACCTCCAATCGCAAATTTGAATGAAATCTTGCAGGAAATGAGGGTGGTAGAATGCACAGAAGGTATATAACTCAGTATACAGTGGGCTGCACTGCAACAAACTACAGGACTATGAAGTGACCAACCACACACCCTACACAGTCATCTTCACAGGCATTTGGTTGAGATTCATTCTTCTTCTTCTTCATCATCTTTCTTAACCCTAATCAGGCTGGGGGGGGGGGGGAATCCGCCCCCCCCCCCCTCTTTAAAGGGCTATGAAGCCTATCAAGGAGATTAACTTGACCTGAATACTATGGGGAGGAGCGTGGTCATACTCAGAGACTGATGTGAAATGGCCTATGAGGCGATCTTGGAATTTTTCAACTCCGTTAGAATTCCTCACAGAGCCTGATAGATCACTCCACGCTAGTACTGATTGTCGAGCAAAGGCAAAACTTGTTGATATTTCCCCTTGGACAGTATTTAAATCTTCAAGAGAACCACCTTGTTCACACAAGAGAACTTTGAAGTGATTTATAATGGAATCAATTCTATCACATAGTCATGCTCTCCATTTTTATCATTTCAATTCACGCTCTCAAGGCAACACAGTCTCTGCAAATGTACTGTAGACTTGCATATTCATGCAGCAAATTTGATATAAAAATTTCCACAATACATGGACATGTGTATCTGTAAATTTACAGTACCTTGATGAGAGCACCAGGATGAAACGTCCACCTTGTTCCACATTCCCGATAGCTGACTCTTATGTCTCCCCTTTCGGTCATCCGATGCACAAACCCAACCTTTCCAATATACTGAGGAGATTGCATGAAAAGGGAGGAAATACAACCTGCCATAAAACTGATTTTTTTTTTTTGATTTGTACAAAAGAGAGATCCATAGGCATACTTGTGAGAGTCTCCATATATTCAGGCAGTCATCACTACATAGTCTGTGAAAGGAACATGACTACATGTCTACATTTTGATGAAGTTCATTGAACTTGGCTGCAGAGTGTGGATTACAACATTAATCCTCTTCACAAAGGAAATATTTTCAAATCCGATTACTATTTCTATCCATCTAATTTCTGTACATTACACAAAACAAACCTATTACTGAACTTATACCTAGTGGAATTTATGGCCAGACAATTGCATTTTAGCTAGATTATGGTGATATTTCACCTTGATCTCTGACCTTTCACCCCTATTATTTCAGGCAATAAATTTTTATTTATTTTTACCCTGTCTGCCAATGTGTACCTATCATCTCTGGACATTTCTTGCTAAAGCAATGACTGGAAAAAAAAAAAAAAACTTTTTAAAGTTCAGTGACCATGGACCTTGATGTTTGACCTTTAACCACCACATTTCATAGAAATCACATTTTGTATATTTAAGAATACTTAACAGTGATTATACTGATAATTTTACATTGGTTGTTTCTATTCCTAACTCACAATTTAGAACTATTTTGATGCACTAAAGCTGGGTTTTTGTTTCATCTACATATGGCTAATAATGCCTTTTAACCTGAAATAGAGGCAGCTTTAGAGGCATGCACAATAACAAGGAGACTACCTCACCTCCGCCATCTTGGGGTTCCAGCCCCCATGACCTTCTTGCATAGCCTTCAGGACATCAACTTTGAGGACGACCTTAACCTTATCGCCCACACAGAATTTTGTCTTGCTCTCCTCTGCCGGCTTACGCACATTCTGCTCACCTTGTTCACCTGGGATTACAAAATATCAGAACATTGAAACAAAGGATGTGTGAAACAATAATTTTCAGCTCCATACATTAATAATCTAGTAAATATTGCACATGTTCTGCAGAGGGGGAACCTAATTCAGCACAAATTTTCCTTTTGCATGTTATGCTACATGTACATAATCTCCTTAGAAAACTGGAAAAAAATACAGAAAGTAAATTTCCACTTAAAGGGGAAATCCAGTCCAAACATAAGTTTCTGATAAGAAAGAGTAAAATATTACGAGTTCAACGGTATAATTTTGATTGAAGTCAGATAAAAAATAAGGAAGTTATGACATTTTGAAGTTTCGCTATTTTTTCAGGAAACAGTCCTTGAATGGTCAATAGGAATATATGCAAATGGAAAAGTGAGCATGTCATTCCCTTACAACTTACCATATAGTTTGTACATAAAATTATGACATTTCAGTTTTTCATTCAAATGCAATTATGCCTGAGGCTAAAATCCTCGTATATTTTACAGATTACTATTCTGAAGTTACTCAACCAAGAACAACATCATGTTTCAGACTTCAATGACAGAAATAATGAATTTTCGTCATTTTTTTTTGTACACGGTCAGTGGAAAATTGTGAGGTTATGACATGGGTAGTAGCTCACTCATTTGCATATTCATATTCACTCTACAAGAACTGTTTTGCAGAAATTAGCAAATCTTCAAAATGTCATAACTTCCTTATTTTTCATCTGATTTCAGTCAAATTTTTACTGTTGAACTCGTAAGATTTTACTCTTTTTTTTATCAGACTAATTTATATTCTTACTGGATTTTTGCCTTTAAAGCCCAGTTTCATAGAATATATGCACAACAAAATGATGCAGCAGAGCACTGCATATAATAACTGTGTATGTAGAAAATAACATGCCATGGCTTGACCCATATTACATCATATATCCTTTTTTTTTAAATAAGTCCATTTTTTGTTTCATTTACACAATTAGCACTGACTAATGACAGTGAAGAGATGGTTACAAACCATATCAGTACTGCACACACTGGTACAGAATACAAATGGGACAGATGACAATGACAATTTGACTGAAGGATTGCATATGAGAAAGCCTGTACATGGCTTGTGACAATATGCAAGTTGGGCCAAATAAGGTTAAGATTCCAATATGTTTTCTCATCCTACCGACGAGCGAGAGGTGTTCCTTGTAGTAGCAGCCTGCTGACGCATCCTTGGTGTACTTCAAGTCCACTTTGCCCTTGTGGCCCACACGGTATACGTTTGTCAAGCCATTCCCCCATGTTACGTTGGCAACGCTACGACCAGACTCATGCTCCCAGCCCCGGATGTTGATTATATTTCCTGACTTGCCTTCCCCTCCTAAAAAAAATAATTCATCCATAAATACATATTGCACTTGAAGATGACTATTTACGTAGGGAACAAGACTATACTCTATTACAACTCATTTGAAGATAATGCAGGAAAGCAAGGGAATAATGTGAGACAATCATCCTGCCTACAGTTCAGTGACAAATACACATTGTACATGTGCAGAACAAATGTCACAGTATTGTATGCTTATTTCTGTAACTGTGGAAACAATTGTGTGATTATTCTTCTCTACTGGGCTTATATCAATGACATTCACTTGCTCAAAATGTTTGCAGGTAAGAATATTTCTCGACATATTTCAACATCTCTCCCAAACTTTGTGTCTTCTTATATGTCCAACACAGTTAAGGAGGGTATTACATTCCTTAAAGGCAAAACATAGTTCTGGTATGCCTGCACAATTGTCAAATTTTGCTTCAAAATGTATATGTATGCCAAAGAAATGTGTGGAATAACACTGTAATAAGAGGATACTCATTGGGTAACAAGGAAAATACGAAATATCAACCAAAAAAGTTCGCCTCTCAGAACTTACCTGAGCGGGGCCAGGTTAACTCAGACTAGGGGACAACTCGGCCTCACTTTGATGGCGGGGCCGAGTTGTCCCTCTGGATTGTACAGTGTTGTAATATGGGAGCGCTTCGCCTTCTGGCTGGTCGCAGTTATTGGCTGAGTTGATACAACGCGCGCATCAAAGAACCTCTTTGGCGCGCCTACAAAATGAATGTGCGCATATGTATAGAATATGGAGATCAAGAACTGCGTACAAATTGTCTGAAATAGGGCTGAATTTGTCATTGAGAGCGAGTTAACCTGGATCCTTCTGGAATAAAAGTCGCTACCGACTCCTATCTTTGATCTCAAAATACTCCAAAACAACTCATCATCACGGCAAATCACGTCAGCCAGGTAAGTTTCTTGGTAGACTCTTTCAATATATTGCAAGCAAATATGAAATGGTGCAAGACAGGTTCTCAGACCCTTACCAAAACTATGTTTTCACTTTAAAATTCCTGCATTGCAAAATTATTCCACATTTACAGCATCATGTGATGCAATTTATTGAGTTCATGCTGTATTAAATTCACAAGGCAACTCCAACTTTTCCCTAGTTGATCACAAATCACAATAAGTTGGTCAATATGTAATGCTATAACTACAGTGCTTTCTACGTTTTGGATGGAAGAAACTACTAAGAAATTCAACAAAGAAAAGAACATCAGATGGCACATATGCTACACACATATCATCAACACACTTACATTTTTCCTTGTTTACAGCAAGGTGAAAGATGTCAGAGGTTATATTAGACAGAGTCACAGTAGGAAGGAATTTTTGAAGTCTTCAAGGGTAATGTCTTAGGTTTCTTTGGTTGTCCGTACAAATAGACCTAATTCTCCCAGTTTTCGTTTTATTTGTGACTACTAGAAAAGCAGCAGATCAGAATTGAAGCAAATTAGGACAATCTGAATGGGAGAATTCAAGGCAATACATCTGACCTTTGTTTGTCATACTTGTACAACGCGACATGCTCTCTCATGTCACATACAGTACGAGCTGAAATTTGCGCGTACAGATATTTTCGCGAATTGCTACTTGGAGGACATTTCGCATGTTGTTAATTTCACGGTTGCGAGGGTCTAACTGAATTAACTTACTGAATATTTGTGCGCTGTTATTTTTGCATACTGTTATTTTCGCGGTTCAAAGGTGATTCGCGAAATTTGCGAAAATAAAACCATCGCAAAAATTTCAGCTCGTACAGTAGATGGATGACACTAAGACAGCTACATGTAACGCAAAGCTTTAGGCATCATCTAGACTTACCATCCTGGTCACCCCAGTCCCAGTCTTGTCCTCTCACCACTTTGGCACCTGGTAGAAGACCTCGCAGCGGAGTCCGTGTAGCATTGGCTCTCTTGGACACACGAACCCTGGTAGGACATGAAAATCAAAGAGAAACTTGAAGTTCAGTCTTTCTTTTTCTTCATCCTCCTTTTTTTCTTTTCTTTTTCTTTATCGTTTGTTTGTTTTGATCTGCCTGTACTTTGCAATGAACCAAAATGGAGTTGTTAATCATGACAAATGAGATTCACACAATTGTCAAACAAAATTGCAATTCTTTTACAACAAATACAAATCTCTAATATATTACACATACACTTGTTGTCTACAGCTGGCAAAAAAAAAAAAAAGCAAAACAATATATCACTGACATGTATATTAGTCAAAATGGACAGTGAATAAATTTCATTAATACACCTTGGATAGCAAATATGTGTGCATGACCTGTTTGTCCTACAAGGGGTATACATGTATTTTTACTGTTTACTTCCACAACTTAGTCAGAATATTAATATACCTAGTTCTTTACGTTAAGAAAGAAGGAATTTCAAAGAGGAGTTCCATATTTGCAACAAATAAATGCTATCACCTGGTCAAGTTAACAACGAGTTATAATATACCCAGAGGTGATTCCATTATTGGGTATCTTTCTTTAATTGTACTGGTACTACTGGTAGATTTAATCATAATTCCACTGTTTTTCTTCCTGATCTGTTACAAATATCTATTCTATAAGCTGAAAAAGAGAAAAGTATCACATTCTGAAATCTTCTCTTTTTTGAAAAAAAAAAATCTATGTTTTATCTCAAATTAGGTGGCATTATTCTGGGTTGTGAGCAGTTGACATACATGTACCTATCCTAGTATTACATGTAAACCACACTTGTAAGGTACATAAACTAAGACATGGGCCTAGAAAATAGCGAAAGGCGTGCCTCATGTGATTCAGCATACTGTAACCCAGGGTATTGCATATCCCCAGATATACGGTAAACACATTGCCAGCAAGGTGGCTAAATCAAACAATCCCAATGCTAATTACTAACAGTAATAATAATACATTTGTAATTTTTCTCCAACAAATTTTTCATAATAATTTTGGACAGTAATTCGCACAGAGATAATTTTGATCCACAAACTCAGCCAATGGTCACTTATTTTCAACTGTCGACTGATAATCATAATGCAGTGGTACGCTGCACAGATGTGTATCAAAATTATACTCTATGGTACAGTGTTACTGGTGTGGCTGTTTAGCACTGCTGCTGCTGTGGCACCACTATTGTTACATGGCTTTGATAGAGGAGAGAGAAAAGTTATGTTCTATTTTCAGGATTCAAATGTTTGTTGGTGTATATATTGGTGGTTATTCTATTTGGTTCATTATATAATTTCAGTTCATTCATACTTTGTCCATATCTTTTTAAAAAAATATATAAATAGTGCAAAATCTTCTTGCATGAAGCACTAAGAAATACCCTTCATCCATTTTGGGATAACCACGGGTGCAGCGCTAAAAAAAGAGAAAAAAAATAGAAAGAAAAAAGCAAAAACAAAATAATTATACAACAAAATGGTGGGTACCCCAGGGAACTACAGACCACATCATAAACCTATACAGCTGTATGTATGATTCATGATCTCTCAATACCTGGTACTCAGTTGTGATATCTACCACAGTACCAGGTAATTTGGAAGTTCTCCAGCAAATAATCACTTTCACAATTATCAAAAGATGACAAACTTTGATGAAACTTATAGGATCTTTAATAATCAATGCGCATTAATGAACAGAAGTATTGCAGCAACAACTCACCCAGCAGAGTATGGCGTGACAAGTCGAAGGAATTCATGATTATGATCATGTGCCCCATCAAAGTAGCATATGGAGCAGAGGTCAAAGTTCTCACAGTCTATACACTTCCAGCGGATTCCCATGATGCCTTCTTGCTTGCATCCATTGCATATAATGTTCTGATGCTTTACTCCTGGAAACAAATGTGTATATTACAAGATACATTAACTTGGATAACATCTTATAACTTGGAAAAGATTTCATTTGGACTGTGATCTGAATGTGAACTTCAAACCTATCTATATCCCTATGACCATAAACAAAATCTGCTTGCTCTGCATACCGGTATGTATGATTACAATTTGTATGCTAGGATTCAAGATGTTGATCGACAGGAAAGAACATACAAACGATTGTATATTAATCTGTTTTGTGAAAATCAACAGAAACTACCTTCAACAAGATATCTGCCTAAACCAGATAAGAAAATACTTGGTACTTATATTGCATCTTGAACAATGTCTGCTATTGATGAATAAGTTTTTGCACAAAGTTTTATTTTTCCCTTTCTTTGATGAAACCACCACTTTGGAGCAACTTGATTAAAAACATGAACAACTGCAATGTAGTTTGAAGGTGTTCATCTTACACACAATAAATAAAAAACCAATACAATGAAAACAAGAAGTAGGAAGCATCTTCACTGCAAAAACTCAAACAAGAGAGAATTATCATGACAGTCATATCTTTGGGATTTCATTTTCGCAACAAATATCATGATATCAGAAGTGGTGCATAAGCTGATGGTAGTACACAATATCAGTTCAATTCTGGAAATATGACTTTGATCAACATCTTGTGCTGGATGGTGTTACTTACCTGCTGGAGCATTATCGTAGAGCAAGAGATCATGGGCGCCTTGGTAGCCAACACGGTAGTTAGTTCTTGTCCCACAATCCCATTGTATCACCACTGTCTTGTCTGGAGAAGTGCTGCTTCCCTGGCGCCCAATCTCGACCACCGTCCCGAGATGTCCATCACCGTCGTCCTGGTTACCCCACTTCCAATCTGGGCCCCGGACAACTCGGAGTCCAACACTTACTGCCATCATTTATGCGCTTGCTGAAGTTTAGAAACAGCTGTGAATGAAATGTTACAGGAAAAACAAAACAAAACAAAACAAAATACAATTAGCCCTTTCTGGAGGCTCTGGTATTTTGAGCCTGGAAGACAGGAGTTTTCTAAATTTGTCTTTTTTCGATATCACATACATTATCAAGTCAGAAGTTGCATGAAATAGATCTACACATTCTGTAGATCTACAGTCTCCCATAGTTAGTTTAACATGGCCATATTACCTTGGCATATACACAACATCGCCTTTACACCAAATATTGACATTATTTATAAAACTCCCAACAACTGGATGCATTGCTATTATATTACTAAGAAATGCCATGCCATTTTTGTCGAACAGACTGGCATGTTAAGTTATGTGTATTGTTATGAACAGCCATCCATTATAATTGCACATTGCATTGCAATACAGTCCTAATGCATGTAAATTATGATTGTCAGGCCTAGCTAAGCTACATGAAGCTAGGACGCAAGTACTAAGTAAGAGTAAGACAGTAGGTACAGAACATTGGCATTGGATTTTGGATAGGAGAGGTCTGAAATATACCGGTAAATACATTTGGAGATCCCCTAATCTGTACGCACATGACTTACTGTAACATATGCTTACGGTTTTTACAAATGAAAATTGATCTAATGCTACCAGCGCAAGATGAAATAATTCGCGACAAGCGACTTGCTACTTAGCAACGGGTAAAATATGCCACTTTCGCGTTCATGTTCCTTACCCCTTTCACGACACCGCACCGTTGCTAACATATGGGACTGAGTTGATTCATTCGCCACGTCCTGTGAATGCGCAATGGTAACAACATTGTCTGTGTAGGCCTACTGCTGTCTTCGAAATTCACGGTCTGGTAACACACAGACCGTCCACAATACAATCGAAACTGACTGATAGCTTATCGGTTGAAAAGTTCAAATATAACAGCGGATGACAATTTTGCGTCGTTCACCGCAGCATTAACTTACCAATATCCATAATTAGTCAGGAGGAATCACGGCAAGACATGTTTTGCTTTTCCTTCCGCGTATGCAATTTTACAGTTGTAAATTATAACAGTTGCATCCATACTACATGCACTTCGCGAAATAATCGATTCAATTGTATGCAAGAAACTGTAATCGATGCTGACAAGTGAGTGAGTGATGCCGCTGTTATGTGGGCGTGTTTACAATGCACAAGGGGAAAGTACACAACGGACTCGGGCCATAGTATTCATTAGGCGTTTTCACATCAGCCAGATAAAAATCAAAGCTCGAGATATTTTTTAATGTCCCAAGTCAGAAAAATAGCGCGCTATTTCGAAACATCGGGCTGATGTGAAAATGCCTATTGGGTTATTTTCACTTTTGTTCAAAAAGAGATCGACTTAATTAAAATTATCATCGAATTGAAGTTCTTGTAATTTCAGACCAAAATAATATCAATTTTTGATAATCCATTTAATGATAAGTCCTTTATTTGATGTTATTATTGATCGAAGAATGAAATACATTGTATTCCTGTACGAATAAATCCAGGAAAAACAACATCTCGAAAGCTCTTGCTGGTATTACAGTATCCATAAACTGAAGTACTAGTATTTCATCCCATCCAATATCTTGTTTATGCTTTATAATATATTGATAGTGTCACATTTGAATGGGCTGCTTGCTTGGGGGTCAGCTAAAAATTGTGTATTGATAGGATCTTAAAGGGATGGTACAGTATTGGTGGAGATGAGAATTGGGCTTTTAACTTTTTGCGAGATACCAAGAAAACACTTATGAAATAGTACAGAGCATACCATTTTAAAAGGAATTCAAAGTTTGTTTGATGAAAATCGGGTTTGAAATGACTAAAACATCAAAAAACAAAGTAAAACAAAGAGATCGTAAAAAAGTGTGGCTCCCACACTTAGTAGAATTGCTCTGTTTTGGATATCTCAGCCATTTCAAAAGTGATTTTCGTCAAATAAACGTTGAATTCCTCATGGAATTACATGCTCTTCCATATTTCATAAGAGGTTTCTCGTTATCTCACCAAAAAAATGTTAGAAACCTGAAATTAAGTCTCAACCAAAATTATACGATCCCTTTAAGAATACAAATAAGGGCCCTTTGAATTTTTTTTTTTTAATTTGGACTTCCGCTCACACTGCAATTCAAATTTATGTTTGAGAAAAAATACTGAAAATATATGATTTGTATCTTTTCCATCTTGGATGTTTGATGTATCAAACCTATGTGAATGAATGTCCTACTGCCCTTTCTGTTTCATGTTCATAATTACTCTACTCGTCACCAAAACTTATTCCATTATATACACCTCGTGCATGCACCCGCACCTTTGCACAAAACGCTGTTATTTATTCTGGTCCAAAACTTTGGAACTATAATAGTTTGCCAATTGCTATTAAGTCTGCCCCAGTTTATCTATATTCAAGCAAAGATTTAAGAAGCACCTCCTTGCATCTTATGTTGATTGATGATAATATGACCTAATTAATGACCAATGTGTGTATTTACGCCTACTTGAACTGTATGTCACTATACTCTCTCCGTTTTTATTTCTTTTCTTCTCTTCCTTCCCCACCTCCCTCTTGTTTCTGTTTCTCACCTCAGCCCCTTATTTATTTTGCAATACACTGTATATCACTTCCGCTCATCTGCATGTAATATGTTTTGTTTTGTTTCGTTTTTGTTTTTGTTTTGTTTTTTGTTTTTTGTTTTTTTTTTTGGGGGGGGGAACCTTGTTTAACAAGCTGTGCTTTCTCAAGGTCCCATAAAACCACGCGACATTCCAGGAAAACATCAACCTTTACTTCATTTTTTTGTGTATTTATATAAAACAATGTACTTGTCCCCACAAGGGGGTTTGTGTTACATGTGAATGGTTTGTGAAAATAAATTGAAATGGAAATGGAAATGGAAATTGAAATTGAAATTGAAATTATTCTGGCATCGATCGAACTGAACACTGAGTGGCACAAACTTTATGGCCGATCCTATACTGTACTGGAAGGGGTACCAGTGTACACCTAGATATAGAAAAAGATGCTAAAAACACATATCACTCCGTGATGATGGGGTATATCGGCATTAAGAATTCTAAACCACCATCAAAAAGATTAAAATAATTCTTTACCGATGTACAAAAATGTCACAGTGTTATCATGCATTATATATGGAATGGTAATAGCTGTGTAGTAACTGATGGGCCCTACTTCAGTATCTTTATTACAGTGAGTATTTTGACATTTTGACTTGTATATACATGGGCGTCACCAGGGGGGGTGCGTTGGGTGCGAACGCACCCCCCTTCAGATCCTTTAAAAAAAAAATAAAAAAATCAGTCTGCGAGCGACCTCAACGCCGGACGCTAAATAATTATTCTTTTCTATTTTTTTCTCATATTTTCCACCAGGGACACACACACACACACACACACACACACACACACATACAAAAAAAATCCTCGGCAAAAACAATTCGCACCCCTGGTTCTGCAGCACTGATTTTATACATATCTATTAGTATTCTACAGTGTTTACTATTTATCGACCGTACTGTGCATCCGTACGATACGGAGCACTTATACACGTTTGCATGTACGTGTGCTACTTAAAGGTATGTAGGCTCTATGTACGTTACTTCTGACCAATCCATATTGCCAGCCCTTAGAGAGCGAGCCTTAGCCTCATTTAAAAAAAAAATGAAAAAAAAAATGGAGGGGCAAGCATATCATTTTGCCCACCCCCCCCCCCTCCATAATTCCAGAGACGAGAAGATTTTCTTATCTTTTTTTTTGGACAGAAAAACAAAAAGTTACCCCCATAAAAATATTGGAGGGGCAAGCATATTTTAATTTTGCCCCCCCCCCCTTGATTAATAATTCCCGAAATGAGAAGATTTTCTTGCTTTTGAAAGAAAACAAAAATGTTGCCCCCATAAAAATATTGGAAGGCAAGCGCACCATTTGCCCCACCCCACATAATCATAATTCCCGCGATGAAAAGATTTTCTTGTTTTTTTGTTAGAATTCAAGAAATCTGTCCAATTATTTCACCCAAAAGCAGTGGCGTAACTACGGAGGGGGGGGGGGTGCGCCTCCTCCCAATCGCTGGTAAAAAAAAAAAAAAAGACTTACCGAAATAGTAGTTCAAGTGTTAGTAAACTGCTTTTGACTGAAAGGGTGATCAAGAAATAGGATTTTTTTTCAATGATTTCTTTTAACCATATTATAGTGTGAAACATTGTTAAAAAAGCCCGGACCCGACAAAACATTGTGATTCACCGTGATTCCTGGTTGGCATTCTGCATATAAGCAGGATGTGCGCAGTGTACTCAGTACATCCGAACGAAGAGTCACTACAATGTTGCGCAATTTGATGTAGAATGTACACCTTTGTACTTTACGCTTCGTTATATCAAAGCTAGATCATTGATTTTGCAGTGTTGCTTTACATACTAGTCTATATAAAAATGTCTCGCATTGCCAATAAAAAGACTTGACCTGGGCTAATTCCTAACTTTTCCATACACACACACAAACAAACACGCACAATAGTTTAGGGGATAAAAGTGCAGATTTTGGACATCCTTTCCCCGCTTGGTCACTTCGACGCCACCTCGCTGGTCATACCTCCCCCAGTCATGAACATAAACCCACACCCTTGACTACCAGTGGCGGATCCAGGGGGAGGGGCGCACCGGGCGTCCTCCCCCCCCCCCCCTTTAATTTCCAAAGCGAAAAAAAAAATAATATAGCTTCAAACGGCAGTTTTTGGACAGTAAAATGTCAAAATTTTCAAGCTCGCTCGCTCCTCTCGCTCGCATTTAGTCGTAATGCCATTCTCCTGAAGTTGCTGCCAGTAATTGCCGGCAGTTGCGCCTGGTGCGCCCCCCCCTTAATTTCCAAAGCGAAAAAATATAGCTACAAACGGCAGTTTGGGGACTGTAAAATGTCAAAATTTTCAAGCTCGCTCGCTCCGTTCGCTCGCATTTAATCTTTATGCCATTCTTCTGATGTTGCTGCCAGTATAATTGCCTGCAGTTGCGCCCGGTGCCCCCCCCCCCTTAATTTCCAAAGCGAAAAAATATGGCTACAAACTGACGAAGATTCTTCTAGGATCAAAAGCTCAGGCCCCTTAACTTCATATTACTCCATTGGCTCGCCACTATTGGATAAGCAGTTTTCAGCAGCTTTTTTCCTACATATAATAATACTGCGAACAAGTTAGAGTCAGCTTGACTCATTACACTTGTGCGACAGAGAAAACAAATGGAAGTATACTGACCTTTTCGGATGTCTATAACGTCTTATTCACAATCAAAGTCAATCATGCCTTCCGAAGTTAATGGTAAGCGAAAGATTGGATTTTGCAATTTGATGCTTATGACCATTGATTAGCCTAATTTGGATTTTTGTTTTTTTCCAAAGCGAAAAAATATGGCTAAGAACGGCAGTTTTTGGACTGTAAAATGTAAAATTTTCAAGCTCGCTCTCTTCGCTCACTCGCATTTAATCGTTATGCAATTCACCTGATGTTGCTGCCAGTAATTGCCAGCAGTTCCGCCCGGTGCCCCTCCCCCTTAATTTCCAAAGCGAAAAAATATGGCTACAAACGGCAGTTTTTATATTGTAAAATGTAAAATTTTCAAGCTCGCTCGAATGTAATCATTATGCTCTCCTGACATTGCTGCCAGTATTTGCCAGCAGTTGCGCCCGATGCGCCCCCTTAAATTCTAAAGCGAAGAAATATAGCTACAAACGGCAGTTTGTTTGTCTTTTACTGTAAAATGTCAAAATTTTCAAGCTCGCTCGCTCGCTCGCTCGCATTAAATTGTTACGCAATTCTCCTGATGTTGCTGCCAGTTGCGCCCGGTGCGCCCCCCCCCCTCCATTATTTCCAAAGCGAAAAAATAAGGCTCCAAATGGTAGTTTTTGGACTGTAAAATGTCAAAATTTTAAAGCTCGCTCTCTTCGCTCACTCGCATTTAATTGTTAGCCATTCACCTGATGTTGCTGCCAGTAATTGCCAGCAGTTGCGCCCAGTGCGCCCCCCTTAATTTCCAAAGCAAAAAAAAAAAAAAAAAAAAAATGTGGCTACAAACGGCAGTTTTTGGACTGTAAAATGTCAAAATTTTCAAGCTCGCTCGCTCGCTCGCATTAATTGTTATGCGATTCTCCTGATGTTGCTGCCAGTAATTACCGGCAGTTGCACCCGTTGCGCCCCCACCCCTCCTTTATTTCCAAAGCGAAAAAATATGGCTCCAAATGACAGTTTTGGGACTGTAAATTGTCAAAATTTTAAAGCTCGCTCTCTTCGCTCGCATTTATTTATTTGTTATGCAATTCACCTGATGTTGCTGCAAGTAATTGCCAGCAGTTGCGCCAGGTGCGCCCCCCTTAATTTCCAAAGCAAAAAAATATGGCTACAAACGGCAGTTTTTTGTACTGTAAAATGTCAAAATTTTCAAGCTCGCTCGCTTGCTCGCATTTAATTGATATGCAATTCTCATGATGTTGCTGCCAGTAATTACCGGTAGTTGTGCCCGTTGCGCCCCCACCCCTCCTTTATTTCCAAAGCGAAAAGAATATGGCTCCAAATGGCAGTTTTGGGACTGTAAAATGTCAAAATTTCCAAGCTCGCTCTCTTTGCTCGCTCGCATTTGATTATTATGCCATTCACCTGATGTTGCTGCCAGTAATTGCCAGCAGTTGCGCCCGATGTGCCCCCCTTAATTTCCAAAGCAAAAAAAAAAAAAAAAAAAATATGGCTACGAACGGCATAATGTCAAATTTTTCAAGCTCGCTCGCTCCGCTCGCTCGCATGTAGTCGTTATGACATTCTCCTGATATCGCTGCCAGTAATTTGTCGTTTCACACCGTCATTCCATAATCCATTTATAGGGGGTACAACCCCCTCCGGCACTTCCACACCTTTTCCCCACCCTTGCTCGCTCCCTCGCATACTACCCCCCCCCCCCCGCCCCCAAGATTAAATCCTAGCTACGCCGGTGCCCTTTCCCCGCTTGGTTTCCCTCAAAAAAAAACAGTAAAAGTCTAGGGATTGAGAGCTTCCTATGTTCCAAATGTCTGTCCAAAAATCTCGTAAACATTTAGTGTCAAAACGCACCCCTCTTGAAAAAAAGCTGGTGACGCCCCTGATATACACAATAGACCTTCCCATACGAACAGATCTTCTAGATTTTCTTTATACAACCTGTAGTAAATTGTTATGCCTTACAGATTACAGAAAGATTTCAATGCGGTTTATTTCCAGCCCTTGGCAGGGAGAGGGGTACCAGAGAGGGTGGGGGGGGGGGGGGAGGGAGGGGTGGGATATGTTGAGAGGGAGAAAGTGAAGGGCTGGAGGAGAGAGGGGGGAGAAAGAGATGAGTTTGGGGATCGAGGGGTAAGGGCAGACAGTCCCATGTATCACAGAGATGGCAAATTCTTCCAGAGAGTTGCAGCTTGGTGAAATATCACTGTGGCAGCTCAGAGGATCGAGGAGCTGGGGATCGGGGGATGGGGGCGAGGAGGCCCGCGGGATGTCGTTTTAGGGGAGGGTAATCGTGCAGTCTGGTCATGGTGCATAGGCCCTATTAAATGTCCGGACTAAATAATTTCTTTTTTTTTAAAGTCCTTTGAAATGTGACATTGGTGGTTGGAAGTCCATTTTCTTTTTCTTTTCTTTTTTTTTTTTGGGGGGGGAGGGGCGGGGGCTGATGGGGCCGCGCGGGGGGGGGGGGTGATAAGTTGGTGAGGCGTGAGAGAAAGCTTGTCAGGCGTGTGCGGAGCGTGAGAGGGCTAGAGAACCCTCAGCTCTATCAAAGAACAGTAGGCCCTATCTTCAATTACCATAATTTTCATTCCTATTATAAATCTCAGTGGCGGCCGGTACGTGGGGAGGGGGCAATCACCGGCTGGGCGCGCGCCCCTTTAAATTTTGGAAAATAATGAAAAGATTTAAAATGGAAAAAGAAAAAGTACGGGAGCCTTTTCTTTCCTCTTTTGCGGGAAGGGGCACCAGAAATATTTTTGCGCCCCCCCCCCTTTTTTTTTTTTTTTTTTTGCGGAATTCCTGGATCCGCCACTGATACCATCCGAAACACCTACAGTTGGATGTTTCATTTCCGTCAGGCAGTGCAGGTCCGGTCCGTACCCGGGCCTCGATTGCGCCATACGCTCATCATTCATATTCGTCACTAACTGCGACCAGCAGCCCCAACGTACAACGTACAGTGTTGGAGCGGCGGGTCTCCGGGGCTAATTCGTCACGTGTAAATATGTAAGGCGTACGCATAACATGGAAAGTCACTCGTCGACGGCCGAGCACCTCTCAGTCCCAGATGGACTCAGCGCTAACTCGACTACGAAATATCTTTCGTATTTGTGAAGCTTTCCTGAAATATTCGAATTTGTTGCGACACAAGCACTGATGTAAGTTTTGCGGTCCTAGACCCTTGGAGAATTATTACAACACGTATTGCAACCAAATGTGAAATCGCTAGCTAGGCTAAATGTAAAAAGCAGCTCGTATATTTGAACTTCCTTAATTCACACTGCACATAAAGGAGGTGGAATTTTCGTAGGACAGGCACATAATTCCGCTGCCGGCGTGTGTCGCGTGAGAGCTGAGAACACTGGTAACGTGCCGAGGCCAAGGCAGTTTGATCTTGACGATTCGCATTAAACTTTCGTGGAACAGACGCTAGGGTTTTGTTTTTATGCCAGATTTTCTTCAACGCTGCAGGATAAGACTTCAAAATGGCAAACTGGACAGAAGTATCCCACGCTGAAGCAAATAATCGAAGAGAGCTTGTATTGAAGGGGAGTGAGATAGCAAGCAGGATAGCCGCAGAAGGACTCGACAACCGCATTTTTACGTTGACCTCACTTAATTTCCTTGAGATATCGGATGCAGGTTTGAGTGAGCTTCCTTGCGATATCGGGAGTTTGGAAAAACTGTTGAATTTGATTCTGCGCGGCAACTGTCTTTCAAAATTGCCAGATTCGATTGGCAGTTTGACGCGTCTGCAGTTCCTGGATGCATCAAGAAACAATCTCATTGAAATCCCCCAAAGTTTAGGGGACAAGCTTGGATCATTACATACACTTGACCTTAGTCAAAATGGCCTCTGCGAGGTCCCAGAAAGTTTGGGCAACCTGAAGAGTTTGACATATCTCAACTTATCTCGCAATAAGCTGACCAGTGTGGATGTCGTGCTGACTGCAGATTTGCCCCACCTCAGTGAGATTCTTGCCTCGCACAATGACATTGCATCCATAAGCTCAGACATGACGCATTTTGAAGTGCTTCGCACACTTGACCTCAGCAGTAATAAGCTCCAAGCCTTCCCAGCGAGCCTTGCCCAGTGCTCAAAGCTGAAAGAGCTTATGTTGATGGAAAATCCGGTGAAAGATCGGCGTCTCTGGAAACTCATCCAGCAGGAGAGGGGAACAAAACCCATCCTGCAGTACATCGCAGCTCATGGAGTGAAACCAGAAATGTCCAGCGGCAGAGATGCAAAACCTTCCAAGGACAAGAGAGATAAACGTAAAAAGAAAGCGTCACAGTCACAAGAGGATGAAAATGAGCTTGTGAAGCAAATCAGTGTTTTGAGCATCAAAGATGCTGCCGAACCATTTGAAGTCCGAACATGTAAATCCGTCATTAGTGTGAGACCATACATTGCATGCTGCATCATCAGAAATCTGGATCTAGAGACAGATAATCGCTTCAAACAGTTCATCACAGCTCAGGTACGTTGCGATTGATGGAGTATTTATTGAAAGAGGGGAATCTTTTGGGCTCGGCCAGTCGGCATATGTATGAAGATATTTGTTCCACCTGAAAGTTTGAGGATAGATCAAAATTTAAAAACTCAGGCTGTCAAACTATTAACATTATTGCTATACTGTAGGCCTATATTAGAAATCTCACTATGATAGTTTGATACCCCCTAAAACCTGGAAGATAATTTCATAGGACAGCAAAGATTTAAAGGCATAATTATCTCATTTAAATCATCTTGTATTGCAATAATTGTCACTTATTTTACTTTTGCATACTTATGTCACTACCTTTCAACTAACACTCCTCACAGTCATTTTTGTGAAGGATGGGTTTTTCCCTTTAAAAAAAAGAAAAATCTTTGCAGAACCAGGATTTTGAAATATGTTCTGTCCACAAATGACCGTAAATTAGGGTTCATAACCTTGTTTTGCATTGAAACTTACAAACCCTCACACTGAATTCACAGGCCTTGGACGTATTGCACAGGAAAGAGGCTGCTCAGGTTGTGTTTTGCTGTAGTCTGTCCCAATGGTCAGTGATGCCATGAACCTTCGAACTGTATTTACAGTGATTTGAAAGGGGATCCTACAATGTCATACATCAAGGTTATAGTGAGTGGCATCTAACCAACATTCTGTTTGAAAGTGCAACTCTTGAGTTGAGTGCCATACTCTTAAATTATTACAACATTGTCCTGCTCTACTTTAACTTTGTTCGGTAATACACAGTATTGTTTATGTATGACTTTCAGCTTGTGCACCATTGATGATTTATTTTCAGCCTGTTTCAGTACTCTACAGTTTACCACTGATGCCTTTCATGATATTTTCTTCCAGACCAAACTGCATGATGGACCGTTGTGTGGCAAAAGGACCACTGCTACCATAGCAACCCATGACCTAAAGCTCATCAAGGGACCACTGACTTATGAAGGCAAAGCTCCAAGCAGCATGGAGGTAATTCTACTGCCTATGACAAAATTAGCGTTTATAGCTAAACAAACTGACTCCAGTCTTGTTAAACTGAGACATTAGAGATCAGCTAAAGAAAAGAACAAAGAAATTGATAAGAAAACATTGAATATTTTTATCATAACTTCGAGAATGTTCCATCATATTCAGCACTTTAAGGGTTTTATTTTGCCCTGTCTGATGATGAACTTCAATGCATAAGAACAACACTTGGCCCATTTTGTGCTGAAACTCTTCGAATGCTTAAAATGAAAAGAAAGCACAATCATGAATATTGTCTGAGAAGTGCTAGTAGATTTCAGTGTTTAAGAATACTTCATCTGCCCAAGATT
Source organism: Diadema antillarum (assembly GCF_040938485.1). NCBI lineage: Eukaryota > Metazoa > Echinodermata > Echinoidea > Diadematoida > Diadematidae > Diadema > Diadema antillarum. The sequence goes on along the minus strand of NW_027271208.1, from coordinate 928,348 downwards.
TCTGTAGAGGGCATGCATTTTTTTAGAGTGATTGGTACAAAGTCTCACTGTTATGATGTTCTTGTGCAAATTATTAAGTTCAGAATATCAATTCATTCATGGTTAAACAAATGTACATAAATAGTAACTCTGTTTGAAGTGCTGGGCCCCATTTTATAAAAGATGTTCAGATGTTAGTAAAAGCCAATCAGAAAGCTGGATTTTTGTTGTTAACAATAAAAATTGCAATTCCAGCAAGAGATACTACCTCATTAACTTTTTATGTAATGGAGCCCTCATGTGAGTGGGATTTTTTTTTTCTGGGGGGATGGGGATTAAGGTTCTGTATATTGTAGATTATTCAAGAGCTTAATATCACATAATTTATTATAGTATAATGAGGTAATTTAAGCTAAATATTTACAGATATGCCACTTACATTGTAGATTGACAGGCAAAATCTGGAAGAAATGGAGAGGGTTATAGACCTTTTGAAAGCGTACATCTGTCTCCATTTGTGACTTTACCCAAACATATTTTCCTTCTCACAGCTCGTTCCTCTGGGAAAAAGGAAAAGCACAACAGCTGAAGTGTTGATGGCCCAACTAAACCAGGAAGCAGAAAATTTTAGAAAGGAGAATAAAAGGAATACCTTGTCTGGAATACACCAGTAAGTCTGCATTGAATTTCTGCATTACACAGGTTGGAGTATCTGTTTTGGTGTTTTTAGCCTTTTGTTTTGTGGTTGGGACATTTCAAATTTCAAAACAACGAAAAGACTCAGTCATATTAATGATGTCAATTAATGTCGATCAGTTGCAACCGAAAATTCTTCACAGCTTGAATCTCTTGTAGTAAATGCATAGAAAGATGACCAAGGACTCTTTCAACTTTAAAGAACAATCCTGAGATGCCTAAAAAAAAAAGGAAAAAAAAGAAGAAGTGATATGAAATTCAATGAATGTGGCGTCAATTCTCACTGGCAAAATAGGACAGTTTAATGCTATATTTCTGGCAGCAACTGCTATATTCAGTTTAATTTGTAGCATTAGAATGAATGGATGGGCATATAACATAACTACTACAGGGTAAAGATTAACATGCACTATGTAAGAGAGAGATTGAAAAAAAATATGAGTTGTGTTGTATTGGTGTGTTTGTTTTGCATGCATCTTGTTCATTTAGATTGGTAGTTTGATATAGCAGGTCTATGAAGCTAAATCTAATATGCAGTAAACTCCATGAGTATTTATAATTTCCAGCATGAAAATTGTAATGTACATTGTATGTGTTCAGATTTTAGCTTGAATACGTGTAGGTTGGGTTGTTGTCTCTCAGCTCTGCTGATAGGCATACCGGCAGTTAGACATGATAAAGAAAACGGGTTAAAAAATAAAAAGTCACTTCTTTGGTTTCTGTAATGTTTAGATACCTGAAGCTGCTGCATGGTCAGAAGGTCTATCCATGTGTCTCTGATGCTGGTGGTCATGTGATATCCTTCCCACCTATCACAAATGCTGATGTATCAAAGGTAAGTGCCTGGACACTGGACCCACTACCACTTGAAGGAAAATTTGGACAATTATTGAGAGAATGATTTTGAAGACTAGCAGTGAAACAGAGGCTGCTGATCAGGGAAGTTTTGAGCAAAGTATGACAAGTTTATGTCAGAATTGTTAAGTACTAACTTGAAAGAATTTTCCAAGGCAACTTGGTTGGTACTTGTATCTGGTCAGCATGTTGAATTTGCTTGTTGAAATTTTTTCTTATTTGTGTACATGTCCCTTATATGGCACATCATTTGTTCAAATTTATGAATTCTTGCATTGAATTGTTATTGTAATTTATTGATAAGTTGCCCTCCATCGACATAAATAAGCACTGATTATTCAGATTTTTGGTAGTAGCCGTGATAAAAAAAAGGGGGTAAAATAATGGGAATACATACTCGCGGGATGGACTGGAACCAATGATCTCCTGATTACTAGACAGGCGATGTATCCAGTATACTTCAGTGGTGCTTCCGCTTGATAGCCAGTGTTCTTATCCCTTGTAGCAGCAAGTAATATATGTTTGTTCAAGGTAATGAATTCTTTCATCAATTTGTTGTCCCCGCCGAACGAGTTCGAGCAGGGGACTATGAAACGGGTTCCGTACGTGTGTGTGTCTGTGCGTCCGTCCGTGTGTGCGTCCGTGTGTGATCAAAATGTTCAATTTGCTACTTCTCTGTCATTTATGAGCCAATTTTGATTCTGTTTGCTTTATATGATAGCACTACATGGGAGCTTTAAAACTTCTACACAGAATTTCAGTTGTGACCTTTGACCTTGACCTTTGACCTATATTGTACATTTTGCTACAAAATGCTACTCCTTCGCCATTTCTAACCCGATTTCAATTCTGTTTGCTTTATTTGATGGCACTAGGTGAGGGCTTCAAAACTTCTACACAGAATTTTGACCTTTGACTTCTTTGACCTTTGACCTTGATTTTTGACCTATAGTACATTTTGCTACAAAATGCTACTTCTTCGCCATTTCTAACCCGATTTCGATTCTGTTTGCTTTATATGATGGCACTAGTTGAGGGCTTCAAAACTTCTACACAGAATTTTGACCTTTGACTTCTTTGACCTTTGACCTTGATTTTTGACCTATATTGTGCATTTTGCTACAAAATGCTACTCCTTCGCCATTTCTAACCCGATTTCGATTCCGTTTGCTTTATGTGATAGCACTAGGTGAGGGCTTCAAAACTTCTACACAGAATTTTGACCTTTGTCTTCTTTGACCTTTGACCTTGATTTTTGACCTATATTGTACATTGGCTACAAAATGCTACTCCTTCGCCATTTCTAACCCAATTTCGATTCCATTTGCTTTATGTGATGGCACTAGGTGAGGGCTTCAAAACTTCTACACAGAATTTTGACCTTTGACTTCTTTGACCTTTGACCTTGATTTTTTACCTATATTGCACATTTTGTTACAAAATGCTACTTCCGGCGGGGACATATATTACGCACCGTGTAATTTCTACTTTTCCTTGTTTTTATTGCAACTGACAAATTGCTCTTCATCGACGTAAATGAGCACCGATTATTTAGTGTTTTAGTAGTATCCATGATAAAAAGTGAAAGATAAAAAGCAGGTGAAAGCTCTGTATTCTAATGGGCGCAATGCCTGTCTAGAAATCAAGATATCGTTTGTTCGAGTCCATCCCCAGTATGTATGCCCATAATTGTTTATCGAAGCTTCTACTGATAATAATTATTCAAAAGAATTTTCTTCTGTGCTCCATGTATTATGATGGACATGATCTTCTCACACTTCTGTAAGAGAAGGGAAGACAGTTTGTATTATAAGCCATCAAGTCCAAGAAAACCGTATTTCTGTGGTATGATGCTGATATATCTGGTATCATATTTACTCCTCATAGTTATATTTTCATTAGGTAGAGTAAAGAACAAAATTCTTTCAACTGAGCCTTTTGTCATATACATCGTATAAGTTTTAGTTACAAATATTTAGATAGCCTCGTAATTGCTAAATTGATTTTTTTTTTGTAATTTCTTTCTAATGATTTACTTTTTGTTTTTGTTTACAGATCTCAAAATCGACCACAGATATCTTGGTAGAAGTCACAAGCTCTGAGGACCTAGCATCTTGCAAGAAGGTTTTAGAAGCTGTGTTGTCCAAGATGCTGGAACTGAATCTTGGAAGCAGTGGCACTTCCAGCGAAGCGGCTGGGGCAGAGTCTACCTCAGATGATAGCAGTGCGAGGGAGTTAGTGGTAGAGCAGGTCAGGGTGATTAACGAGGAAGGTGAACTCCGGGTTCTATTCCCCTCCAAGACAGACCTCATGATGAATGGAATAACAGTTATACGTTAACATCCTAAATTTGATATTATAACAGAAACTTGTGCAATGTCTTTGTAGTATTTATATACATCATAGAAGGCCCATTCTTGAAAGAACTTTTCATCTCTTTAAAGTGTACCAATACCCTGAGTATTAGCTTATGTTTGCTATTGGTAGAATATACTCGAAACATGCCCTCTGCAAAATGTTAATTTCTTTTTTGTCACTCCAAATTTTATTTATTTGGGTTTAAAAGTAAATGTTGAATAGTTTACAAGAACAAATATGACTTAAAATTGACTGAATGTGATTATATTGAGGGGCAATCACTGGCAATTTATGGCTTCTTTTTTCAATTCTACCTATTCACAAATTTGATTTCCAGGGTATTGGTACACTTTAACTCTGTCCCCAGCCATTCGGCAAGTGTGCTCTGTAGTTAGATGTGAGTGGCATTACAATGTACCTGTAGGTATGGAAGAAGTCTCCTGAGTATCTTTGGCAGAGAGTCATCTCTTGCAAAGGCTTTCATCTTTAATAGTGTACCATCAGTGATTGTTTTTGCTCAGAAAACAGAGGTCGTCCAAATTAGATTGAAATTCCACCAGTTTTTGACCCAAAAAAAATTTGTTCATTAAATATAGCTATTTGTTTTACTGTAATACTTTTGAAAAAAAAAATCAAACAATGTGAGAAATTGTCATTTGATAGTAATGATTTATTATTTCATGATGATAATTGGGGTCAAAGTTTGAATGGTATGGTAGCATGTTAGCTGTTGCAAGTTATTCTCTGTCTATGATGATTTAACCCATCCCACTCCGCCCCAGTTCTTTTGCAAATTGAAATCCTTACCTTATTGGGAATATCCAAGCATTTGCCTGTTCAGAACAAGTAAATATTAGAGCACTATGGACTAGTGGAAAATGCTGTGAGACTGAGTTTTAATCCAAGTACCTTTGTCCTTTGCCAACATGTTTAAACTGATGATGTTCCCCTAACCCTCCTGTTGAAATGAAAATATAGCAGTGCTGCATTGATAACAGTTATGAAAGACCCTTCGGGAGGAAGCTGTTCAGACTGAAAAGGCTACCTTGGTTTAATAAGACCAAATATTTATTTTTATAGATATTAGAAAAATTATCATTCGTATTATTATGACTTTAGGTTAGGATGTTTAGTATGGATATGCAGCTAAGATGAAATCTGATTTGATGTTTGTGTAGATCTTTTTAAAAAGGAATTGAGCATTGAAATGATGAATCATTGGTCTGATCAGCAGAGTGCAGGAGTCCTAAGTTGTCCTCATGCTAAGCAACTGTCATATGGAGGTAACAATGCAAGATTGTAGTGGGAGATCACACAGTGATTTCAGTGTTCTGTAGAGTGTACTGTAAATAAGAGTGTACTCAAACAGAAGCATAAAAGATCATGAACTATCAAATACAGTGTAGTGTAGTTTCGTATCATTGTCATGTTGAAATTTGATGATGATACCAAGATTTATTTTTTTTTAATTCAATTCAATTCAATTCATTTATTTCCATACTTCTCATTTTTGAACATTGTAACAGAAATCAAACAAGTTCTTTTACCTTGTAAACAATGTGCAGAACACAAACAATATACATGGTGATAACACAGTAATTACATGTAATGATAACTGGTCAAAATCGAAATCGAAATGGGATTGATCAAAGAGAAGTATGACGGGACCTACATGAAAGCTAGCTTGTTTGGCTGTAAGCCCCGAGTAATCAGTGTTTGTGAAAAAGAAACGGAGAATGGATAGAAGATAAGACCAGATGATGTAATGGTACCAAATAAGAAAATGGGGGTATGCCTATGAGATAAAAAGAAGAAGAAGAAAAAAAAAAAAAGCTAAAATGTGAACCATTACTGTGACTGAGCTATCATTGGTTTCCGGAGTACAACATGATTTGCATAATAAATGACAGAAATGCACCAGAATCACTAGAGGTAGTACAGGGAAGCACATTGAATTATGGACCAAACAGTGTAATGAAATTATTGAATTACAGAGGGCATTATACTTCATATGGATGTTATCAACAGACAGGGCTTATTGAAAGTTTTTCTTCTTTTTTTTTTTTTTTTGGGGGGGGGGGGGGTAGCCTGGTGAAGAGTAGAGGTAGAGGAAGGAAGATGTGCCTGATTACAATGTAATAACTACCAAAGAAAGCATATAAAAGAAATTTACAAACATTTCAGGCCAGTTTGATAATTACCTCTTTTTTATTCATAATTTCTCACCAGGCTTTGTTAACCTTCACATGGCAAAAGGGCATTTCTGGGAGAAAATAGATATTCCCCATCCCGAGAATGTGGTCTTTGTGGTTAGAAGTATTATTTAACTGACTCTCAGATGTATTGTCGTTTTCTTTTTAGATTATTGGAGCTAGTTTGAGTCCATTATTCACATTTTGGAGAACATTTGATGGCAGAAGGGTGTATCTGTAGATACACCATTTATCATCTAGAGGATTTGCAAGAGAAGGGATTGGTATAGTTTATCTGCAGATATCTTTTTGCCATAAAAAATATCAATGTGGCACTTGTCAGGGTTTTTTGTTGTTGTTTGCTATAGGACCAGATGTTACTAGACAAAATTAACTTTAATTCTGGCGATGACTGTGGTGCTCAGATACACCCTCTTGCCATATATACCCAATACAAAGTCCACTGTACCATTTGGGTCGTTCACTTTGCACTATGTATACAGTGGTATTACACTGTACTTGTGACCTGCTTTGTATTACTATATACATGTACTTGTAGTAGGATAGCATTCCTCTGTTTATTTTACTTTTTCAAAAAGCAAGTATGTATCTATAGTTCTCCTATGGATTTATAAATCTCATTTTCAGGACTAGATTCTGTGTTTATACATTTGTAGTAATGATCCGAGTGACTAAAAATTCAGTGATGACAAACTCTCAAACTTACTCAGGACATTCTTGCATAAAGTATCTTTCAGTAGCTGGAGTATAGTTTCCTTTATGCTTCCTAACTTTTGCCTTTATGTTTGTTAACTTTTGCCTTTCAAGCTACCTTTGAGCCAGCAGCAAACTGACTAATAATAACCCTCCCTTTTGTTGAAATCCCAGCATCTGATCTAGTGTGAGTGGTCTCCATTAGAGAAGCCCAGAAGACTTCTTGAGGAGTATACTCTGTTTGTGTACACAGTGACCTCACATTTTTCTGCCATGATAATGTTGCAGCCTGGATTTTTATTCCATTGTAGCTGGAATTTCGTTATAACCATGTTCGTCATAATGGGAGTACACTGTAATGCTTGTGTCTCTCCCTTGTACATTGTACTTGAGAACAGTTCCAGAAGCACACAGCATTGATTGACTAACAATGAGAGAGTCATTAAAAAAATCAAATTATAATTCTTCTTCTCACCTGTTGCCATCCCAGCATTATATACAGGTTATATATGTAAGTAACATATATATATATATGTATATATATATATATATATATATATATATATATGTGTGTGTGTGTGTGTGTATGTATATATATATATATATATATATATATATATATATATATATATATGGAGAACGATTTTTCAACTCCTATGCTTTCCCCAAAAAGAAGAAACAGTAAGAGGAATAATGATTTCAAAGGTATGCACCGATTTCTCCTTCCTTTCTCATATCTCATAGATTGTATATATATATATATATGTATATATATTTCATATTTTTATGTAACATTTATTTGATAGAGCAAAAGAGGATCTTTTTTTCCACTTCTTTTTCAAATCTGTGAATATAAAACTTCAGGTGTCACATTTTGTTTGATAGAGCGAGCCAGGGAAGAATTTTTGAAAACAACATGATGGTATGGATGTGTCTTTACAACTGCTGTAGAGTCGAATACATCATAATCATGTTTAATTTCCCAGGGTGAATGGGATCAAATGTTGTGTTGTTGAGAGTTTGTGTTCTTCCCCCCCCCAAAAAAAAAAAAAAAAATAAAAATAAAAATAAAATAACTAAATAAATAAATAAATAAATAAATAAAAAAGAAATAAATAAATAAAAAATATGTCAATCCCAAGGGTGTTGAAGTATTTATCTTACCTTCAGTATGATGCCTTCAGCTACTGTGCAGACGTCAGATTAAATTGAAGTGATAGAAATTATAGTCCGTTTGGACAGGATAAGAATCAAGTCATGAAATCAACACTGACAGGTGTTGTTTTACATTCATGGTCACATTGTGCGTGCATTCTACCTCAGTTACCGGAACATATATGTTATATAATTTTTGAATATATAGTGAATATACAGTGTATATATATATATATATATATATATATATATATATATATATATGTGTGTGTATATATATATATATATAGAGAGAGAGAGAGAGAGAGAGAGAGCAAGAAGGGGTCCATGTACAGCACCAGTGTAGCTCCTTCATTAATGCTCTTCTTCTTGCACTGTGTATATATATAAATGTGTGTATCCGTGTGTTTGTGTGTGTGTTTTATCCACATACATGTATTGGCATTTACAAATTTATTGTCAAGAGGAAAAGGTTATTTTCATTTCGGAATTTTTGGGGTCTGGCTGAATGAATCGTATGCAAACAATTTATACAAGTTGTTCAGCCATTTTCAAATAAAGCCTTGAAGAAGGTGGAGGCCCCGAAAATTTGGTAATAAAGATAAGTTGTTGGACTAAATGCATTAAAGGCATTATTTACCATTTGCAGGAGAACTAAAAGCCCGACATTAGTGCTTTGAAATACTTCTAAAATGTGAGTTAGGGATAGACACAACCACTGTAAAAATTTGAGTCTGTACAATCAATGTTTAGTATTGTTAAATACACAAAATGTGAACAATAGTTGTAATGAAAATGTTTCTAGGCTAAACTGCATACAGTTGTGGTTATTGGGAAAAATACTGACATCTCCGTATATTTCATGCTTTATTACCTATATATTTTATATGGTAGGATGTTTTATGATACAACATACATACACATATGCATCAAATGTGATATCTTGAACATTTTTAAAATCACTGCTCCCAAAGGTTAACAGGACCTTTATCCGTTTTTTTTTTCTCTCGACAATGTACTCATATATATATATATATATATATATATATATATACAATTATATATAACTATATATACAATTATATATAACTATATATATAGTGCGAGAGATAGTTCCCTTCCCAAACGTGCGCGGTGCCTCGTTGTTGGTTGCATATATACTGAAAGAAATTAGACTGAGGCGGACGAGGCAACGTCCGCCTCAGTCTAATTTCTTTCAGTATATAACTACTTATATGTATATATATATATATATATATATATATATATATATATATATAGAGAGAGAGAGAGAGAGAGAGAGAGAGATAGGGAGAGAGATCATTTGACTTGAATACAGTGTATAAGTAGGTTACTGGTCTATAGCACAATCAGAACTTGAGTTGAATGTTACTATCGATATTCAACATTGCAGAGATCACTGCAAGAAATTTCCTGTTATGGAACACAGGTACAATGTACATTGTATCTGACCGAATTAAGCTCAAAGAATGATGTCAAAAACTTGAGTGCATGGTCTGCTTGAGGATTTTCGAAAGATCATATCATGAATGTGCATGTATGTCTTACACTTCACAAGTATCGTTGATTAAAATACTTAAATAAAATAGTGAATCATCAAAAGAGCTTTGCAGTGTTAAACTTGTGAAATTTATGAGGTCTACGCAGGTTGAGTTTCTGCAACAGTGAAGGAAGTGATGTAGGCTATATATTACACATGAAAATTGTGCGTGTTTGTATATGTATGCTAATATCATTAAAGATGACAATGATGATCATGACCACTATTAGTATACTGTTATAGCTATGGAGATATCCGATGCAGGTGTAATCTTTGGTCCTATGTGTGTGTGTGTGTGTGTGTGTGTGTGTGTGTGTGTCCTCGTGGTGACTGTTCAAATTTCGAGACGAATCGCTGCAGTTTGTACCTTCATCTACAGTTAAAAAAAAAATTGCTGACGAACCCATTTAAGTGGGCTACTGGAATGTCAGAAAATTTAATCTAATCAGTCTAATATCAGTATTGTACGTGACACTGAAAGGCTTGTAACTGGTTAGCAATAATGAAGGGTTTAGCTCCAGATCTTTCGTGATACTGTATTAGCTTCAAAGTTTAAAAGTAAAGCGCCGTCATACAACTCTTCATAACATAATCAGATTGTAGTTCCGCCTTTGCAGTTATATCTGTGTCCACACCCGTGGAAGTATTGCGCTGTTATTTTCATGAATTCCTTTCAAAGCATGCTCTAGAAGAGACCCCCCCCCAAAAAAAAAAATTAAACAATTGCCCACCTACCCAAACAGTACGAGTGACATGCATGTCATTAAGTACTAGATATACACTCGAGCGTTGCCAAATTTCTCTTTGCTTTCGCAGTTGGTCTTGTTTTATTCGGCTTACAGTCGATGTGCCATTAAAAAAAAATGTAGAATCATGTAAAGTTCTTTAAGAGTAAGCAGGTAAACAGGCACAATCGAAGATACGAAGATAATGTGTTAATTGTAAAATTTCTTGTTGCCTACGTAGTAGGTCGTGAGGCCACTGCTTCTGACAGATTGAAGCAAACTCCAGCGTCTCTGTTCCAAACGGATCACTGTATTACTTTTGCTCCTCTCTTTATAGCGATGCAATTCAGCATAGAAAGTCCGCCCCCAGTCATCCTGTAGATTATGTTATTTCTTGCCGCTAGAAGCTGCTTAATTATTGCTGGTTACATACATCCTTCTGCACTTGCGAAATTGATGCATGTCATTGTGAGATTGATTTCTTCAATATACGATCGAGCACGACAAAATGTGCTATTTCAAATCTACATTTATATTCCTTGTAAGACAAGTCATAGTCGATTTGCGTTGAATCGAAAGCAATGAAAAATGTTTACTGTTTTATTCAACTGGACCTCTCATTACCAGCAAACATATGCGGTCGTATGTGCGATTAAGAACTGTGCGCAGAAAACTACGCATGAGAAGGGAATTATGGATTTATAGTAAATTACTACATGTGTGCCTAAACCTAAAACAAACAAACGCTAAGAAGATCCAGTTGTTTCGGAGACTGCGAATGAACAGTCAGATCCAAAGTAAACTGCTAAGTATGATAATGAGGGTGAGTAAGCCTAATGCCTTCTCTGTCCTCCTCAATCATTGCCAGTAGGTTTGCATGGCACTTGGAGATCTATTTGATAAAGACTGATTCCATTCGTCATGTTATAGCGTCTGACGAGATTGCAACCGTTTATGGCAGGATTCTTCAATATCAGAACTATTCCTAGCAAAACTTAACCTTCAGTGCATTTCTTTAGTGCGAGAAAAAGAAAGTCTGTTTACCAAAAAATTGATCAACTTGATTATTGAGAATGTCAGAGCAAATCGAAAGTTCTGCCCTACTTTTCACTTTCAAGTTCAGCACTAGTTTGCTGAGCTTTTTTTTTCTTCTTCTTCTTCCGCCGTCGCCGTCGTCTGCGCCTCCGTCTTCTCTTGCGATTTTTGTTTATCCTCCTCCTCAACCGTCGCCACTTCTTCTTTGCACCTTTGTTCCTTCTCCATCCTGATCGATGCCTCCTTCGCCATGGCGCTCGTCTGTTTCTACCACGTCTTCGTGGCATCCATGGCCATTCCTCGTTATCCTCCCAAAATTCTTCCTCCTCTTCCTCCTCCTCCTCCTCTTCGAATTCCTCCTCGATCTCTTCGTCCAGGAGTTCATCCTCCGTTTCAACGTCATCATTGTCGAGTAAGGAGAAATCGAAATCTGAAGAATTATCACTATCGTCATCATCATCTTCTGTATCGGTTTCATCCTCCTCGTCATCATCATCATCATCAGAACTGTCTCCTGTCGATCCAGTATTGTTAATGATTATGATATCAGGATTTCTGTTTTGTTCTTCGTTTCTGTGATCCCTTCGTAACCCGGGAGGACTATACCGCATGGACGAATGCCAAGGTGCAAAATCGTCCAGGTTAAACCCATTCCGGCTATCGTCCACGAAATCCTCGGCTGCGCTCTTGAAAGAACCGTCATGACTCCCATTGCTGCCAGATGACAGGTCCTGAATGGTACAGTAGCAACAACATCAACAAAACTGGTATTAGTACTATGCTGTGGATAAACTGTTCTGGGAGATTGGGGCTGTTTCTTCCGGGACCACAAACTAGAAAGCTCGCAATATACATGTATTTTGAATATGCACCTTGCTGTCGAAACAGGTACTTACACGTGTAAATAATATTGAAAGGGAATGCAAAGAAACAACGCAGTTGAGGATAGAAATGTCCGAAACTTGACATGAGGACTCCTGGAATGTTATTTGTATTATGAATGCTTGGTATGTAATATTGTGTATAGTTTCTTGGAACGAAGGGGACGCGGGTAACTATATAGTATAAGTGGTTGCCATATCATCTCTGATATTTGATTGCAGTATATATTATCGTCACAAAATCCTTAAATGTCTCGATGTTTACATTTTGTCTTCCATAGTCTATCATGTCTGCGGTATTTCAATATTTGAGTGCATGTTTACATCTGATATATTTTCACGGAATCCTAACTGTACTTGTCAAGGCATATCACAGACTCCAAAGTGGATGCAATTTCCTGTGAGGACCAAATGCGTTACCATGGTTACAATTCTAACGTAATTACTGGCAGCGACTCGTACGACACATTTCTCCTGTGATTGATTTTGCTCGAAATTCATGTACCGTAATTCCCAGTACCCGAACAATTTATTCTGTGGTCGCAATTGGAATGTGTGTTATGTTTCAGACATGATATTGACTGAGATGTTTGGAAGGCCTTACTGTTGTCAAATGGTCAAAAAAAAAAACTTCTTTCCTTCACTTTCTGTGGCATTTACAACTAACCAAAATGGTAGGTAAAGCCATCAAGAAGTGATTCAAATTGAATATGCTTCCAGCAATCAGATGGAAACCTGCTCAGAAACCGCAAGAGTCGGTATAAGAGAAAACGACTTTTTTTTTTTAGTACATGACGTGACACCATACAGTTAATTCAACGGCGGCTGTCATCTGATTTTCACTAAGTGTTCTCTAGATTTGTTCTTCCGTTTTACTGCCCTCATTTGAAAAGACAAGTTGTGCATGTACCCGCAACTAAGTAATTGAATTTTTAATGATTTGCCTTGGTGGAAAAGGTGTGTGAGAGCAACTCTTGACAGATAGGCTGAGATGGATGGATAAGAAATATGACTTTTAGTGAAACTACGTATAAAGGCAAATCAGATGTTTTATGTGCGCGGTTTACATAGAGCCTCGCAGACAATTCGTCAATGTTCAATGTAACATTTTGATTATAGCACAATTAATTGAGAATAGGGGTCCTACTGTAATGGCAAATGTCAGCTGTAGTATCTCCTAAGTTGATAGTGAGGAAAACTGGTTTGATTTGATTTTTGAATCGATTTGACCTGATTTTGTTTCTGCATTCCTTTTTCGTACATGAATATAACACATAGTCAAGTGAACAAAGTTAGTGAGTAAAATTTGATTCTAACAGTGGAAATACTTGGAACAAAAGAACTAACTGTACAACATCGTTTCGTCATGTAAAACTAAAACTGAAGACTGGTTGGTGTCATTTCATGCATATTCAAACTTTAAGATTTCATGTACCTGCTGTTCAACAGACAAATCAAGCAAATCTAAGTGTAATATAGATGCAGAAACAATAATCATAACCATAAGAGAAATAACCATGTAATCTGTAACCATACAAAAACGAAAACCATATTAATCATGTGAAAAAAGACACTGCCGCTCTCTATCAATTCGAACAGTACTTGGTATCAACCAGAAAGGTTGGTATTAACCTAGGCCATTAGAGCTACGAAAATCTTTGTGAGATGATAGCTGAGACTGACTAATCAAGATCTAGTGGCTTACAAGATGTGGTGGCCATAGACACTTACAGATTCACTGGGATCGGTGGTGGCCACATCGCGACGTCGTGGGACTTCTTCATCGGCGTCGTTGTGGTTGCAAGAATCTAGAACATGAGGAGTGATGTGGGGTATATGGGAAATCATTATCACTGTGAATTAGCCTGTATTGTGACATCGTTCCTTAAATTGGTAAAATCAGTTTATTTCTGTTTTATGATTACATTTTCCTTGCGCTTCACAGAAACAAAAATGGGACAGAAACAAGAAGAATGTAGCTTAACTTGGTGGCTCTAGAAGAGGGGTTAATTGTCACGAGGTATATAGATATCGTATAATTCAGGGTCTATTTCTTTTAACCAGTTGAGCGAAATCGTATTCTTCGTTGGTCAGTGTGCTAGTACAACTGTTCTGAGAAGCCAACCATTTGCCGCTAATAATTGCCTAAAATTGCTGTAATACTATACCAATATTGGACAGCCAACCAGGGGAAAACATTCAGTTCCTTGCTTTTTGAAATTCCAAGACAAAGATATCATAAACTAGCTCTGTTCAGAATGCATACAATATACACGTACTAGTACTATACACTAGTAGCAGGCATGCTGTATAGAAGTGGCTGAACTTTAGCAATACATTGACAATTTCCATTTACACCCATCTTGACTGCCTATACTTTTCTGAATCATGGCTTCATAAGAAAAAAAGAACAACAACACCCATGCCTTAGGCAAAGAGAAAAAAGAGACAGAGAAATAAATGAGTGAAGAATGACAAATATAGGAATGGATATGCTATAAAACAAATAGGAATAAATTCGGAACAATTGACATTTCTTGAACACGTAATGAAGAGGGAATTTTGTCTTAAGTCGCGGTCACACTGGCAAAAGATCGATAAGTTTAAGATAGCGATCTTAAAGATCTTGAAGTTTTACCAGTGTGACCGCGGCTGTAGGGTAGTCGTTATGCTTTCTCAAACTGAAAGAAGCAAGATGAATAAATGATAAGTGCAGTCTATCCTGCATCACATCTCGACTTTCGGTACGAGGAGGCCTAGCGGACTACACCTTACAAACTCACGCGGCGCCAAGACCCTAAACTGTCTTGTAAATGACAGAGCATTCCTAACCGGGATCTTTTCACACGATCAAGGGTGGCCGTCGGAAGATCTTACCTCTACATGCGCAGCATGTCCTTCTCAGGAACTTTGTGAAGCTTTTCCGTCTGGTTTTGAAGAATTTACGACATCGTTTGCAAGATAGAGGCATGATGGCTTGAAGAGAGCACTTCACCAAGGCGAGTGCTCTCTCGAAGTCCGACTTCGGGAGGGACGGGTAAACAAATAAAACGGAGAAACAGAGCAGATCTGTCATTATGACGTCATACAGGGCGCTCAGCGAGTTGCAATGTACGCGTAAGATGTGAAATTCTTTATGACGCAATAAGGTAACTGTGTGCGCCACTGAGTTACCGAAGTGGGCCACGGACTGGGTACACACGATAACACACACGCTCGAGCTTGCGCACTTACTCGCACACACATAAATACCCCGAAATACATACATATTTAAATGTAGGTTTCTACTTTAACAAATCTATTTTAATTCATTTGGAATGATTCATCCAATCCGTCTATTTATTGTATACTCATTCATTTATTCATTGATTTCATCACATTTTTGGCACATGATACTTGTATCGTTATTCAACGCAAAAGAAAGACCTATGGTTTTCCATGAGGCCGATTTGACTACATGCATTTACAGTGTACAAACCTGAACAGGCACATTCATCTAAATGAGCACATAATTATTCTTTGCGATTTACTGCAATATCAGCTTGAATTCATCAAGGGGCTTCGGACACACTCTAACAACAGCCCAGAAAAAGCGAAACCACTGTCAGTCAGCAATAAAGTCCAATCGAGGGCGCTTATTGGCAGACAGTAAACTTTAATTTGTTCATGCGTTAATTCAAGCTGCTTTATTTTGGGTGATATATGAAAAGTATAATATAATTTGATGATACGCAGTGTTCCTTTGTAAGAGGATGGAAATTATATTTCAAAGCATTGACTACTTCTGAACACTTGTCAATATATTGTGCCATATCACTACTCAATACATGCACATTTTTTTTTCTCCAAACATGCTTGTTTCAAGAATAAAGATACCAATATCTTTTAAAACAAGCATGTTTAACGGTGTTGGGTATCTCGATCCTATTTTTGTCCAGTAACAATGAAATTGACAATGACAATCTAGGGTTTCATCAGCTTTTGATTTTATATGCCAAATCATAGCGTCATTAGCATTACACGGGGCATGCAATAAACATTATACACACTTACATTCTTCATCGGGATTATCATGCCCGAAAATCAATAATATTTCTATATTCGGTTTTGATTTCCAGTGACAGGGCCAACTACTTTAAGTGATGGCAGTGGGCTTACAGAAAAGAAAAGGAAACATGAAAGGAAGTTATCACTTTCGTCCTCTCAATTGTGCACATTTAGTGTATTATTTTATTTATTCTGTCATATTTAAACAGGGTAGTCCCCTCAGTTTCTCAACTGCTTTCCAGGGGAGCCCATACAAATATATGATAAAACACTGGATTATTATAAACTTCATAAAAATCACAGACAATTTTAACACACCCCAATACACAAAACAATACACGCTTAAAAAGATACGAGACTGACATATACCGAAATCGGCATAGACGAAGTGAATTATTTAAGGAAAAACAAACAAATGTGTAAACCAACTGTGTAATTACCGTAATGACGCACCATATAGGTAAAAACTGAGTTTAAGATACGATAAAAGGGGTTAGTGAGACCAAAAGAAAAAAATACAAACAGTTAAAAGGACTTGTTCAAACAATCAATATTATTTATCACCATTTTGTCGTAATAAGTATTTGTTTAAAATGTAAATTTAATTGACGGCATAATTTTCTAAATCTTCCAAGAGAGGGGCAAGTTTGTAAGAACAGTGGTAAAGTGGTAAAGTGTTGAATATAGCACTTCCTTTAATTGCTTAACACATAGCTGACAGCTCATGAGCGATATGAGCGATATTATTATATTAGTGTTTATTCAAAGCATAATAAGTCGTCCTCTGTATGTTATTAACGAGTCTTCAATATTTTCATCAAGCGAAACAAAGCTGTGATTTAGACTTAGACATAGACCATGAATGATGTCTAATTCTCGTCAAACTGGCCATCAAATGTATTATGCGAGCAATAATTTCTCTGATTTTCCAATTGATGACAAGCAGTGTAATGAACACATAGACACATACAGACATCTATTTAGACAGTTAAAGTTATGAACGCGACATTCTAGTGCTCATGCTATGTTACATACATTTTTCCATATCATCGTGACTTCATCATTAATTGAAACATCTGTTTGTCTCTGTCATCCTCCTGTATAGAGAGCAACCTAACAGTCTTCATCGCTTTTGGTGTGAACCACAAAAGAGTTGATGTATTTTAGGCAATTTTGACCTGTAGAGGTGATTCGAGTATATCGTTCAGTGTGCTATCGTGCAAAAAAAAAAAAGAAAAGAAAAAGCTAGACTAAGTGGTGATTATAGGAACAAAAAGCCCTCATAGTACGCAGGGTAAACTTTATGATCGCGCTAACATTAAATCTTACCTGCACAATAACGCCTCAGATTTCTATGAAAAAAAAAATCTACGACTTATATTTTTTCACTGCATCATTAAGAAAACCATGACATCGGCAACAAGAAAACACTGAAACGGATTTATTTTGGTCGAAGCAGTGCGATCAACTCACATATGGCAAAACACACATTGAAGTCATCAATCCGGTTGTAGAACATTTCTTTTGACGCAGGACTTTTTCATTAAATATTGATTTTTTTTTTTCATCTCGTTCAGCTCGCCTTTTATCTTAAATCTATTTAAATTCCATCTCTCAAGTTGCGACACAATATTTTGTATGAATGAAACACAATTACACGATAGGTTTTTGTTTCATGAGGAGCAAACACAGACATTCAAAAATTCAAATGGAGGTAGTTCATATCCAGTTTCAAACAAATACATATATTTACATAGTAATTCTATTTATGGATTTTTAATATACATGTATACTTGCATTTCCAAACCTTTTACATTTCAAAATGTAACTGTCATCTACAGAAGGCTTGCCCTCTCGATTACAAGATCATTCAAAATATCAATGCTTGAACAACATCTCTTGTTCGAAAAAATGTTTTCACGAGGCAAAATCTCTAAATGAGGAAAATGTTATGTTTAGCATGATAATGCTTTCCATTTCCTACTAAAAGGTACGCTTTGTCATCTGTTCATTGTACTTTATTTACAAGGTATACATGTATAACCACATTTACAGATGGCCTTGACAGCTATATTAAAGTTCGATCGGAATAGATATCTGTCGAAAACAAAATCCTAGGATTGCTCATTTAGCGATTAAGAATTTTCCACAGAATCTTCTTTGCTTCGCTGGTGGTCATGAGGTAGGCTATTGGCTGTATCCAGTTGTTTGTGTTATTCATTGCGTCAAAGATCCCTCGCAACGATTGATCATCGAAGGTAAAGTACACAAGACCTGGTATCCAGCAGACGTAAAAGGATACCTGCAGAAGAAGGACTGTCGCAACACCCTTTGATCTCAGCCCACTCCTTCGGCGCTTTCGGCGACACCAGAAGCAGTCCAGAGAACCTCCCCGACGACTGTCACTACGCGACTCCTCAAAGTCCACTCCTTGCACCGTATCTACGGTTCTAGAGGGCCATGGAACAGAACACATTTCCTGTCGTCCAGCCGCGACGGCCTTCGACTGCCGGAGAACGATGCGGACCAAGCCAAGATTGGTTCCGGTCATCATGACAAAAGCAACGATGATTGGAATGCTGATGAAAAGTGGATTAAACACATCCGCCCAGTGAGTCGTCCACACATCTTTGGTTCCCTTGCATTCCGCTACGTACTTTGGGGAAAATGGGAGGCCTGGAATAGGAAGGTATATAGAACATGCCGCCGATACGGTGACGAAAATACCAACCAATAATCGTTTAACTCGTTGCACCGGAAGAAGCGTCTCATACCTCAATGGTCTGGAGATAAGAATGTATTTGCTGACACATAGAAAACTGAGAACTGCCATGTTGTAGATGAGCAGCGTGTAATAAAAGAAAGGGAGGACCATGTTTGTAATGGTGCAAATGGTATCACTGTTGAAAGAATACCAAGTGATGGACCAAATGCTCCAGCATATCGCGTGTAACATCTCAAGGACCGTGTGGACCTGATGTAAGATGCGCATTACTTCCGGTAGGAAATCCTGCTGTCGAAGAACGAGTAAGGCGATTGTGTTGAAGACGACAGCCAACGTTCCGTTTACGAAGAAGCAAATTGTAACCACATAATAGCATATATCTTCTGTTGAATTTCCATGTGGAGATGTTGCGTTAGACATGTTAGACATCTCTATAGTGAATACAAGTCAGAGATGGGGATGGGTTTCAAACGTCAGAACCATGGGTCGTCAAACACTCAAGAATTGAACGCAATGGATTTCCATAGACCTCCAAGATCGCTTCAGATAATGACCTGATGGATGATGGCAGAGACAATGTCGAGGATGTCGGTAATATCGATGATTACAGTTGGGATCGCACCTTCGAACTGTCGACGTACCATTTTGATGTAGCGGTTGTTGTTATTGGGGTTTGTTTTGATTATTATTTTAAAGGTGCCGATGAGCATAACGCGGCTCTCATCCAGTATAAATGATACAGCGATCAATTATAGCACTGCAATGATGAAATAAGGTATTGTAATATATCCAAAAGATCAAAGGAATTCTCCTCCCTATAGGCCTATCACACGAAACGCTTTGCGCATGTCACTTTTTCTGTCAAAATAAATGGATGATAAAACGCAGGCCAATCTATGCTTGCCTAATTTTGATGGTAGAAAACATTGCCATATAACTTGAAAACAGTGCGTTGTTTACCCAGTTCGTTATCTCTTTAAGAAATCGCAGTGTCCGTCACATAAATGCATGACATAGAATATTTTTGATGATAGGCGTTAGAGCTGAAGTGACGACACGCAAATGATACGGACATTTCGATCGTCTCAACGATTCATTGTTCAGAACGCGCAAGGCACTTAAAAGGACAAACACACTTGTGATATATGGAGATAATTCTGCTGACAGTGCTGGCAATTTGAAGAAATATGATCCCACATTATTTACCGAGAGATAACCGATAATGTTCAACACTTCGATGGTCACTGCTGCAAAGGCACCATCAGTCGCTGCGACTGAGACATTGAATCAACCGCAAGTGTAGTAGGCGATAGTCCGATCAATGAATGCTTAGTCACGCTAAAATCACATCAACTTTAAGTGCTTCTGTTCAAAAATGTTATTATTGGCAGGACGTTACTTCAGAATCATTGGAGTTGTTGACTGCGGGTGCTCAATCGATCAGTTTTGCTTTTCGAAACGGCATTTGTCAAGGGAAAGACTGTTAAAGCAATGCAATCAATCACCTACCTTTATAAAAGGTAGGATTCCATCAAATGGGGGGGGGGGGGGGAGCCAACTTATGAATTTTTAGATCGTTAGAGCTGTCAAAGGCGGGTGCTCAATATTGATCAATATCGCTCTTTTGCAACGGCGTTAATCGAAGGAAAGATAGATAAAGTAACGCAATATCAATCAAGAAGCAGGTTCTCAAAGAAACAGTTTCCATCAAATTAGAAAAATAAACGTCTACTTATGAGTTTCTTGTATACTTTGTCACAGAAGATACGTTATATGCGCTTTATTCCACTGTACAATTATTATCCAACACAATTTAGGATAATGCACAATAAATTTGCTGCAATAACACACTCTTTCTGGATCGCTGACTTTGTTGAAGTTGGCCTGAAGTGAATTAGAGCGACATTTTAATTCGCTGATGTGGAAAATCCCAATGTTAGGCTTTGAATGTTACAAATCGCTACCTTTTAGCGCATCTCAATATGCCCTGTATATAGCTGCACGCTTATGCAAATTAGTTTGCGTTTTTTTTTGTTTTTTTTTTGCCTTGGGTTGCCTAGAGACCCCAAAAGATGACATCAATGATTCTACTCTCTAGCTATAGCAACCAGCGTTGCGACAGTCTCATGCTATTTATATCTTCTATTTTCCAGAAAGCAACAGATGCATGCCAGTTTATACTGATATGCTTGGGAGGCGTATAACACTGTCTGAATCACACAATATCCTCTCTTTCCAAAGTAGTCCATCACTCGGGTGGTTGTTTTTTTTCTCTCCTTGCCTACTGGCAGCTTATGGAGCCAGTGAGCGAACTGTCGTTGCCACGGGTACGATATCAGCCATATGATATTTATTTCCTAATTTCAACACTTCCCACACGTCTCTCCTGGTCCAAAGAGGGTGGTTGATCGTGTTTTATCCCCTGTCATGATTAGAGATTGAATAGCGAACGAAGTTACGGCAGCGCTGCGTATATCTGCACTCGTATTTTAGCCCAATGTATTATTATATCCATTATATTTTAATAAGGACAGAGAAACGCGATCCATCGTGAGCAAACAGCACTGAATGGAGATACAATTCACCGTTTCACAGGACGTATCTTCCTCTGACAATAGCTACCGACAACATTGAAACCATATAGCTTTGGCTGACGATAATAAGCGCTCATAGTTCGGGCAAAAACGTCGCACCTCCCTGCCTTTGGTATCCCAGCTCATATTTCATTGACGTGTACTGCGGATAGGAGGAATGAGCTCAAGCAAAATTCAGTCTTTTATTACCTGCTCGTAAATGCATATCTTCTGAATGCGTAGAGCTTGTTCACCACGTATGTCACAAAATCAGTTTAGAGTACAAAAAATTCAATATTCATAGGTGCCCTCGCCTGTACAGTCCAACCTCTCCTATCAAGACATGTCGGGACCGGCGCTCATCAGAATAAGGGATTTGGCCGGATATGGGAGACTCAACGTTTAATATACGCAGCTGCCTATACCCAATCGCTACATGTACATGCATCTATTTTGCGTGAACATTGTCATGTCCTCGACAGCTGGTCTGCGTTCAGAATCCGCTGATAATTTGCTCAATGAACGACCGCATCTGTACATCGTGCCCTGATTTAATGAAAGATTTTCTGTCCATAATCTTGCGATGATTTGGGGGTAGTAAATGTCTGAATGCATGTCATTTAGATGAAAGTTTAATGTGAATGTATGTTACTTTTGTTGAGAATGATATCTAAATAATGTGAGTTGTGTAGGAATATTGTTGGAATTTGAAATGCCCCTTTCCCCGTAATTCATAGATTGAAAAAAAAAATCACGGCGAGATCGCGTCCGGATAATAGAGAGACCCGGATAGGAGAGGTCTGACTGTATGTATTTTCTTCTTTTTACTGTGCTCAACATGCCGTTGCTTGTAAATCAGTAGGCCCTAAATGCAATCAATTACAAATGTATTTTATGATAGGTTTCACAGCTTCGGATTTCAAACTTTAAGTAACATTCCCTACTTTCCACTTTGACTATAAAGACAATGATGAACAAATGAAAGAAAAGTGCTGACATTTACAAGCCATTGTTTCATATTGCATTACCTCTTTAAAGATTATCTTTTTCTATCTGTCTTCTTCCCCCATATCAATTTCTCTAACAGTAGACCTACTTTCCATAGTGCAAATACTTGTACTGCCACTGCTGCTCCTGCTTAAAGATAACTAGTCGTAGCTGAAGTCGTAAAATGGAAATCACAGAATATCAGTATTATCGCGCAGTCTTAATGTCATTGTTCATCGTCGTCATCAATATAACGAATTACGATATATTTTCTTCCTACTGACTCATGGCTTACTAATCGTATTTCTTACATAGGAACACCACTTCGATCACTCCCCTAAAAGCTTGATTTCCTTCACGTGTCCTTCAGTTCGTGTTTTATATAAACATAAAGCATCGTTATTTCGACGACAGCCAGTATTGGAAAAGTCAACAGCAATCTTTATACATTGCGGATGACCAAAAGCTGAGCTTTTAGAGCCGTTGGTTGTGTTTGTAAAGGGTATATGTTAATCAACAAAGTGTATTTAGCCAGGCGTTAGGAAATATTCTTAATCTTATTTGTTCAGTTTTTTTGCACCAAGAAGGTTTTGGAAAGTTTCGGAAGAAAAGATTATCAATGTTGAATCTTGCATTAAACCGTGATATCGGTGAGTAAGTATCAACTGTACCTCAGACTTGAAGTTGGGTCGCCTCTTCATGCTTATCCGCATTTTTCGAAATTATTTCATCAAATCTCAAAAAAAAAAAAGGTTGTTATCATGTGTGTTCATGTATATTAATATATTTTCCACTCACAACATTTTCCCTCTAAAAGTAAAATAACAACTCGACAATAATCTGATGAAAAAAATATATATAATTTTGTTCTTCTTTCTGATTTTGTGTCCAAGCAGGGGCATTTGGGTAAGATTTGTGTGAAGGCCTTTGTGTGCAGTGATAACAACATTCATCTCATGTTATTACAGGCATCATGTGGTGTAGTGACCAATATCGACCGATATCGGCGAAACGTGAACATTTACTTTCTCATTTCATGTTCAGTTCAAATGATATTTCCATCATTCTGTTTGTTTAAATTTGCTCTCTTCTTTCACGCAAATTTGAACAAGGGAGTGGAAATTAACCAACAAATATAACAAAGGCCTGTCCGGGTTCAGCTGATGCTGAGTGATGAACTATGTGATCAAAGATCCGTCCTCTTACTTTCATTTTCCCCTCAAGGGTTTTCTTTACTTAAGATCCGATGTCAAAACGTGTTAGGAGACGTGCAATTCATTCTTTCATACATTCATAATCATGATAATGGCGCACGGTAAAGTCTGCGAGGAGTCTTCGTGTTAATGCTGACAGCTTGTGTAATCAGGCGATGGTTATTTCTCCACACGGAGACATTTCTATCAAAATCACGCCCAGTGCCAGTTGAATGTGAAGCAATTGGTTGAGCTAACATCAATGGCCATTGTATTGGATCTCCCGTGTGTTTTCTGCCTATTCTGTCACGCACTTTCGAGCTCTTGATATCATGCTCAACACATCAATTACACCAGCAACTCATAGTCTGGGTGCCAAAGCCACTTTTTGGGCCTAACCTTGTTTTACCGTCCACCCAATGTTTTTTGATGGTTTTACCCTATTTCGAGGGTGCTGAATCCGAATCTGGATGATGCAACTCTTGCATCCTTGAGGGTTTTGAGATATTCAAGATGGCCGCCAAAATGGCCGCCCAAACCGGAAATGCTCACGTATTTCATTCTCAATGGTGAAAAATTGAAAACACTTGATGGTTTTACCCTATTTCGAGGGTGCTGAATCCGAATCTGGATGATGCAACTCTTGCATCCTTGAGGATTTTGAGATATTCAAGATGGCCGCCAAAATGGGCACCAAAACTGGAAATTCCCATGTATTTCCTTTTGAATCGTGAGAAATTGAAAACAATTGATGGTTTTACCCTATTTCGATGGTGCTGAATCCGAATCTGGATGATGCAACTCTTGCATCCTTGAGGGTTTTGAGATATTCAAGATGGCCGCCAAAGTGGCCGCCGAAATAACCGCCAATTAAAACCAGAAATCCCGATGTATTTCCTTCTGAATGGTGAGAAATTGAAAATAATTGATGGTTTTACTCTGTTTGGATGGTGCTGAATCCGAATCTGGATGATGCAACTCCTCCATCCTCGAGGATATTGAGATATTCAAGATGGCCGCCAAAATGGCCGCCAAAACCGGAAATTCTCACGTATTTCCTTTTAAATGGTGAGAAATTGAAAACAATTGATGGTTTTACTCTGTTTGGAGGGTGCTGAATCCGAATCTGGATGATACAACTCCTGCATCCTTGAGGATTTTGAGATATTCAAGATGGCCGCCAAAATGGCCGCCAAAACCGGAAATTCTCACGTATTTCATTCTCAATGATTCAAAATTGAGAACAATTGATGGTTCTATTCTATTCCGATTTCAAAATGGCCGCCAAAACCGGAAATTTCCACGTATTTCAATTTTAATATTTCGCAATTGAGAACAATTTTATTGATGATTCCACCCTATTTTGATCACTGTGCTGAATGCGAATCTGGACGAAACCACCCTTGCATCATTGAGAGTTTGGAGATATTCAAGATAGCCGCCAAAATGCTCGCCAGAATGGTGAGAAATTGATAACATTTGATGGTTTTACCCTATTTCAGGTTTTGTCAATGGCAAAATCTAAACCCAACCATACTCTGCTGATAAACGAATGCATATTGTACATCCCAGTTTGAACTTGGTGTACAGTGAAACCAGCTTTACCGGATATCTTGGAGTTTGTAAGATACAGCTGTGCCAAGAATGAATCCTGCAAGACTACAGATGCGGTTGAATATTTGAAAGATTACACTGTTTCATCTACATATCATGGATATGTTTTGAACACTAACAATCAGTGGACAAGACATACCCATCTCGATCATATTGTGATAGTGATGTAGAGAAGTTTACTGAGATTCCCAATATTACCTGTTTTAATCCATGCGCAGTTTTAATCGTTTCATCCATGAACACTCACATTGGTTAATTGGTTTATATTGGTAGTCTTGATGACATTGTCCAAGACAAGAATTGGACATTTATATAGTTCTGCTTCTAATTTTCTTCAATATGATGTAATATTATATATATATATATATATATATATATATATATATATGGGGCGACAAACCTCGCATCTACAAAATGTCACATGTTCAGGAGAGAAAAACAAAAACAAAAACAAAAAGCAAACACACATGGCAGCCAAAACACTATAACAAATGAGAGAACCTTTCCTTTGACATGCCATGGTAGCTTCATTATATATATATATATATATATATATATATATATATATATATATGGGGCGACAAACCTCGCATCTACAAAATGTCACATGTTCAGGAGAGAAAAACAAAAACAAAAACAAAAAGCAAACACACATGGCAGCCAAAACACTATAACAAATGAGAGAACCTTTCCTTTGACATGCCATGGTAGCTTCATTTTTTTTTTTGGGTGAAGACAGCAAAGGTTTGGACAGGACATCATTAACTGATTATCTGTTTATTCAAAAATGTCATTTTCACTAAAATTTCAGATACACAGGGTCTTGTCGCCCAAGCGACGATATCATACACACGAGGGGATGGAAAAATCACAGGTAACGCGCAGTAAAACAAACAAACAAACAAGCAAACAACAACATGTAAGGTAAGTTGATAGTCCAGTACTTACGAATATCATAATCACGCAGAGTGCTTTTGAAACTACCTTTATATTGATATCTACTATAGTGGTCATGGATGCAACCATTTCTAGTGACGTAATCAGAATATGCCACAAGTTTCATAAGAGTACGTGGCGAGACTCATAAGAATACAAGACAAATTTGAACACCAAATACCAGCAGTCCATAATTTAATATTACTCTTATAACCAAAAAGGAATAACTTCACATTAGTCTGCGGAGCCCTTATTGGCTACCTCAGGCATTACTCTATAACAATTATTGTGCATAAAAAAATTTTCAGTCTTATCTTTGTGTTTGTACGTTTCAGTATGATGTCAATATCATTTTCTCTCTATTACGTGTTAAAGTTCCGTTTGAGACATAGCGGAATATCTCAGTATATTACAATACCATTGTGACAGTCATTTTGGATGCCATTAATTGTTGGCTGATTTGACAAATTTGCTCAACCGAGTTGAATTCAAGAATACGGATTTTTGCTTTTAATCACTCGCTTCACTTTATAGCACAATATTTCACAATTTATAAGATAATATCAAGGAATTTCCGTTTATACAGGACATTTGTAAATATCTCAAAACCTTCAGCACCCTCGAAATGGGGTGAGTCCATCAATTTATTTTCAAATTTTTACCATTTAGAAAAAAATATTAACATTGGAATTTCAATTTCTGCCAATTTATTTGGCGGTCATCTTGGACATCTCAAAACCGTAAGGAACGCAAAAATGGCAACAACAAAATGTCGAGGGTGCTGAATAGGGTCTCAAAAAATTCAATATTGACAGTTATTTTGGCGGTCATCTTGGAATTCTCAAAACCCCCCAAAACACAAGAGTTGCATCAACCAGGTTCAGATTCAACACCTTCAAAATAGGGTAAAACCACCAATTGTTTTCAATTTTACACCATTTAGACCGAATTAGGGGGCCTAAATGGAAATTTCCGTTTTTGACGGCCATTTGGGGCCATTTTGGCGGCCATATTTATCATCTCAAAACCATTAAGATTACAAGAGCTGGAATCTGCAGCTTGAAATTCAGCAAACTCAAAATAGGGTAAAACCATCAGTTTGTTTTCAATTTTACACCATTTAGAAGAAAAAAGGGGGTCTCTACTCTACTCTGTGAGTTTCCATTTTTGGCGGTCATTTTGGTGGCCATCTTTATTATCTCAAAACCCTTAAGGATACAAGAGTTTTATCAAGATTCTGATTCAGCACCCTCGAACGTTCTAGGGTAAAACCATCAATATTTTTTTTCAATTTCTCACCATTTAGAAGGAAATACAGGGGAATTTCCGGTTTTGGCGGCCATTTTGGCTGCCATCTTGAATATCTCAAAATCCTCAATGATGCAAGAGTCGAATCAGCAAGATTCGGATTCAGCATCCTCGAAATAGCTTAGAACCATAAATTGTTTTGAACTTCTCACCATTTAGAAGGAAATACATAGGAATTTCCGGGTAATTTTGCTGCCATTTTGGCGGCCATCTTGAATATCTCAATACCCTCAAGGATGCAAGAGTCGCATCATCCTGATTCGGATTCAGCACCGTCGAAATAGCTTCGAACTATCAATTGTTTTCAATTACTCACCACTAAGAAGGAAGTACATAGGAATTTCCGGTTTGGGCGGCCATTTTGGCGGCCATTTTGGCGGCCATCTTGAATATCTCAAAATCCTTAATGATGCAAGAGTCGCATCAGCAAGATTCGGATTCAGCATCCTCGAAATAGCTTAGAACCATAAATTGTTTTGAACTTCTCACCATTTAGAAGGAAATACATAGGAATTTCCGGGTAATTTGGCTGTCATTTTGGCGGCCATCTTGAATGTCTCAATATCCTCAAGGATGCAAGATTCGCATCAGCCAGATTCGGGTTTAGCACCCTCGAAATAGCTTAGAACCATCAATTGTTTTCAATTTCTCACCATTTAGAAGAAAATACATAGGAATTTCCGATTTTGGCGGCCATTTTGGCGGCCATCTTGAATATCTCAAAATCCTCAAGGATGCAAGAGTTGCATCATCCAGATTTGGATTCAGCACCCTCGAAATAGGGCAAAAACCGTGAATTGTTTTCAATTTCTCACCATTTAGAAGGAAATACATGGGAATTTCCGGTTTGGGCGGCCATTTTGGCGGCCATCTTGAATATCTC
This sequence comes from Diadema antillarum, assembly GCF_040938485.1. NCBI lineage: Eukaryota > Metazoa > Echinodermata > Echinoidea > Diadematoida > Diadematidae > Diadema > Diadema antillarum. The sequence continues at coordinate 899,931 of NW_027271208.1, read as the reverse complement.
AAAACCCTCAAGGATGCAAGAGTTGCATCATGCAGATTCGGATTCAGCACCCCCGAAATAGGGTAAAACCATCAAAAAACATTGGGTGGACGGCAAAACAAGGTTCAGCCTTTGGCACCCAGACTATCAGGAATGAACATAGTTAACATTGTATATTCATTCACTTCACTAAGTTTATTTTCTATGATTCTATCGTGCTGTGATGGCTCATTCATCCGTACAAAACTGCCCTCCAGAGGGGCCCTGCAGTTTTACAATGATTTCACATTATAAAAATTCATTGAACATTAATGCAACCTGAATTACAAAAAAAAAAAATCAAATTATACAAAACTGGAGAATGAATCAAACAAGGCACAGAACATCATCATGTAAACGTACATATCAGACTATCAATATTATGATTGAAAAAGGATAGAAACCCCGGTACCCGGCGGCACTCAACAAAATGGGAAAAAACCGAAAAAATAAAACGCAAACTCATCCGCACTCTCTTTAAATGCACACAGACGTCAGTATTTCCTTCTACTCAATAATTCTCTCCTTAAATACATAAAGGTTGTCCCTTTCGGAAGCATTTGAGTCGTTCACGTTTTCCTAAAAGCGAGAGAGGATTTGAATTTTAATGCCGCCATCATGTGCGAGGATGTGACACAGAAACTCAGGTGGCATGTGTGTGACACGTGAACACCCTGTGATGTACATGATATGGAATATAAGGGCATTAATAAGGACGAACGAATGGTGTGTATAATGTCATTGTTATTATTATTATTATTATTATTATTCCTATTATTTTACTGTCATTATCATTATCAATTAATCAATTATTATTATTATTGTTATTATCATTATTATTATTATCATTATCATTATCATAATTATCATTACAGGTTTTCCCATTCATTTTCAAACTTTTTTCATTCAATTTCACAAATTTCGATTATTCAATTTTGTCCCGAGAAGCACGCCGAACGCAAATCCTAACTTCAATTTCGTCAATTGTCATTGTAATTCGTTATTCGTCAAACATTTTCGAAGACATAGCATTCAAAATCGTCAATTGTCATTCAAATTCATCCCTCCCGCTGACGGATCGCAGAATGTGAAGATCAAATTCGTTTTTGTTCACACAATTTTATGAATTTTTCATTCAAATTAGCCAGATGTTGTTGATTCTTTATTTTGAGGGTGAACCAACTATAAGCCGACATACTTTTACTTTCACTCGTAAATTGTATCATTACACATTATTCCCTAACCATTTGCTTAGTCAATACACACGAAAATTTTGTCTTTAATCATGTTTGCCTAGAAATCGTTTGTCAGTGTTTTCGTATGCGAGACGGTACGTCTGTTTGTATGTGTACTCGGATTGCTTTTGTGTGTGTCTGTATCTGTGGTTCTGTGTGTGTGTGGGGGGGGGGGGCGGGGGGAACACTTGTGTGTATGTAAACTCCCGAATGTAAAATGTGAACGGTTACAGAAAAGAATACATGAATGACTTGGAAATCACACCGGATAGAGATATGAGACGAATATGAAAGAAAATTTAACGAAAATGATTGACAAAAGACGAAATCGATCCTGCTGTTTTGAGTGCTGCGAGTGAGACTGACGAATTTGAACTGTAAATGACGAAAATGTATGCCAAATGACTAAATTGAATGGACTTTATTTGAAAATGAACGACGAAAGACGAATTTGAAAGTAAGATTTGCCTATAACTCTCTAAATCCTGAACAGTATGGATTTCGGAGGTCTCATTCAACTGACCATGCCCTTCTAGTGCTCTAGCTGCACGTGAGCATGCTATTGGTGTGTTTATGGATCTTAGTAAGGCATTTGACACACTTGACCATTCGATCCTCCTGTCTAAGCTCTGTCACTATGGTGTAAGGGGTGTGGGTTATCAGTGGTTTTCTAGCTACTTGTCAATGAGAAGACAGTTTACTCACTACAACTCTGTTAATTCTGACATTCTGTATCTGAAATGTGGTGTTCCACAGGGATCCATTCTAGGCCCACTTTTATTTCTCATCTACATAAATGACATTTGTGATGTTTCAACAATCTTGACCTACACCTTATTTGCTGATGATACCAGTGTTTTCTTATTTTATCGTGATGTTCGAACCCTTGAACTCACTATTAATTCAGAACTACCAAAGCTAACATCATGGTTCAGAAGTAACATACTATCTCTGAATGTGCAGAAGACTAATTTCATTCATTTTAAAGGGAGGAAATGCTCAGGTGCTCAACAAATTAATGTCAATCTAGATGGTACCCGCATTGAAAGGAAAACATGTACAAAGTTCCTTGGCGTATATATTAATGATAAACTTAACTGGAGTGACCATGTGAATCATATCGCTACACCGATATCCCGCAATATTGGTATATTATATAAAGTAAAAAGTTTTGTTTCTGACAAAGTGCTTTTGATGTTATATAACACTCTTATTTTACCTTATATTTCGTATTGTAATATTCTGTGGGCAACGTCAAAGAGTTTGACAGATAATATCCTTTTGTTGCAAAAGAAAGCTGTTCGCATATGTACAGGGTCTGGTTTCCTAGAATATGCAGACCCATTGTTCTTGAAATTAAAATGTTTAAAAGTAGATGATATACATTTCCTACAGACTGCCCTCTTCATGTTTCGTTCTAAGCAAGACCTATTACCTGTTTCTTTTTCGACAATGTTTCAACTTAACAGTGCAGGTCACTCGTATCCCACGAGACAAGCATCAGATATACATTTAGTGAACCCCCGTACTGCACTAGCCTATAAATCAGTCAGACATAGCGGTCCTGATGTCTGGAATGCGCTACCTCAGCATGTTCGTAATTTACAAAAAATAGTTACTTTCAAAAGGTCGATCAAACATATTCTACTATCAGCTTCACGCTGAACTCCTGGATACTATTAACTATTAAACTTGCTGCGATCATATATTTCCCCTGAAATCAACATTTGAAAGGGATTTATGAGAAATTTAATCAATTTAATCAGTATAATTTGCTTATAATGACTTGACTCTTTAAACTTTTTCTTGCTCTCTCTTGTCAATGTCCGACAGGACAAATAGGCACCACACATGCATGTCTTCTTTCCCCCTCATGTTCCCATGCTCTCTTTGTAAATACCCCCCCCCCCCAAACTCCTATCAAGTATCATTTAAACTATTTGCAAGCATATATAGATTGTGTGCGCGGGGGTTGCAACGATTTTCAAGCTTTAAGCTTATGTTGCAATTCCTTTGCGTGTTCGTTACCTTGAATAATGTAGATCTCTTAGTGGAGTTGTATACTATCCTGTAACTGCTTCTTATCAATGTATACTCATTGTATATATTCTGTCTTGGCTATATGAGATGTACTTGCATACATTTGTATGCATTCCTATTTTGTGAACACGCATGAAATCTTGAATAAATAAATAAATAAATAAATAAATTGAAGTAAAAAAAAAAAGTTTGAAAATGAATGGGAAAACCTATATTCAAAGCCACATGAAAAACACATGCATACACGGCCCCAAACTACGAAGTAACTAAATTCAGGACTTCTTTTAAATTGAATGCAGTTATTTGGAACATGGATGCCTGTTCACGAATTTGAATGACCGACGAGATTCCGTCGCCAGCTTGACCTGAATTTGAATGCTCATTGATGTAATGCGTGCTCCTGTCTTAAAGCCCCCTCACACCTGAGCGAATGTAGGGTGACGAAGGGGGACGAATGGGAAAAACGCACGAAATGCGCGCGAATTCAACGATTTCAAATAAAATTGCCTTCAAATCATCCGATTATGAACTAAAGTCAAATATGATTAACGAACGGTAAGCGAAGGATAAATATGACATGCGAAGGATAGCGATTTTTCGGTTCACTTCTTTGAGTAAATTGCGGCCGAAGGCGAGCGAAGGGTTGATATGACCCGATAACACGAACGAACAATGAGCAATGGTTTGATATGGCGTGCGATTGGAAACGAAGACAAAATAATATAGATCAGGCGTTCTCGTACGTGTGTGCGCACTCCTCGGGGAGTATAAAAGCGACCAGGGCCCCGTTGCAAGAAAGTTGCAATCAATTGCAAATAATTGCTAATTTTGAAACAACCATTCTGATTGGCTCAGGGTCTGCCCTATTAAGAAGACATGCATGCAACAATGATTTTGATTGGCCAGTGACAATCAGTTGCAAGTTGCGTTTAAACGCAAAGTTTCTAGCAACGGGGCCCAGGTCAGTCCAGATTTCAGTGCGGCCAGAGAAATCATCTACGCAACATTAACATTTAAAGGACGTCAAAGATAAACAGTAAAATCAGCCGGAAGATTCCAGTATTTTTGGCACTGTAAACATTAATGGTTTTTTTTTTCGCAAAAATTGTGCGAGTACGTGGAAGGTGATAGTCATCACGATGACGAGTTGGGTAGATATGAAAAGAGTTATTTCTTGTGAACATAAGTGCAAAATTGTCAGGAAGCTCATCAATTGAAAATTTATACATAAAAATACCAACATTATAATGAAACAAATTTTTATATAGTTTGTATTCTTTTGCAAGAGATTTTAAAAAGTACAGTTATGAATATTTTATGATAATCAGTGGCACATAAATCTGTAACGCTGGATGTATCTGGAAGGGATATAGGTTAGGACGGTCCGCGGACTACAGTTATTTAGTTAACTTGCCCAACGCCTGGCAGCCCTGTCAGGTGCATTCAGTGTTACGGTATTTTTGTGTTATTGTATTGATTGATTGTTTTGAGCTTTGTAATTGATTATGAATTGCATGCTTTCTGCCAAATGAAATAATAATGATAATAACAATAATAATAATAATAATAATAATAATAAAATCAATCAATCAGTTTCAGATTATTGCTTCTACACAAAAGATCATTTGTGTGAAATAAATATCCAATATTATTTATTATTCTTAAAGCACGATTTTGAAGAAGAAAAAGGGTATCAAGCAAAAACTGAAATGAATTGCCCAAATTGCTATCATTTTAGCAAAAAAAATAAATATTGAAACAGCAACAATGGAGGTGAGGTGATAACAAATCTGACGTACCCCTAAATTGACTCGACCTACCCCCTTTCCCCTATCGTATCATACCTACCACCAACATCGCACCAGATAAATTTGTAGTCACTGTCCACTATAGCCAACAGGATTATACTAAAAAGCCCTTGTAGTTGCAGCATAGCGAGCCGGACAGAGGAGGCTTTCTGATGGCCACATGCTTGCCATCAATAGCTGCCACACAGTGGGGAAAATTCCACCGCTTGTAGAATCCACCTCCAGCAAGTTGTTTCCATCCATCAGGGGTTGAAGGGGCTGTCATGACTTCATCTGCATACTCGTCACATATGGCCTGACACACTTCCCTGGCCACTACAGATAGGGCGTTTTCAGGCACCCTCCACCCATACTGCATGTCGGAGTACTTGGTGCCAGACACAAGATGACGGAAAGTAGCTGCCAACTTGAGACCTTCTTCCAGCAGCTCCCTGTACCAGGTGTACTGCCTCATGATTCTTCCTCTGACCCTCTCCAGGATTTCATCGTAGAGTTCAGGGGGCATGCAGAGAAATTTCTTGAAAGTCGAAGGGTCTTCTCTTCGGAGCTCAACCAACAGCTGGTCGTAGATTCCAAAAGCCCTTCTTCTGGCAGGGTTCAGCCACGTCCTTCTCCAGATACGACGTCGTCTGAAGCCTCGTCTCCATCTGAAGCGGCCTCTGATGAACTGGTGTAGGTTCAGCTGCTGATGTATAATATCATTCTGAGCCATTGCCAGTTTAATACTTGACTCTGAGGCGGGCTGCATCTTCCATTTTTTTTTAAGATACTTTGAAACTTTCAGGTGGAATGTTTATAAAAATATATGAGTTGCGTGGTGAGTGGCTGGTCACATAGAGCAGCTCAGCATTCGCCAATTTTTTCGTCAGGTCATTCGCTCGTATTCGTATCACTTCGCAATCCATAGTTTGTCATAGTATCTCTTAGACTTGCCTTCGTGTATGCATCGCCTTTCAAATTTAGTAAAAGTCAATCTTAGTTTCCCTTCGCATAGAAGATGGCAAGCGAAAATACGTTTGTCATAGTATCTTCGTGTCTATGCGCAAGTCATATTTAGTCATCGTGTTGCTTCGTTTAGAGTTCTGTCGAGATCGGTCCACCTTGGCAAAAGCGCGATGATTGACTATGCGTGACAATAGCACACGAACGATAAACGAACGATTACCGCAGACTAAATAAGAGATGCGAATGACAGACGATTTTTCAGTTCGTCGGAAAATTTTAAACATGTTCAAAAATCCCGTGCGAATTTGAATTATCGCAACTGTTAGTTCAGAAGGTGTACGAACCCAAACACGAAGGGTAAATATGACTTACTATCAATTACCATTGAAAACGATTTTTCCAAAAATGCCTTTCGCCAGCCATCGCAAGTCATATTTCAGGCAATTCGCTCAGGTGTGAGGGGGCCTTTAAATTTGGATGCTCCGATAGTGAATTCGAATGACCGATTTTGGAATTTGATTGCTCAGTGCTGCGAGCGTGGAATGCGTGAAATCTAATGCTCGGGATAGGAACTTGAATTACAAAAGTATGAAATTGACCAGGAAACCTATATTATTATTATTATTATTATTATCATTATTGTCATTGTTATTATGATTATTATTGTTATTATTATTATTATTGTTATTATTATTATTATAATTATTATTATTATTATCATTATTATTCCTTTATTATTATTATCATTATTATCATTATTATTATTCCTTTGTTGAGATCGGATGTTTATCAATAATGATGACTGACAGAGAATGTTATGAGTTACATGAGGCGGTAAAATTCACTCTTTCATGTAAGTTGCAGCCATCTCTTTGGTTGCAGCACGATCACCACTAGATCTGCGTGAGGCTGTGAAATATCACCGAGCACGAAATTCAAAACGAGTCGAATCTAAAACCAGGTTGAGTTTTTAGCTGCTGATGCCATTGGGAAAATAATAATTCCCCATCATTATTGTACAAATAATACACAGGTAAGAGTGCGTTAGTAAAGATGTAGCGCACTCGAGGGTATTTACAATTGTGAAACATGCACGAGTCGAAGCCGAGTGCATGTTGCACTACACATTGTAAATACCCGAGAGTGAGCTGCATCTCCACTAACGTCACGAACTCAAGCCTGTGTATTATTTGATTTATAAAATGGGTCGAAAACTAACAGCATTTTTCATGTACCTTTGTGGGTCAATACCAGTCAGCTACATGTAGCACTCGCTCAAAAGTCAAGATGTCCGAAGATGTTCGTCCCAAACATTTACGCACGTCGCACTCGGAAATCCCGCACTATAAGTACTGTACGTATAAGCGTATACATACGCCACATGTTATGCACAAGAAAGGCCGGCTGGCAGCCGGTAGCCCGAACTTGTTTACATAGGATTGACAGCGCGTATAGTAGCGCGCGACGCACTTGTAACAACTGATTGAGTGTGCACTGCTAGTGTAAACATTGTGACGTCAGTGACTTTACGCTTTTTTGCACGGCGCCGTGCAATAGTATACAAATAATGAATGTTTATTAGTGCAATGGACAGAATATTTCATGAGGTGAAAGATGAAATGATCCATTCAACGAGGCGCAGCCGAGTTGAATGGATCAAACATTTCATCTTTCACCGAATGAAATATTCTGTCTATCGCACGAATGAAAAACATTTATTATTTGTTTTATATAACGCCTAAAATAGATCCTTGTTATTTGATGTTTTATTAATTTAGAAACAAAGAGAGAATCTAAGATCGCGAGAGTGCTCGCTGAGCGCTTTACGTTAGCGCGCTGTCGCATACACATAATGCAAACGCAAGCTTCTAGCGCGCTGTAGCATACTACACACACTGCAAACGCAAGCGTTTTACACGCGTGTGTGCCGGGCTGTCAGCGAGCGTCCAATGGACCAAATCGTATGGACCCAAAATTGCACGGTAAATGGAGCCACAACTGCACGGATGATGATGTCATAGTGAAATGGGCCGAATGATCAATGTCAAACAACCAATCAAATGACAACTATCTCTCCAGGCGTTATATAATAAGAAATCATGCACACACGCGTGACTCATTTCAGCGCTTCCAATTGGCTACATTCTTGAACCCATTTTATAACATATTTTATTGTATAAAGCGTCGAGTGCCCGGCAGAACGGCACGAAGGCGCGCGATTCAAGGAAGGTGTTTTCGGCAGAACGACACTAGAGCATGCGAGGCGCGCATTATACTTATGCGCATCGCATGCGTTCGTGTCCTTCTGCCAGGCACACCTTCCTTTAATCGATGCGTTCGTGTCGTTTTGCAGGGCACACTACGAAAGTTCGTCTAAGATTGGCAATGGTGTGCGGATAGTCTGCAAGTCGAGTTTTACTTTAAGTGGGTCAGCAACAGAGCAACATGTTTATAAGCAATGAGAACTAGATTTTTTTCTGTCATTTTCTAAACACACACACATACACACACACACACGCGATTTATCCACGAGTTGCCACACTGCAAAAAGTCCGGTGTTAAATATGAAACACCGAGCTGGTGTTAAATTTCCGGTGCTCATTCATGGTGTTAGATTAACACCTCCGGGTGTCATTTCAAAATTTTAAATTGTTTTTTGAATAGTTTCTTAGTGACTGCACTTCTCGTTAATTTTGAACTTCAACAAGACGATAAAGAATTTTCCGATAAAGTACTTGATTTTTGAAAAAAATGTGTAAACACATTTACACCACAGTAACGCCAGTTGGTGTGGTCCTCTATTGAAGCTGGACGGGTGTTATACCATTGAAATTAACACCACCAATATCAAATCAACACCATGCGGTTTCATTATTTAATTAACTCTAGCGCAGTGTCAAAAATATCACCAGCCACAGTGTCAAATTAACACCCATGGTGTTAAATCTAACACCGATGTTTTTACAGTGCATGAGATTTACAAGAGTACAAGATTAGATAAACTCATTGTGCCGTTCAAATGAATGTTGATGAAGCAGAGTATCATCATCTAATAGTTCCGTGCACAAATTCATTTTTATTATGCCTGCTTGCATTGTTTGTAAATAAACTTTATAAAGAGGTTCCTGGAATCTATTGTCCGACCCACTTATTTATAACTCCAACTAATTCTTACTTGACACACCCCTTTAATTTACATGTCACACATTTATTTACGGACAGACATCATTAGAACGTGAAATGAACAGGACACATAAAATGGTATTTATGTATATACACATTTCCATTTACTTTTCATTTCTGTACCTTTGTCCAAACTGACAATTACAGCTAATGATGTCAAAGCCTGTGTATGAATATTGATTTGACTTGGGTAGCACGTGCTGACAGTGTTCACAAGTGCATTCGTTTCACCGAATAAGTCTACTTTATTTTCGTATTTACTTTTGCCTATGATGTCATTTAATGATCTTAAAATATATTTTTAGATGAATATATTATGCGCAGTGTTATATCTATGATTTAAAAAAAAAAGATTGAATGTTTTCATCACCTTGGATGTATCACAGATCTCTTTAGATAGGCTAAGCTGGCCTGACGTTTAATTAATGATCGGTAAAAGCAACGTCCTTTATCTACTTCTTGGTTAGAGCCTTATATAAATACGTGAAACTCTGACGACGTCTTTTGTGTAAATTTTGGTTATGGGGTAGAGTTACTCCTCAAATGATTGACAACGGTCTGACTGCACCAAGATAACAACCGTGACATTATGTGCATGACACTAAACCTCTAGCATTGGAGCGGTGTGACAATACTGGTGGACCAGTTAATTGGCTAACCAGCTAATTGCCCCTGAGACATCCAGGAGATTCCGAACTTTAATGGAACATTTTGTCAATGTCAATATGATAGTCTTGATTAAAATACGGAACATTCAAAATCCCTGAAAAAAAAAGAAAAGAGTTGTAAAATACTATTATAGAAGTTCAACCAACAAGACTCATGTGTTCTGACAATTTCAGATTCAAGTCACTTGGCATTTAGGCTGCCATGTACTAGTACTCGGAAGTTCGCAGCCCTGTACTCCATTAGTGCTACTATAACACTGCAACCCAAGCAAATCACATAAATGTTAATTGACTATAGAGTCATGACAGTATAGGGCATAAGCCTTTAGCTCTTTTTTTTTCTTCTTCAGTTGACCTTGCTTATCGTGAGTCAGAGTGTGGCCATACATTTCATAATTCCATAAACTATTTGAGCACATGACACTTGTATGAATCAATAGACAAGCAGCATATGGCGATGTTGCGATGGCTCAAAAATATGCTATGATGACAGGAATGATATTTTTCCATGGTCATATTTGTTGCCACTGACATTGACTCCATATATTCATGGAGCTACTATTATTTCTCTTCCACTTTTTTTTCATGACTTACGAATAAGACAACTCGGTCATAAAAGGTCAACGTGTCCAAACATCGATCAGAAATGATTTGAAACTGGATGTTCCTCTTAGAAGTCCGCAGTATTGGAATAATGAACATGAACAAACTAAGATCACTGCGGTCACCTGACGGAAAAAAAATAATTAGATTTCACTGAAGCCAAGCAAACTTTTACTCTGGCGTTTGTTTCTGAAATAGCGACGCTCGTCTGCAGTTTGTTTAATAGCGAAAACTCCGTCATCGGCCATCTCGCTGTCAGTGATAACGGCTTGCTTGACCAGACGGAGGGAGTCGTCCCGACGCCGAGGAAGCAGGCGGCCAGAGTGGGCGAGGACTGGCGGTAGGGTGAGGGCATCGGGCATGACATGCTGTCTTTTGTTTACCCCCGGTTTAGTGGAGGAAGCTGCATTAGCTGTTATGAACCTTCAGGAAACAAACGACGAAGATGAGGAAAAGTTAAACAAATGAAAACAATAATGATAAATGAACATAACCTGCAAATTAAGCAGAAGACAAGGGCTGTGTCGCAAACCTCAAAACCAGACCTCAAAACTTTAATCCCTTGGTGCTGACGATAGCAACAACGACAATAACGGTGACAATGATGTGATTAAGATTGTTCCAATTGATTGCGTCGAAATGAATGCTGTTACTTTGAATCAAAGTCATAAATTTGCATATCCCATCTTCCATTTGCATACTCCCGCCCCTTCCTAAGTTTCTTCCTAAGTTTAGGACAAAAACTTAGGAACAGACTTCGGAAGAAACTTAAAAAGATTTTCAGAATACCACTTTATAGGAAGAAATCCTGACTTAGGAAGAAATTTCTTCCTCGGAATGATTTCAGCATACCACCCCAATTCTGTCTTTCCTAGGCACTTCCTAACTTTCTGACTTATGAAGAAACTTAGGGAGAAATTTAGGAAAATTTAGTTTTATATATGAATGCATCTCAAAATTGAATACTTGGCTTTGTTCCTCAGGGTCCTGGCATGCCTGGAAGCGCAATCATGAAGGGTGCACGCCACTATTTATAGATGCTGACAAAGCGGAGTGTTTTGAGTGCAATCTTTGGAAATCTTAGAAAAATACGATAATGATAATTCTTGCCCCATCCCCCTTTAAAAAAAGATAATATGATTTGCAAAATTAAAACTCTGCGCAAACTCTTTAGCAATTAAACCTATCGACATGAACTGATGTACATTGTATGCCTTCCAAACGAATTCAGATGTCTTGGAAATTGTCAATATTTTGCAGTGAATATACGGGGGGGGGGGGGGGACGTGGATCATTATTGTCATAATCATTATCCTATTCAAATTCAAATCCAGTATACCTCGTAATTTGTCCGGCAGTTTTCAAGGTGATGGCTGATGACGTGATGTCCTGCCAGCTCCGTGCAGGTCTCAGAGGATGGCTTTGCAACCTACTTCTCAGATGAGGTGAGGATGCTTGGGAATCGGACGAACACGGGGATGACGACGGCCACGATAATGAACCGAGGTGGTGGTCATCTTTTGGAGAATTGCTAGGATCTTGTCTTGACGTCCCATGAGAACTTGAACTGTAATGTTGTTAAAAAGACAAATATATATAGGCCTACATTATATTTACATGTTGTATATATAATGGGTCTAGTGAAAGCACCAGTTTGTAATAGGTCTGTGATTTTTCTTATAAGTCTACAAGGCAGTGCAAGAGTAGCATTTGATGGTAAGCCCTGTCAGTGTCTGTGCACACGGTGTAACATGTCAAGTATATACAACATCAATATTTTGAACTTGATGGCTAGTGCATAATACGCTTCAAACTGATAATTTCTGATTACTTACTTGAGTCACACATAATCGAAATAATTTGGGGGAATCATTATGATTTCTTATATTGGTTATAGTGATAATGATAACACACACACACACGCACACACATACGTATAGATATGCATAAATGATATGATATAATGTTCATCTTGAAATGTTTGTATTACTATAATCTATATCATAGATATAGATACATATACATACATATATATTATATTATATACTACATATATTCTATTATGTATTATATATTACATATTATATATTATATGTCATATATTATATAAGAAAAAGAAGAAGGAGTCTCGAGTACGCCATTTGTAACAAAATTTTCGGCCCGCCTCGTAACACTGACGAAGGCCCGAGACCGGCCGAAAATTTTGTTGATATAATTATAAAAACATAGCTGGACTACAAATGGCGTAATTGAGACAAATCCATTGAAAATGATTGATTTAACGCCTTGTAGAAGCGAACTCTGTATAAATATATATAAATGATTGAATATATATATCTACTTGATGGCATTATGACCACTGTACAACTTTGATACGTCAAGAATTAGCTCCACATGCAGACGATCTGTTTGTGTGTACGCGTACGCCAATGAGCGCGATATCAGATTTTTTAATAACATTTTTGTAATGTTTTTCTCCGTATGATATTTGGGGGAATGGCTAAAACAAAATGTTGACTGCATTTTCTTTCGCATCCGCCATCGTAGTGCAAAATTCTTGACCTGCAGTGATTTTTACAAACATGACGCGACTCTCGACTCCACCTCAAGTCAACATATCTGCTCGAATCAACTTAATTGGCTCGAGCTTTGAACTATGATCCTCATGACATTAATAATAACGATTTTCGATTTACATGTACCGCCTGCTTATTATTTTACTGCTACGGGATGACATGCTGCGCATTCCCCAGTTCTCTAGTACAGTGTATATGTCCAGTCCCAGAATCAAGAACTACTCTATGGAAATGTCACCTTTACCATTGTTTACATCGATTCTCGGACTAATGATGGCGTTATATATAGTGTCTAATTTGCAGGGGGGGGGGGGTGGGCGATGACTACATGACATTCAGATCGTCCAACGAGAATCGGGTCAAATGGGTTCAACTTGGTGGACAATAAAGACTCTAAAAGAACGCGCTTATCACATGCTTATGGCTGCCATGCTCCACATACCCCTAATGATGCATACAAGGGGAAAATCCTACGTAGGAATTGAACCCTTCTTCGACTTATGTTTCAAGACTCCATAATAGACTTCAAGACTCCATAATAGACCATTGTTTTACGACATGGTTGTAAGTATTTGTGGATGATATTTTCCTGTGACATATTCTTCATTCTATATTAATTTGTTTTTCCTCATATGTGCCTAATCCTGCATTCCTTTTCTTTTTAATTTCTTCTTCTTCTTCTTTTTGCTCTGCATTGATAGTATGTGATCGAAAGGCGAAAAGTAGCGCCAATCCGAGCTACACCATGTATTTTAAACAGAAATTACCTCAAAGTACCTAATAACAATTTCAACCTTGCAGATGTAGCATGAATTAAAATTTCGTTTCTTTTCTTTGATGAACGGATAGTCAAAGAATTTATTTTCCGTTTTGCGAGTTGACTCTAGCTTTGATACGATTTAGGCCGAGACTTAGGCCGGATTTAGGCCGGAACATTATGTGAACAATCCTATGATCTAATTTACCTAGATATATAATGCATAGTGGGGTCTCTTTAATCTGCTGTCATTATCAGCACCGCTCTTCCAGACCCTGTCATTATTTCTATTACCATAAACATTGCCGAATATCCATCTGCCCATTCACATACCTGGCCCACTGTGGTTAAACCATCTCAAATAAAGACAAAAGCACATAGCGAGATTCAAAGTTGAGTTTGAAAGTCAAGCGCTACTTGGATACTGCAATGACTCAAATGACTTCCCTATTCTATCTTTTATCTTTGTAAGTGAGATTACTGTTGATAATTCTTTTCTCTTCTGCAGCCATCAAATCCTCATTTGAAAACAAAAACAAAGAAACATGCAAGGTAGTTACATGCTGCCTTTCTATCGGCTGGATTAGAGTTATCGCAATCACTGTAAAATAAATGCACAAATACTCTTTGATGTACACTGACTCAAAGGGCACTGTACCCCGGGCACTGTGCTAGCAAGCTTTGTAATAGAAAAATGTCGTTCCAGACACACAATATTGTATACATACAAACAGACATGTACTGTATTGAGATTGATATCAATCAGACAATGACTTGTAAAGAGGGACGCCAGATCATTCACTGAAGTTTGCTATTTGTGTATAGCAGCACAAGTCCTTGGTTCATACTTGAGTGAGCTGAAGCCCCCCCCCCCCCCCCAACAGTCTGCTCAATAATTCAAAAGAAAACTTTATTCTATTCCTGAGCAGCGTATTTCCGACAATAGATATATATATCTACGCTCACTCGTGCTTTGTCACTACTCACACTGAACTCTGAATGAGGGAATGGAAATCTTTTTTATGACGATGGAATTCACTGCCTCTGTATGCTGCAATGTCACTGCAATAATTTTTCGCCATTTCCTAAACGGATCTAAAACTATAGAGATAAGCCCTGATGATAACAGTCAATTCAGTTCAGTTCAGTTCAGTTAATATTTCGTTAATCATAAAATGCATTAAAACACAAAAACGCATGCAACTACGAACATAAAGAAGAACATATTTCATGTGAATGAGAATCAATAAAAAGAACAAAAAATCCTATGGCACCCTAAGTCAGAAGTACAAAAATATCACATTAAGAAGGACACAAAACACAACAGTACAATCATGGGAAATAGATAACATTGACAAAGTAACTTTCGTTCAAGGTCAGTAACGGGAAGAAAACAAAATGATAAAATGAACTTTATATGCACTTGAACTGGGATATGATACTTTTTGAAGAACGGGGGCTAAACTATTCCAAAAATAGGATCCTTATTATATTTCAAGCGCTTGTTTCGACCAAAGAAAGATGAAAATGACAGGACTTTGTGTGTGATAATCATAAATATCATTATTTAACTTAAACTATTGTTAACATAACTTCAGACAGTAAACCTGTACAACACAAAAACATAAAAATGGCTGTGTTCAACAGGTTGATTTCGTATACTGTAACATTATAAAGTGATAATGGTACAATAATTAGATTGTTTACAGAAATCTTGATCATCATTGCACCCGAAATGATTATTGAAATATTCTAGATTTCGATATTTTTGGTAGAATGAAACCATTTTGTAAAGTGCTTACCTTTTGTTTGCAGTGTTTTCAGGCGTTGAAAGCAAATTTTGGTGTACTGCTCGTCTCATTCCGACGGGCAGTGAGGCCCGTCTAGGAACGGTCGGTGGAGAGGACGATAAAACAGGGCGAGAGGTGTTGCCAAGGTGATTTCGAGGTGGTGAGGGAGAGGTACGAACGCAGTGTCTCGTCTTGGATTCTGAAGTGGACCTCCGATTTGGAGATATTGACTTCGTTGGCTTTTCAGCGTTACTTTTTTGCTTGTTTTTGCTTGAAGGAGCTTGTTTTGGATCTTTTCTCTCACTATTCCCTTTGCTTCCATGTTTGACATTGCTGATTTGTTGAGTCTCTTTCTGGTTTTGGGTTGAGGATTTGTGACAAACTCCAAACGCTGATTTGACTCTCCGTAAGCTTTTCGTTTTTCTCCCACGCAAACTGATCTCTTCTGTATCGTTACTAAGATCTTCAGTCGCTAAAGATTCGTGGCAATTAGTCAACGAGGCTGGTGTAAAGTGAGAATTGTGCTCAACAGCGTCCTCATTAGTAGCCAACATAACTTCATGGGGTGCGTTTTCGAGATTGTGGACGTCGAATGAGCTTATCGTAATCACAGGTGGTGGCTGATGTTCAAACTTGTTCACACTACCTAATCTGCTGTCATCGGATGGCATGGAGTCGGTCGATGAATTCGAACTCGACTGCGGTCTGGACTTCAGGTCTTCCATGGCCTGTTGGAATGCTTCCGATGCTTTTGGAATGTTTTCGAATGCTTTCGCTTTCGCTGTCGGAAGAGTTTGTCGGACGGGCTGAGCATGGGGGAACGCCAGATAGTCATCATGGTCATCGTCTTTATAGTCTTCCTCATTCGTAGCTTTCACATTGGATTTTGACTTCAGAACCTGGTCCGGGGTATATAAATCAAAAGTACGCATAGCTAGGAAATCTTTAGACAGTGTTAGTTGACAATCCGTGTAACGACGCCTTCGGATTCTAGGACTTCGAAGGAGGTCGGCTTGAATGCGAACGTCCACGGAACTTTCTGGGGGAGATGGCCGAGGAGAGCTCGGTGGTCGAGGACCAAGTAATGCAGACGGCGAAGTGGAAGCTTCTACCACAGATGACGAAGATGCTCTGCTACTGGATCCGTCAAAAATGTCTTCGTGGCAATGGATTTTAGGGATGTCCACCACTGGAGTGGCCTTTCGTCCCATACAAAGGCTGCGATCGCCTCTTTGCTGGTGGTGACTTCCCATTCTTGTTCAACCTTACTCAGTCATCTTTGCAATCGTCGAATCAGACGATTTGCGACCTATATTAAGACTTCAATATTCACCGTCGAGAAGAGATTTTATAGTCCTAGAGGTGAGCAATTCTCTCTCAGAACCAATTCTACGCTCTGACATCCACACGAAACAGCATGAAACGCAGTTTGATCCGTAAACCTCCAGCTTCACATTGTTCTGTGAACAGATGAAGAACTCAGCTGCATGCGAAACTCACAGTTATGATGTCAACATGCGACCTATGGTGCTTATGATATACGGTCCGTCGGCTTTTCATAATCTAACCTGCGCTCTCGTCAGTTTCCCTACCGAGATCAAATTGCATAGCAGAGGTCAAGTGCACGATTATACCATACATGACCTTTCCATGGCAAAGGGTGAACCGTCGTTATGACGTCACATCCCTCCTCGCACATTCCCTCCACCCCCTCCCCCGGTCCCCGTAGAGTTTCCTGGGTTGTGATTTCAGACGGCTCATAAACAAGTCTCGTCTCCGGTGCCTTTCGGCGAATTACCCGTGACCTATAGCCTTCATCCGTTTGAGCTAAATTTGATGAGATCGCGCGTCGGGTTATGTGTCACACTGAGGTGGTATTGGCGGATGCAGAGAGAAGTGATATCACAGCAAGGTCTCATTTCCGGGCGTTATATGGTGATTTGTTCCTTGTGGAATCAGCTTCCTTTGACTACTCAAGGCAGAGCATGGCATCACTGTACCGTATGTCCTCCCCCGCCCCCCCCCCCCCCCCCCAAAAAAAAAAAACCAACCAAAAAACAAAAAACAAAAAACAACGGAACTCTCCGCGCAACGATAAATTTAAAACTAGTGAATCAATCCAAATTCAATTTCAGGATATGAAACCATAACTTATTACCCACAACAGAACAGCTTGTCCACGCCCTCATCTCTTCTCGCCTTGACTTTTGTAACTCTCTCCTCCTCTGCCTTTCCCAACGACAGCTCTCCAAACTTCAACGCCTCCAAAACGCTGCAGCTCGACTTGTCACCCTCACTAAGAAATCCTGTCACATAACTCCCGTTCTTCAGTCACTTCACTGGTTACAAGTTGAAAAGCGTATCATCTTCAAAGTTCTCTTACTGGTCTATCACACAGTCCATGGATCCTCGCCACTCTACCTCCAGAACTCCATACGTTTATATCAACCCCCCTCGTAGACTCCGTTCAGCTGGTACTTCACTTCTCCATGTTCCTCGATCCTCTCACTCTTGGAGAGACCACAGCTTTTCCCACGCCGGTCCTTCTCTCTGGAACAATCTTCCCCTTTCTCTTCGTCAGGCTTCCTCAACCAATTCCTTTAAGCAACTCCTTAAAACACATCTGTTTAATTCCCAATCGTGAATGAACGTGATTGTAATAATTTGAGTCGTTTTGTACACTGTATAAGTTACTGTATAATTTATACATGAAGGGTTTTCTTATGTTCTGAGATTGATTTCGTTATGTATAGTAAGCATCTTGTTTTTGTTTGTATTTCATTTGCTATTTCATATGTAAGAGCGCCATGAGCATCATTATTGATGGACTTCAGCGCTTTATAAGAGGCCACTATTATTATCATCATTATTATCTTACAGAAAACCCCATCCGATTTGCTTCAGTGGTCAAAGAGAACATGAGGATCTTTGTAGAGCATGTCAGGAATTCCTTCCCTCCAAGTTCTGTCTATTGTCTTCCCACATTCTGCAGTTCCAAGAGCATCCAAGTGCTAAAACTTGGATGAATCATCAGACCCATGACATGCTATACAACGATCCAAATTTCTCTGTGACCACTTAACCGAATTGAATTGGGTTTTCAACAAAATATACACTGCAAAAAGTCCGGTGTTAAATAGTGAACATCGAGCTGGTGTTAAATTTTCGATGCTAATTTATGGTGTTAAATTAACACCTCCGGGTGTCATTTCCAAATTTTAAACTGTTTTTTGAAGAGTTTCTTAGTAACTGCACTTCTTGTTGATTTTTAATTTAAACAAGACGATCAAGAATTTTACATCAAAATACTAGATTTTTGAAAAAATGTGAAAATAAATTTACACCAAAGTAACACCAGCTGGTGTGGTCTCTTATTGAAGCTGGACGGGTGTTAAACCATTGCTATTAACACCAACAAATATCAAATCAACACCATGTGGTGTCATTTTTGAATTAACACCAGTACAGTGTCAAAACACAAGGTACAGTGTCAAATTAACACCACGAAGTGTCAGGTGAACACTTTTCAACACCATCACAGTGCATTTTTAACACCTGTGGGTGTGGTCCTTTATTGAAGTTTGATCGGTGTTAGATGCTATACTTTTAGACCTAGAAATAATATTAAGGCGGTTTAATCATAGGCCTACTGGAAATTATCAATTTCATCAAAATCCGATTGAAATTTTATGGAGATATACCTTACATAACAATATGAACTTAATAAAGCGTTTGATTTTAGAGCCCATCTATAAAGAATTTTAGATTTATTATGTATATATCATAATCATAATGATATAAAGCATTCATAAACAGTACTTGTTATAAAGCATCGTGCATGAGAATATAGACGGAGAATAATAATGTTTTCATACGGACACTGTTCGTGAAGCCGTGTGGTACAACGGAAATACAGTGACAAAACAATTACACTATGCACGAGTGTAGTACCATACACAGAGGTTGGCAGGCAAAATGAAGTAGCACAGGTATCGTGGTGGGCATTTAAGATACCGTGTATGTAACATTGGATCTTCAGATAGCCACTGCTTATGTTAAACATTATTTATGGAAGGTCATTGGAGGTGTCCTGGTTTGAATCGCTGGCGTAGTATGTAGTAGGCATACTGTGGGATTCCATTCCATTCAATGTGGCTCGAAATGTTGCGAGAATATATTGTTGATGGGGTCATCAAGTGAAAGTACAACCATGGAGCTACAACGGATGCATTGTAACTCAATAGAACAAAATCATAACTTCCGCTTTCACTGAAAATATGCTTTGGTCATCAGCTCTCTTGTTATCTGGGGTTTTTTTTTTTTTCGTTTTGTTTACTGCAGTCCGACCTCGATTATCCGGTCAACAGATTTCACAAATATCTCTCTTGCTTGTCTTGCCTGGATATGAAATGGCACATTATTGTCCGTACGTTTTCCGTGCAAAATTTTACGAAAGTACACAACTACTTTCTCGCAAATATTAGATAGGCCTATCAAGGAATGAGAAACCTGGGATATAACGTTGATTGCTGTGATATGATGTATATTTTATAAATGGGCTTTAGAATATCTCCACTCTGATTGTCTTGATGCATTGATTTTTACTGATCCACACTGCGACATGCGTCCGGTAAAATCGGAACGCATGACGTACCATGCATTTGGCAAAATCTGAACGCTTAGCTCAAGCCTTGTATAGTACTGTAAATGTACCGAACGCATGATGAGGAAAAAATGAATTTCATGAATATACAGGCGCATTTTTTGTTATATAAAACGAATGATGCACATATCGTGGATCATATTGAGAAATGGATGCTCTCGTTTAACTTTGGAAACGATCTAAAAGCGCACTCGCTGCGCTCGTGGGTTTAAACAGTTCCAAAGTCAAACTCGCGCATCCAATTCTCAGCGATCCACTCTGACCTTGCTGAGCATCTTGTATGATGTCAAAGTACTGGTGCTATAGAAGGAGCAGAGCTGGACCAAGAGGAAGGTGTATGTCTGCCGGTACTTTTTCTATGTCATTTCCACACTATTTGAAGGGTGAAACATGCAAATATCACCTAAATAAATCAAAGTAAATGGTAAACATAGCAAAGTTAGAAATTAATGCTCTATTGTATACTCCACCAATTTGCCTTAAAATGCTGAGCTTCCACATAAGATTAAGCTCCTATAATGTTTAATTTCAATGGAAATTGTGTCAGAAGGGCCTTTATCAAATGTTAAAGCCATGAATTAGGATTGGCACGGAGTTCGTTGGAATATTTATAAATTGATTGTTCGGAAAGTCCTACGCCACAACTTCGTACTGTTACCAGCGGATAAGCCTATATTTTGTTCATAATCTCCTCAAAAAGGTTTGGAAATCTGACTTCAGTTGCGCATTTCTCCAGTTTGTAACTATTATACAATACATGCTTGATATCAATGGAAAGATTATTAAATTTTCTTTAAAATGATATCCTACTCATCATGATTATGCTATCAAGTAAAGGGCTGTACTCAAAAGTGTCTGATAAGGTCTGCATTGAAAAGTTGCAAAATGAACAAGAACGGTCCTTATGAATGAGAATGGTCGTGAAGAGTAATCAGAGAACATGTTCTTTTGTGTTATGTCTTTTGTTCTCAACTGGTCAGCCATAAAGAAAAATTTCAATAGACATCTTTTTCACGCGGCCCGGGTTCGAACCCGAGTCTGGACTGAGCAATGTTGTGTGTAAACATACCGTCCCCTCTAGCAAGAGGCAAAACACTCTGTCCCTCGGATAGGACATAAAATGGAGGTCCCGTGTATGAGAGAGTCACAGCTCATGCACGTAAAAGATCCCGCTTCATTCATTCATCGCAAAGAGCAGGGTGTCTAACCCGGTGACGGTGGTCCCACCCAACATCCAACTGGACCCCATGGAAGACCAGCTTAGTGTAGCTGAATATGGGCTATCCAGCCATCTTCACATATGGAAATGAACAACAACAACGTTAACAACAACAACAACGCATCTTAACTTCATATTCAAGTTTTCAGTAGTGCCATACCAGGCAATTTTGATAGCTCATCAAGTTTTATGGTGGTACATCATGCCACGTGTAAGCAATGTTCAAAAAGCCCGCGCCATAGGGCAGATTGAAGCTGAGTTGCTTCAAAAAGATGACAACGCATGACCACATAGAGCAAGACTTGTGCGCAACTTTCTCGAGAGAGAAAGCATCACTAGAATGGACTAGCCTGCATGTAGTCCTGACCTTAACCAAATAGAACATCTTTGGGATCACCTTGGCCGAGCTGTGGGGAAGAGGGTCACAAATGCAACGACATTGGCAGGACTCCGTCATATACTGGTTGACGAGTGGAACGCCATTCATCAGCAGCGAATCACGAAGCTAATCAACAGCATGAGGATACGGTGCCAGGCGGTGGTGCAAGCACTTGGATCGTCCACCAGATACTGAGCCCCGATCATGTTCACTGACCATATAAAGACAAATTGACATAAAGTAAAGACAAAATAACGACAAAATGAAGACAAACTAAAGATGAAACTCCAATAAAACCCAAGAAAATGCCATTTCACTTCTTAATGTCTTTGTTGTGGCTAATGTGGCGAGGTTCTGTAAAGGCCGTGTCACACCATAACGCGGGCTTGTGGCGAGGAGGTAGTTTCCAGCACGTAGAAGATTTTCAGCGGGCGAACAAGAATGTTTGCAATTTTCATTCATGCCTTGTCATACCGTACGGGGGAACTTCTGCGGCTTGACTTGCGGGGAAACAAATTTACTCCAAGGAGCTCTCCGCAGTTGGTCCGCACCTGACAGTATCTAGCGCGTAGTTGCCCGGAGGTGCTCACGCAAGTCCGATTTATCCGCAGCCGAGTTTTGAGCATGACCAAAACTTTTTACGGGTGAATCGCGGGAATGCCCGTAGAGGTCCACGCAGAACGCCAGTAGGAGACCCTTAGCGGCAGTACTTCCCAGGCAATTCCCACGCAGGTACTTCGCAGTCCCGTATGCAGCCAAGATAATGAAATTCTGTGAGATTTCAGCCATTCCATTAGAGGAATTCCTTCACTAAGTTGTCAGCCCCCACGCGACTGGTACAAAGGTCACACAGTATACTCGCAAGTATAACGCGTCCGGCAAGTAAGACACATGCGCTGACTCGCACAAATCCTTTTCCGCCCTCAGGAATGTCCGGTATGCTAGAAAATCCCTACACGTAACAAGCCCGAGTAGCTTGCCCGGAAAGGTGTGACAGGGCCTAAACACGGTTGCGGGTAAAAAGATATGCGTGCGCACCTCCGGGCGACTACTTCTGAGATACATGCTAGGTACTGTCATGTGCGGATATCTACGGGGACCTCCGGGTAGTCAAAATTGTTCTTTGCAAGTCGCACGCAAGGCTGGTGTGACACGGCCTTAAGATAAAATGGTTTGGGTCATGATCGTTTGTGTTTGTGTGTGTGTTTATCTGTTTGGTTGAACGCATACATTTTTTCACTCCACAAAAATGCTGATGTTACAGTAAATGAACAACAAAGAAACAAATGGGAACTCACTCATAAGGAGGAACTTCATTAGGGACGTCAAAAATTTGGCCATTTTGCAGCTTTTAAATTCTGACTTTACCTCATGTTTGTAAGCACTGCACCTCCATGTATACGATAATCATAACAAATATGGTGTCATTTTCAAAAAGATTATTTCTAAGGAAAAATGAGACATGATTGATCAAACTCAGATTTCCAAACTTTTTAAAGGTTTTATTACAATAATGTCATTGTTTTACGGGCTTCGAGCGTGCTCCTGGTAAACTTGTTCTTTCTTGCTCTTCTTTCCTTTACTTATCTCTGATTATTGTAGACTCTCATGGTATATGTAAATGCTTTACGTTGAGTATTTTTGGTTATGTTTTGTGTATACAGTGCATCATTTTTTTTATCTTTATCAATATCACAATGGGACCCTCTGCAGAACAGCCGTATTTTGCAAATATTACCGTGCATCACAAAACCAACAAAAAGTTGCACACAGTGATTTTGTGTGAGGACTAAAAATAGGTGAGATGGATCAACCCAGTCAAGCTTGAGTTTTTCATATTTTCTGAAAGAGAAAGACTTCTGCGTGATGGTAACTTTTAATAGGCTTACATTCTGGCAAATTTTATTAACATAGAATGATTTGAAAATTGTGTTTTAGCGGTTTTGCTACAAAGAAGCAGTTTTGCTGTAGACATGATAAAGAACCTTTTTTGCAGAATAGTGTGATAAGATGTGTCCTAAAGGAGCCACCTGTTCATTTCTTTAAAAGAAATACCTACCCTTCATTTTCAGTTCGAATAAATTTTGAAAGGATGATTATACTGCCTTGAAAGATAATCCCTTCATTGTTGGTGCTGAGGAGTTTTTATTTCTTTTTCTTTTGTCCCATTCAATGCACAGCTATAGCACGGCTTGGGAAGGTTAACCGCTTAAATAGACCCTGTGCTTTAGAGACTCTTTTCTCAGCAAACATATTTCCGGAGTATGTTTTCTTTGCAATATTTGAATTGAGTTATAAATAATTAAAAGCTTAAATTCTGCTCTTTCAGAATCCGTCCTTAACTAAAAATCTATGTCTGGTGACTTTTTGTTGGCTTTGCATGCCACCATGATGAGGTGCAGGGTCACAAATATAAACGGGCAAACATAGCCCTTGTCTCTTCATATTGTATGCATTATTCTTGCAGATTGTACATATCTTATCTGAAGACAGAATAAAACAACAAAGTGCAACTCAAATGCCCTCAATCCAAACACGTACACACAAACACACACACACACACACAAATGAAAAAGAGAAAAAAAAAACATTGTGTACTTTACTTATCTCTGTGGTTTCTGTACATAATATTATATCTGCGATTATGTATACATCCCCACAAATATACACAATCATATGTTCTTTCAGAATCCGTCCTTAACTAAAAATCTATGTCTGGTGACTTTTTGTTGGCTTTGCATGCCACCACGAGGTGCAGGGTCACAAATATAAACGGGCAAACATATACCCTTGTCTCTTCATATTGTATGTATTATTCTTGCAGATTATACATATCTTATCTGAAGACAGAATAAAACAACAAAGTGCTAACTCAAATGCCCTCAATCCAAACACGTACACACAAACACACACACACACACACACACACACACACACACACACAAATGAAAAAGAGAAAAAAGACATTGTGTACTTTACTTATCTCCGTGGTTTCTGTACATAATATTATATCTGCGATTATGTATACATCCCCACAAATATACACAATCATATCAAAGAAATAGGAAGCATACAAAACAAATTGCGAACAAAAACAAACACGATCCTTACACACACCTGTTGGCAAACTTGTTCGTTATTAGAGGCCACTCGAATTAAGAAAAAAAAAGTGGATGTGTATGCATGTATAACTTATCATACCATTTCAAGAAATCCTGCGGACACCCCTGGTCATGTTCATGATGATAGACCATCCGCTTCTCATTTTCTATTCATGATTACTCAAAGAAAACAGTGACACCCACCCACTCCCCCCCCCCCCCACCTCCCTATTGATTATCCGATGCTCTGTTGTTGTTTTGATTTGTTCATTTTCCATCCGGAAGATGGCTGGATAACCCATATTCAGCCGCACTAGGTGGTCTTCCATGGGGTCCACTTGGATGTCAGGCGGGACTATAGGCCTATAAATACTTGAATGAATGAACAATGAATGCATGAATGAATGAATGAATGAATGAATGAATGAATGAATGAATGAATGAATGAAGAGGGATCTTTTACGTACATGGGTTGTGACTCGGTCAAGCATGCGGGACCTCCATTTCATGTTTAATTCGAGGGACGCATTGTTTTTGCCTCTTACTCCAGGGGATGAGATAATTACACACAACAGTTAGACTCGGGGAATCTTCGGAATAAAGCAAACACCATTTCATTTTCGGACTAACAACTGTACTTTATTTTCGGACCATCCAACCTTCAGAGGAACAAACCTTTTTCATTTTCGAACAAACGAACCTATGGAAACATACTTTACTTCATTTCGAATTAATAATTCTTATAGAAAATAAACCTTCGCAATAACGCCACGAATGTTCGGATTGACCAACCGTATACTTCATTTTCGGACTAACGAACATTTAAAGGGGATGGCTAGTAACTGATCAGTGGGAATCAGTGGGAATGCTGGAGGATGATTTTTCCAATCTTTGTGGGATTCATTTACGAGTACATTATATATTTATTGTTGTGTGAAAATTATTTGCTTCAGAATGGTCTCATATTCAAGTAATGTGCAGTTTAATGTTTCCAGGTTAGCGTGCCTGGTCAGTGACGGGGCATTAATCTGCACATTACTTGAATATGAGACCGTTCTGAAGCAAATAATTTTCACAGAACAGTAGATATACAAAATACTCTTAAATGAATCCCACAAGGATTGGAACAATCATCCCTCAGCATTCCCACTGATTCCCAATGGATGCTCTCGTTTAACTTTGGAAACGATCTAAAAGCGTACTCGCTGCGCTCGTGGGTTTAAACAGTTCCAAAGTCAAACTCGCGCATCCAATTCTCACCGATCCACTCTGACCTTGCTGAGTATCTTGTATGATGTCAAAGTGCTGGTGCTATAGAAGGAGCAGAGCTGGACCAAGAGGAAGGTGTATGTCTGCCCGTACTTTTCCATTTCATTTCCACACTATTTGAAGGGTGAAACATGCAAATATCACCTAAATAAATCAAAGTGAATGGTAAACATAGTACAATTAGAAATTAATGCTCTGTGTATACTGCACCATACAATTTGCCTTAAAATGCTGAGCTTCCACATAAGATTAAGCTCCTAACGTTTAATTTCAATGAAAATTGTTTCAGTAGGGCCTTTATCAAATATTAAGGCCATAGATTAGGATTGGCACGGAGTTCGTTGGAATATTTATAAACTGATTGTTCGGAAAGACCTACGCCACAACTTCGCATTGTTACCAGCGGATAAGCCTATATTTTGTTCATAAACTCCTCATTTCTCCAGTTTGTAACCACTAAACAATACATGCTTGATATCAATGGAAAGATTATTAAATTGTCTTTAACATGATATCCTACTCATTATGATTATGCTATCAAATAAAGGGCTGTACTCAAAAGTGTCTGATAAGGTCTGCATTGAAAAGTTGCAATATGAACAAGAACGGTCCTTATGAATGAGAATGGTCGTGAAGAGTAAATAGAGAACATGTTCTTTTGTGTTATGTCTTTTGTTCTCAACTGGTCAGCCATGAAGGCAAATTTCAATAGACATCTTAACTTCATATTCAAGTTTTCAGTGGTGCCATGCCAGGCAATTTTGATAGCTCATCAAGTTTTATGGTTGTACATCATGCCACGTGTAAGCAATGTTCAAAAAGCCCGCGCCATAGGGCGGATTGAAGCTGAGATGCTTCAAAAAGATGACAACGCATGACCACATATAGAGCGAGACTTGTGCGCAACTTTCTCGAGAGAGAAAGCATCACTAGAATGGACTAGCCTGCATGCAGTCCCGACCTCAACCCAATAGAACAGGCTTGGGATCAACTTGGCCGAGCTGTGGGGAAGAGGGTCACAAATGCAACGACATTGGCAGGACTCCGTCAGATACTGGTTGACGAGGGGAACGCCATTCATCAGCAGCGAATCACGAAGCTAATCAACAGCATGAGGATACGGTGCCAGGCGGTGGTGCAAGCACTTGGATCGTCCACCAGATACTGAGACCCGATCATGTTCAATGACCATATAAAGACAAATTGACATAAAGTAAAGACAAAATAACGACAAAATGAAGACAAACTAAAGATGAAACTCCAATGAAATCAAGAAAATGCCATTTCACTTCTTTATGTCTTTGTTGTGGCTAATGTGGCGAGGTTCTGTAAGATAAAATGGTTTGGGTCATGATCGTTTGTGTTTGTGTGTGTGTTTATCTGTTTGGTTGAACGCATACATTTTTTCACTCCACAAAAATGCTGATGTTACAGTAAATGAACAACAAAGAAACAAATGGGAACTCACTCATAAGGAGGAACTTCATTAGGGACGTCAAAAATTTGGCCATTTTGCAGCTTTTAAATTCTGACTTTACCTCATGTTTGTAAGCACTGCACCTCCATGTATACGATAATCATAACAAGTATGGTGTCATTTTCAAGAGAATTAAACAATCTTTGTGTGGTACTCAGCACAAATAGATTATTTCTAAGGAAAAATGAGAAATGATTGATCAAACTCAGATTTCCAAACTTTTTAAAAGGTTTTATTACAATAATGTCATGGTTTTACGGGCTTCGAGCGTGCTCCTGGTAAACTTGTTCTTTCTTGCTCTTCTTTCCTTTACTTATCTCTGATTATTGTAGACTCTCATGGTGTATGTAAATGCTTTACGTTGAGTATTTTTGGTTATGTTTTGTGTATACAGTGCATCATTTTTTATCTTTATCAATATCATAATGGGACCCTATGCAGAACAGTCGTTTTGCAAATATTACCGTGCATCACAAAACCAACAGAAAGTTGCACACAGTGATTTTGTGTAAGGACTAAAAATAGGTGAGATGGATCAACCCAGTCAAGCTTGAGTTTTTCATATTTTCTGAAAGAGAAAGACTTCTACGTGATGGTAACTTTTAATAGGCTTACATTCTGGCAAATTTTAAGAACATAGAATGACTTGAAAATTGTGTTTTAGCGGTTTTGCTACAAAGAAGCAGTTTTGCTATAAACATGATAAAGAGCCTTTTTTTTGCAGAATAGTGTGATAAGATGTGTCTTAAAGGAGCCACCTGTTCATTTCTTTAAAAAAAAATACCTACCCTTCATTTTCAGTTCTAATAAATTTTGAAATGATGATTACACTGCCTTGAAAGATAATCCCTTCATTGTTGTTGCTGAGTTTTTAGTTCTTTTTTTTTTGTCCCATTCGATGCACAGCTATAGCACGGCTTGGGAAGGTTAAGCGCTTAAATAGACCCTATGTTGTAGAGACTCTTTTCTCAGTAAACATATTTCCGGAGTATATGTTTCCTTTTCAATATTTGAATTGAGTTATAAATCATTAAAAGCTTAAATTCTGCTCTTTCAGAATCCGTCCTTAACTAAAAATCTATGTCTGGCGACTCTTTGTTAGCTTTGCATGCCACCATGCGGTGCAGGGTCACAAATATAAACGGGCAAACATACCCCTTGTCTCTTCATATTGTATGTATTCATATTGTATGTATTATTCTTGCAGATTGTACATATCTTATCTGAAGACAGAATAAAACAACAAAGTGCTAAATCAAATGCCCTCAACCCAAACACGTACACACAAACACACACACACACACACACACACACACACACACACACACACACACACACACATCCACACAAACACATGGGTATAGTTTGTTATCCGAAAACTTAAATGAGGTTCTTTTTAGTGAATGTGCCTTAATTCGAAAATTAAATAAAGTAATTTGTTATTCCAAAGGTTCGTCAGTCCGAAAACAAAAATTGGTTCGTTACTCTGACAATGAAATGAGTTTGTTACTCCGGAGGTCTCTTCGTCAAGAAAAAAAAATGAAAAAGAGAAAAAAGACATTGTGTACTTTACTTATCTCTGTGGTTTCTGTACATAATAAAACCTGCGATTACGTATACATCCCCACAAATATACACAATCAGACATACCATATATCAAAGAAATAGGAAGCATACAAAACAAATTGCGAACAAAACAGGCACGATCCTTACACACACCTGTTGGCAAACTTGTTCATTATTAGAGGCCACTCGAATTAAGAACAAAAAGTGGATGTGCATGCATGTAACTTATCATACCATTTCAAGAAATCCTGCGGACACCCCTGGCCATGTTCATGAGGATAGACCATCCGCTTCTCATTTTCTATTCATGATTACTCAAATAAAACAGTGACACCCACCCACTCCCCCCCCCCCCCCCACCTCCCTATTGATTATCTGATTCTCTGTTGTTGTTTTAATTTGTTCATTTTCCATCCGGAAGATGGCTGGATAACCCATATTCAGCCGCACTATATATATAGGTGGTCTTCCATGGGTCCACTTGGAT
Organism: Diadema antillarum; assembly: GCF_040938485.1. NCBI lineage: Eukaryota > Metazoa > Echinodermata > Echinoidea > Diadematoida > Diadematidae > Diadema > Diadema antillarum. Next base: position 870,147 of record NW_027271208.1, on the reverse strand, counting down.
GTCAGGCGGGACTATAAGGCCTATAAATACTTGAATGAATGAACAATGAATGCATGAATGAATGAATAAATGAATGAAGAGGGATCTTTTACGTACATGGGTTGTGACTTGGTCAAGCACAGGACCTCCATTTCATGTTTTATTCGAGGGACACAGTGTTTTGTCTCTTACTTCAGGGGATGAGATGATAACACACAACAGTTAGACTCGAGAATCTCCGGAATAAAGCAAACACCATTTCATTTTCGGACTAACAACTGTACTTTATTTTCGGACCATCCAACCTTCAGAGGAGCAAACCTTTTTCATTTTCGGACAAACGAACCTATGGAAACATACTTTACTTCATTTCGAATTAATGATTCTTATAGAAAATAAACCTTCGCAATAACGCCACGAGTGTTCGGATTGACCAACCGAATACTTCATTTTCGGACTAACGAACATTTAAAGGGACTGTACAGTACTGGTTGAGGTAGGGATTCATGTTTTGAACATTTCTAAGTGAGATAATGAAAAGCCTCTTATGAAATATGAAAGAGCATGAAATTTTAAGAAGGATTCAACGTTTCTTTGATGAAAATTGGTTTTCAAATGGCTGAGATATCCAAAAAAGTGCTAATAATAAAAGGCGACATGCCCCAACTTTATTAGTATCTCTTTGTTTCACCTTGTTTTTAGATATCTCAGCCATAACAAAACCGGTTTTCATCGAATAAACTTTTGATACCCCCTAGAACTGCATGCTCTTTGACATCTCATAGAGTGGTTTCTGAATATCTCACAAAACGTTAAAAGCCAAATCTTCACCTCGACCAGAACTGTACACACCCTTTAATTCGGTGTTTCGGAGTAACGAACGAATATTATGTACACGCACGCTCATACACACACACACACACACACACACACACGCGTTGCGTCAAGGTTGTGTTCATCTTGAGCGATTTTCTAAACATAAAAGAAAAACAAGTAAACATCTCTTCTGTTATAGGGTGAATGGCATGCTATCAAATCACTGAAAAAAAAGTATTATCAACAGTAAGATTACAATAATATTTTCCCAGGGAATTTGGGTGTGCATTTCATGTGCCTTGGGTCAGCTCAATTGGTGGAGGCAAGAATGAACACACACACACACACACACACACACACACACGATATACTAAGTAACCAGGTGATGTGCACTGTTTGCACAAAGGGCAAGATTCTCAAGGAAAGTGATCTGCACAGACACCACGCAACATGAGGTAGGCTTTTAACCTCGAAAATGATATAAAGTACGAAAGGCGTTGTCCACTTCATCATTCGGTCAAAACTGCATTGAGGCAGCTTGGGAGGCTTCAATAAGGTCTACGGGCGAAACATGGCGAAATCAGGAGCTGCGGCACGACAGGGATTGACAACACGAGATTCAACGGACTCTTGGAGATATATTATCGTTCTCGCCAAGTTCGCACTTATGTTTCTCAACGCGGGACTGGCTCAATCCTTCGGCGTTCTGCTCCCAGAGATGGTCGCTCGTTACAAAACTGACTACAAGACCATGGCGATGATTTGCAGTATGCCGGCAACTCTTATGTACTTTTCTGGTAGGTTTTAGAGTGTAGCACCTCATTCAAGTGGTTTTTGGGCATACACGGCTGTTTTATGGTTCAAATTTATTCTCGATCAGTCAAGTTGTAGTCATGGCAATCAAATCTAAAATGTAAATTCGTATCAAGTACTCTAATTTCGCGAAGCGGTCATTCAATTTCGCGAGAGACGGGGATATGATTACGCATCGCCGCTCTATTCCAACATTCAGATCTCCTAATAATTCAGTCTTGACAAATTCTCGGGTTAAGTTACATTTTGGACCCACATCCCTTTGGTCGATTTTTACTTTCCTCGTATTTACAAGTACGGTGCTCGACCCAGTCGTAGACCTAGTTTTTTCCCGGTTAAAGAGTAGGCTATGTCGACAGACATACATAAAATCTTGTTGGTTGTCAAATGCTTAAGGACAGGCCTGTCCTCATTCAGATAACCCGGAGGTTATCCTCGAGCAGCTGTCAAGGTCGTGTTTAAATGAATGTAGCCTATATGCATGTATGTATGTGTGTAAAGGTTATTGCTTCGGATGACGGTTTGTCGAAGGAATGAGAAATTTCAGTTTAAGTCAAACGTCCCATATAAAGTACATGAAGTTGACATTTGTTCAAACAGACGAGTAACTACAAAAACATGAGGAGTAACGAAAACATTTCCCAAGTTCCATGCCATGAATGCTGTAAATGCTTGCCATTCCGTATAAATTTTAATTCCTTAACGTTCACCACGGCGGTCCGCGGCGATGCTGATGCGAATTTGAATGCATGTTGCGGGCAATTTTAAAAGCTCTGTCACACCTTTCCGGGCAAGCCTTGCGTGCGACTTGCGAAGAACAATTTTTGCTGCCCGGAGGTCCCCGCAGATGACCCGCATATGACAGTACCTAGCACGTATCTCACCAGTAGTTACCCGGAGTTGTGCATGCAAGTCCTCTTTACCCGCAGCCAAGTTTTGGCCCTGTCACACCTTTCCGGGCAAGATACGCGAACTTGATGCGTGTGGGGATTTTCCAGCATGCAAGACAATTTTTGCAGGAGGACAAAGATTTGGGCGAGTTTCGCATGCGTCCTACCTGCTGGACCCGTACTACTTACGTTCTACTTACGTTCATTCCGTTTGACCTACGTGTAGGCGCATCGGGGTGGCGAGTGAGGGCTGACAACTCAGTGAAGGAATTCCTCTGAAGGAATTTGATATGGCAGATCTCCCACAGAATACCATGGAGATGACACGCGCTTCCGGCGCAAAAGCATAGATCCACGGGCAACTTAAGTAGGCCTGCTTCAAGCGGGTCAACTTCCTGTGACTTGCGGCAGCTACGGGGCTCCTACTGGTGTTCTGCGTGGACCTCTGCGGGCAGTCCCCGCGACTCACCCGGAAAAGTCTTGGTCATGCTCAAAACTTGGCTGCGGGTAAATCGGACTTGCATGCGCACCTCCGGGCAACTACAGGCGAGATACGCGTTATGTACTGTCAGGTGCGGGCCAACTCCTGGGAGGTCCGGGTAGCAAAATGTTTTCCCCTGCAGATTAACCCGCAATGCTTTCCCAGACACGGTGTGACAAGGCCTTGAGCATGCATGTTCAAAATTTGTTCCAGGTGAGTCGCGGGGGTCTGCCCGCAGAGGTACACATAGTTGAACACCAGTCAGTGCCAGTAGGAGGCCCTTAGCGGCAGCACCTCGCAGGCAACTCAAAATACGGTGGTACTTCGCAGTCGTAAAGCAGGTGCTTCGCAGCCCCCGTATGTTGCTCGTAACTGAAAACGGATCGGTTTCGAAGCTCTCACGCAGGTCACACGGATTATGCGCAAGTAGCAGGTAAGTAGCACGCGTCTAGCAGCTAAGACGCCAGTACGGAACTCGCCAACATCCTTGTCCGCCCGCAGAAAATTTTCCTGCGTGCTGGAAAATCCCTACTCGCAACATGCCCGCGTAGCTTACCCGGAAAGGTGTGACAGGGCCTTTGTATGGAACCTCTCGACCTTGGAGAGGCTATAGACCGATTCAAGTGACTGTTCATGGAAGTGCGCCCTCTTAAGGCGACGCCATAACTGGGGGCCAACGGGGCCAACCAGGCCGGGTCGGCAAGCGCCGTGCGTGCGTGGCAAGGGTGCCAGCGGAAGCCAGTGCTTTTACCACCCGGTGCCAGCCGGCCAGCTAGCTATCTCTGGCGCTGGCAGCGATCGACGCATCTGGATTTGTGACAACTATGGAGTCTACTTCTTTTTTTTCGTTAGCTAATGAATAAAATTAAACAACTTATACCGACTATGAGCGAATGGGTAGATGGCATATACGGCTGTAGCCCAAAGTAACTTGAACTTCAAGGTAAATATCGGTACGCTCCGTGAGTGTTTGTAGACTCTATTTCTTTTGCGATGACCTGGGTACTCGCGTGTAAGCCCCTTAATATAGATCTATTTACATTTGTATTTTGTGTAAGAGGATAAAAACACCTGGGGAGAACTATGGCTAGGCGCAGACAGACGTCTAGATGGTAAGCCTAGACTGTTGAGCAGTTAACTGATATAATTAAATACAAATAATGAATCAGAATCTTGAGCTAGATAGTAAATATGGCGCTATCAAAGCAACTAATAATATCAGTTAACTTAAACCTTTTTAGGCTTTCTCGGACCAGCGGGGCAGAGTCTGTCTAACGTTTTTTAGATCTTGTCTAGAATTCTAGCCAACAGTCCAGACTAGATCTAGACCCGTCTAGACCTATTGACTTCTAGAACCCTAGCTACATCCTATATCATTTTCGGTTGTCACTAACTTCCGGCAAGCCTAACTAAGTAAACCAAACTGACGGGAAATCTAGGCGTTTCTAAGCCGTATAAACTTAAGAAGTTAATTTACGTTGCCTGATGTCAACAACCAAAAATTCTACTGTTTAAGGTCTAAGTAACCTTACATTTAACATCGCGCTAACGCCTAAAATTATAATCTACAAAAGTGATTTTCAACTTTCTTAATATGAATTATGCTTATGAAACGGATGTTTGCCACCATTCATAGCAGTTTAATATCTATAAGTATCACTTTATCAAAAATTAACTCAAATTCAGAGTTCCAGGCCCAAATTGAATACGGTCAATTTAATGCTGAACGCTTAGTGAAGAAGTAAAAATTTACAATATAAGAATTTTTTACACATCTTGAAACATTCATTTGGCTGCAGTGTAGGCTTTAAAATGTTTGTCATATAGTATAACCAGGAAGTGTATTCTAACTTTGGTAAGTATTGCACCAAGCATTTAAAAAAAAAATAATGAATTATCAAAATCTTTGATCTGAACTTGTCTTCTAAAATGAACAACTTTATTTTACGAATATGAATATGCAGTGATTTAGCCTATATTAAATAGAGAATCTATTAGGCATAGGCCAAAGTTTGTTTCGAAAATCTGTGCATCTTCTTTTTTTTTTTTACCGCTGACTGTGTTTCACTTAAGTGTATAATTATATTCATGCTTCAGTAGTGTCTGAATTTCACACACTGACGTGCAGCTTCCATTTCCGGTTTTTCGCCTGTTATTTGTGCACCCAAACAACTGCACAATATGTGGTGGGTTTTTTTTCTGATCCTTTGAAGCTTTCATTTTAGATCGATATGTCTGAATTACTCAATTTATCCAAAAGAAAGGCGTTAGATGCCGCTGAATGACTTTTCCACAGTGAGTAAAACAATCACAATTTTAGCGCAGCGGTCGCCGACCCAGCGGCCGCCGGCGGCGCATGCGGCCGCGCCCGGCTAACTATGCGCGATGGGTACGCTGGGCTGCTAGCTGCAAGTGCAACTCGCTGGGTAGCTAGCTCGCTGGGAGCCCCCGTTGGCCCCCAGTTATGGCGGCCGTTATAGCGCCGCTAGCGGCGGTAGGTGAATAGGCCATCGAAATTGAAACGGTCTATAGGTTCAGCGAGATTGAACGGCTCTCCAGGTTTGGTAGGCCTGAGCGGACCCGAGATCAGTGGCAGTTGAATCAGGGCCTACATAAAAACACACACACACACACACACACACACGCGCGCGCGCGCGCGCGCACACACACACACACACACACACACATGCACACACACATACACATAATTATGTTGGACGTACATAGTAAACATTTATATCGCATAAAATCATTCGTCCGCTTGACTACTACATGTATAATGTACTAAACAAAGCAGTTGGTCCTGGAAGATTATAATGAAAAACATAGGAAATACTTTATCTGTGACGGAAAGTCATTTATTGCCAAAGAAAAGTGTTTAAAAAAGCAAGCAAGCAAAACAATAACAGCAACAACAACAAAAAGCGATATCATCATTATTCATATTAAAGTGGATGATTTGGGTCTTCAGAGTATTTGTTTACTTGCTCAAGGAACACAAATATTTCCACATCCTATCTTTATTGCACCATCTATTAATATATTACATGACGTGAAATTATGAAAATTAGCTGGAAACATCAAAGGAAAGAAACTAGAAATGGAAGCGTAATATGGTATGTAGACTTGCCATGGCGTTACTTTTGGTCAAGTCGTCACAGCAGGTTATGGAATGAAATTACTTAATGTTGCATGTAACAATTATTCACAAATAATTCATTTTGAAATAATTTTGCCCTCTTTAGGAGATGATTAAAAATTGAAATATCTAAAATGCATGCTTCACAAAATGAGTTTATTGCACAGTTACCCACATGTGTATTTAAATGCTACATGAGACGCGCAGTTGAATCCTCTCCAAAGCCGTTGATTTCACATTCAAGAAAGGAATTAAATTCTTTGATCAAGCGTCATTCAAAGAACACCGTCAGGAAACTAAGCAGGAAAACAAAACTATAACATCATTATCATTCATGACATTGCATCAATTTTCTGTTAGATGCTAGATGAGGATTCGAAAAAGAGCTCTATACCATAATCCCCCGAGTATAATTATATCAATTTTCGTCTCTCCCACTAAACAGCTCCCCTTGCGCACCTGTTACTGAGAGTGGTGAATGCCAGGGTCCTAGCAGTCATCGGAGGATTCCTCTCTGCGGTGCCCCTCATGTGCTTCCCATTCATTGAATCAGTCATTCCACTGGCTTTGCTGACATCGGCAATAGGTAAACTAATCTATAGATGAAGGTCCCAAATGAACTTTCCACCGATAACGTCAAGTCATATCACTGGACAGAAAAGCCGTGAGAAACCAAAGCTTCTACATAATTTAAAAAAAAAGTTAAAAAGTTTTTAAAAAAAGTAAAAAAAAAAGTTTAAAAGTGGTCCTCTTGCAAACATACGTATAACCCGATTAATTCTTTGTTACTAGCCATCCATTCGCCGTCGAAGACACCAGACTTTAGCAGGCCGTCAATTCAATAGTAAATAATACGAAACTATGATTACATGGTCATAAACTCCGATTAACGCTACTGAACTTTCTCTCTGATAAACATTAATCTTGTAATGTTTGCAGGATCCTGTCTTGGATCTTACTAATTTACTAATGCTGCTTTCACTGCTAGGATATAATCTTGCTTTTTGATATTGTTCTTGCTGCAAAACGGTGTGTTTATTTTTTTTTTCACTTTATCGACCGGTCATAGAATAACAAGAACATATAGGAAAACCTAACAGGATGTGATAGTGATTTTAATTGAAATGGAACATACTGCAGATGTCATCGAATTGTTTGATGTATGTTGAGATTTTGTTGCTTACAGATGTATTAGGGCAACATTTTAACAGTCTTTAATAATCAGTTTATGTTGCACTGATCCCATTGTTCTGAGGAAAGCCACCATTCCCCTATCTTCTGATTGGCTGATTTCAATATTATTAACAGTGTTACCAACACAGTCACAGTCTATGTAATAATGGTGTCATGTGACCTTGTTTCTTCTTTTCTCCTCTATGCAGGAATAGGAATGTCGATATCTGCCTTTCCTCTCTTAGTGATATTGAATGACTTCTTTCCCAGATCTTTTGTTTTCTACAACACAATAACCCTCTTCGGTTCAACATTCGGCGCCTTCTGCCTTCCAGTCATCGTTGAGAGATCGTTAGAAGCCTACGGACAGAGCGGGGCATTCCTTATCCTTGGCGGGATATGTCTCAATGCTGTGGCGTGCGGAGCCGTGGTCCGACCACCGAAGGACCTCCATGAGTTGAAACAAGCACCATCTACCAAGATGGACCTACACAAAAGCGTGATCGAGAGATCAGAGACATCGAACCCTAATACAAAGTCGGCACAAGAAACAAAGACATCGTGCGCAAGGTCATTCCTTAACCGACTGAGTTCGTTCGTCCATGTCTCTGAGCCGATGTTCGTTCTCGTTACACCAGTAACTTTCTTGACCAATTACGTTCTTTACGCATGGATGTTATTTCTTGTGCCTCAGGCAGAATGGCTTGGCATTGAGCGTTCTCATGCCGTGTTCCTCTCTTGGATCGCTGGTATCAGTGGTGTCTTTGGAAGAATCCTCTTCATCATCCTTGTACGCCTGGACTGGAACTCCACCCTGATCTTTGCCTGTTCTTGTTTTGTTTGCGCGGTTTCGTTATTCCTGCTGCCCATAACTACGGCATATGCCTGTCAAGCCATCAACGCCCTTATTCTAGGTTTCATCTTCTTCATCCTTGATTCTGCCCCATCCGCCATGATGAAAAAGACTGTTCGACGTGAGGAGAATATGTCTATGGCTATGGCATCCACCTTGCTGCTATGTGGTGTGGGCGCACTCTGCGGTGATATCTTGTCAGGTAGGCTAGGTGCTACTCGTTTTATAGAATTTGTAAATGTTGTTCTTTTTCTTTTCTGTGTCAAAAATACTGCTAGTTCCTGTTCGGAAGATTTTCCAGCGATTAGCAAGAGATGTGATATGAGAGTAGTTACGTCGAAACCGGTATGTAGGCCTCCTAAGCGTTTCACTTTGAACAAAGTGGAAATTTTGTCAATTTGTCAATCAGTTGCAATGAAAACATCTCGACCAAAGGAGTTCATGAATTTGAAAGTGGAAATCAAACCCGTTTTTAAATACTTCACTGAAACTTCAGTTGCCCTGAGTGAGTTTGACGAGATGGAGTCTTGTCAAATAACCGATACCACTTTTCACCCGTACAAGGAATGTTGATAGGTCTCTTAAGGAGAGAGCGAGAAATAGAGAGATAGAAAAGAAATTAACATTTATCCTCCCAAAGGCATTTTGTACATGTACTATTGAAAAGTGACTGCAGTTGGGTGAGTGTTGCAAGTTAACATTCTTGTGTCAGTGAGTTTTAGACAAAATGAACTGCTTGACTTATGGAAATATGAAAAGTACAAATTGAAATAAGTCATAGGTAAGGCGTGAGAATCAATATGCTATGGTCAAATGCATAATCAATGACATCCCTCTGTTTGCGAGAAAACATGAAATAGGCCTACCATTCTCCATGACGGTGAAGCGCAATTCTTTTTGATACACTTATTTTCATATACCCCAAACTAATATTTGCATTCGAGGGGATATGTATATAATGACTATGATGACTATCATATCAGTTGTAATCATGTATATTCACTTAGGCCTACATTTCATGAAATTATCAACGAACTATAGAACATTTACTGCGCCCTCAGTGCCAGATGTCGTTTTGTTACTTTCATAGAAACTAGTCCTGTGTGCAGCAAGCCCTATATACAATCCCCCAGTATCAATATTCATAATTGTAATGGGGGTTATCACTCCAGTTGCTGTGGCCATTCCGTTTTGTGCTTGTAAAAATGAATCAAGCACTCAGTTGAAGACGAGTAATCATGAACGTATTCACGTTAGGGTTAATGGATTAAAATAGAAGAACAATGTGACTAGAAAATGCGTGAATAACTTAAAAATTTTATAAACAAGCCCAAACGTGATATCTGTCTTCAACCTCTATGCTGTCCTTTTGTCACATTCGAACCGTTTTATTCATATGTCTTCTTTCTATCGCTTGTAATTATTTCATGGGATCTCGTGTTGTTGCTTGTTTATCCAATTCTGTTAACGAGGGTTTATGCCCACGACTGTCTGAAGTATAAAACAATGTATAAAAATGTAATTAGACTGAAATCTAGGGGCTACCAGCACGACTTCCCCGACGGTGTGAAGAACGTTTGCTTGCCCCAATGTAAATTAGCGAAAGGGAATACAACTTTGAGGGGGAAAAAAAGGTGTAATTAAAGGGATAGTACGGTATTGGTGGAGATGAGAATTGGGCTTTTATGCTTTTGCGAGATACCAAGAAAACACTTATGAAATAGTACAGAGCATACCATTTTAAGAGGAATTCAAAGTTTATTTTATGAAAATCGGGTATAGAATGACTGAAACATCTAAAAACAAAGTAAAACAAAGCGAGCGTAATAGAATGTGGGTCCCACACTTTATTAGAATCGCTCTGTTTTGGATATCTCAGCCATTTCAAAACCAATTTTCATCAAATAAATGTTAAATTCCTCATGGAATTACATGCTCTTTCATATTTCATAAGAGGTTTCTCATTTTTTCACCAAAAAATGTTGGAAACCTGAAATTAGGTCTCAACCAAAACTATACGAGCCCTTTAAAGGGGATGGCTAGTAACTGATCAGTGGGAATCAGTGGGAATGCTGAGGGATGATTGTTCCAATCCTTGTGGGATTCATTTAAGAGTACATTATATATCTATTCTTGTGTGAAAATTATTTGCTTCAGAATGGTCTCATATTCAAGTAATGTGCAGTTTAATGTTTCCAGGTAAGCGTCCCTGGTCAGTGACGGGGCATTAATCTGCACATTACTTGAATATGAGACCGTTCTGAAGCAAATAATTTTCACACAACAGTAGATATATAATGTACTCTTAAATGAATCCCACAAGGATTGGAACAATCATCCCTCAGCATTCCCACTGATTCCCACTGATCGGTTACTAGCCATCCCCTTTAAAGTATAGTTGAATTAATTTGTCCCTGTATTTGGACTAATCGCTTAACTATCTTCCATGTGATTATCTTATTCTTCCTGTCCACTCTCTTTCCATTTTCTTTTTTATGACAGGTCATATCCTCTACGCAACCAAGTCTTACGCAATCGTCTTTGTGTCGTTGGGAGTGCTTCAAATCACAGCGCTCATCAACCTCATCGTGGCCGAAGTCATTGATAGGACAAGAAATCAAGACAAATGCCGGTAGACGGTAAACTATAGATACGCATTTTGTGAGGCGCTGCGTATATCTTGGGATATTGAAAACGAGACATGTGAATTTGTGTTGCAATATTGGCTGTCATTGGAAAAGTAACAACAATTATAGGAACTACATGAGGCTCAAAATATCTCAATAACATTATTTGTGAGGTCACTGAGTGAAAGTAACAAGAAAAAAACAATTTTGCTGCATGGTTTAATAATATGATTTCCTATTGCACCGAAAAAAAAAGCTTGGACATCAAAGCCTCGCGATATCTGGTTTTATGATTACAGTCCGACCTAGGCTATATATCTGGCCATCACTTTTCTGGACAGGCAATACAGGAACTACGATAATCTTTCCATTTCGTGTACCTTTACGGAAGTGCACAACTATTATTTCTTTCGCGAAAACGAGGAAAAGATACATTTTGTGCATGAGTTTCCATCACTGTGATATGATGTACATTTATGCCAACCAAAATATTGTTGCTGGAAGAAACAAAGACCGAGAGAAAGATGTCTTTTCTGTCGTACTTATTTCCACATTATATCATTAATCACCGTAAATGATGTATACTCCAATATAGAAATAGCTTTGGCTCTGCACGGGAACCATATTCCTGTTTTTTTCTTTTTCATTATATACATGGTTTGCTCCGGATATCAACCCCACTTACCTGAATGCATTACGTAAGACGATTTTTGTTCAATACAATTGTGGGATTACGTAATAGCAGTGACTCACATGCGCTCGTACGCGCAGTGGCATTAGCATACCATATTACTCTCCTGGTCATGACTTTCATAAGAATGTGAATTGTTGACCGCATTTCAAACGTCATCCAAACTCGACTGCGTTTTTTCCACTCTAAAACGCATTATACAGCATACCGAAGTGTGCATGGTGTATCAATTCCTACGTAATTATGATTGCAGAATCATTCATTCATACATTTTCTGAGAACTATTGATACTCAAAATTAAATATTCTGCTTACTGAACAATGTCTTACCCTGATGTCCATGATCTGAATTAGCCGTTCTTAATAGATAAATTCATGCGAAGGTTTGACACGCTCAATTTTACTATGAAGAATCATGATCATTGTTTTGTATAAAATTTCTCTTTTAATATTGTATCAAATTTTGTCAGTTTCTATCAGTATAATGCAGCATCCCTCTTCATAATTCTAATATAGTGTGACAGTGTATATCTAATCCGTATCATGGTGATGCCCTTCAAAAAATGTATGACCATTATACGCTTTCCACTGGTTGCTGTTTGATTGATGTCAGCAACTTCTTTAAGTTGCTCTTTTTGAGTGTTGTTTTATTTTCATAGTCCACTTTCATTATTCTTTATTATCTTACATTTCCTCGTAATTCAGCGCAGATAAAACTTAAGGAGCTCCTTCCGATTTTATTGTCATTCTTTTTTCCTGTACAGTCACTGGCCATGACCGTGTGCACCCATCGTAACGACATGGATTGTTTTATCGAACATGAACCAAAAACTCTAGCTGACGCGCGAAAAAAGAAAAACATTCTCCGTCGAAAAGCATTTGGCAAGGAAAGCACTGAGGAAGACAGAAAAAACTTTCGGTCAGCAGTTAAAGCAGTATCTTTTCTAAAACAAGCGATCTGACAAAAGGAAAGCTGGAAAAACGACCGCCTACCTGGAAAATCTTTACAGAAAAGACTTCTGGAACTTCTCAAAACAAGTATGTAACGGAGACTTTAATAAAGCTACTCCCAGTATTTCCTTCTCGAAAGAAACGGCAGATGAGTATTATCCACAAAGATACTCCCGAGCTGAGCATATCGATTTTAATCAGCTCCAATGGTTCCCATACATAAACGTAGATGAAAGAAATTATGAATTTGATTTAACCCCGGTTACACCTAAACAAGTAAAATTAGTATTACAAGCCAAGAAGGCTTCTTCCTCTCCCGGGCCAGATGGCCTTATGTACGGCTTGCTTAGAAATACTCCTTGTGTTCACCATTTTTTGGCCACTCTATTTTCTCAACTACTTCTTGAAACAAATGACCCCCCTGAGAGCTGGTCCTGTTGCCAAGTAACGCTGATACATAAGGCCGGGGATACAAATGTACCGGAAAATTTCAGAATGATTTCGTTAACTTCTTGTGTAAGCAAAATTTTCCCCCAAATACTCGCAAACCGTCTAGCATGTTATCTGACTACAAATTGTTTCATTGACCCGAATGTGCAGAAGGCTTTCATCAATGGAGTTAATGGTTGTGTCGAGCATAATCAAGTCTTACATGAAATAATTGCGCACAGTAAAGCCAAGAAACGCACAGTGCATCTAACGTTTTTCGATCTGGCGGATGCTTTTGGGAGTGTTAGCCACGAGTTGATATCCCATTCCTTGCATCGTTTTCATGTACCAACCAATCTATCGGTGTATATATCGACAATCTGTACGGTAGATTGCAAGGTAGTGTAAAAGGTAACAAATGGCTGTCTCAACCTTTCACGTTTAAAAAAGGCGTGTTTCAGGGAGACCCCCTCTCACCTATGATTTTTCTGTTATGTTTCAACCCCCTTATTGAATATCTCGGACAGATGAAGGATAGACTGGGGTATGATCTGAATGGCACCAGAATCATAACAACTCCGTGCGCGGACGATTTCAATTTGATCACGAACAACAAAGTACAACATCAAAAAATAATTGACCAATTGCACTCATACACAGCGTCAATGGGAATCAAACTAAAACCTTCCAAATGCTGCAGTCTTTCTATCTGCGGTGGTGTCCCTAAAGAGATTGACTATTCAATCGGCTCTGAACGTATTCGTTCAATCAAAGATAAGTCTCATAAATTTCTGGGTTCGCATATTTGTTTTAGTGGCAAACCAGCCGAAGTATGCGAGTTCGTTCACAAAAGTTACGTTCAGACGGCAGGCCCTAACCTCGAGGTTTAGCTCTTGCCCCCTAACTACGACGTGTGTCCACACGACGAATCTTAACCTCGAGGTTACGAAACCTCGAGGTTAAGCTTCTGCCCCCCGTAACTACGAGTGGGTCCCACTCGATGTTAACCCGTTGAGGACGGACTGATTTTGCTACAACATGCATTTCCCATAGACACCTGCCCGAGTATACTCGGGACTCGTCCTCAACGGGTTAAAACCACAAAACCGGAAGTTTCAGCCCACACTGCTAAAAAGGCGTCTATTTATTCTTTAGTCCAACCCTGTCAGACTCGCTTACAGGTACTCTTTTTCTCTGTCATGGTATGCAGAGATAGCACTGCACTGATGACTTTTAATATGCCTTTATGAAGATATTCGTCGAAAACATTTTTTTTTTTTTAGCGTCGGAGAAGAATATAGAATACAGTAGCGAGTTCGACGTGTTCAGTTTCAGAGATCAAGCGCATGGGAAGAAAAGATGATGTTGTTGTGTCGTGCGTCATAGGTTTTTCACGTGTAGTGTATTTGTGGTGTACGTTTGGGAGGTTGACCCGGAAGCAGAGGGAAATTGTGGGGGCTGGAGTTTACGGCGAGGTCACTCTTAACTTCGAGTTCGTTGTTTTTTGTGTCCACACGGTGCTTAACTACGAGTGGGGACCCCCCCCCCCCTCCCTGCGGCTCGTGGTTAGAGCGCTAACCATAAGATTTCTCGTGGCTCGAAACATCGAGCAAACCTCGAGGTTTGCTAACTACGAGTGCGTCTTCACGGTCCCTAATAATAATGGTCAAGATGCAAAGAATTGAAGAAACATGTGTCCGTCCGGAGTTTAAGGTTGCCATCTATTCACGTTACCTGCTAAATTCTATCCGTTTTTTGCTTACAGTTCATACACTGCAAAAGACCCACCTAGATAAACTCGATGTAATGACCGACAAACATCTGAAAAAATGGTTAGGTATTCCCGCTCGTGGTGCTAACATCGCAATCGTTCACTTACCCCATGGTCTCAACATCCCCAGCCTATCTGACATCTACCGCCAGTCTCAATCTCTAGCTTTCACCAGATCGAGAGTCAAAGCTGATAGTGTCGTTAACCAAGCGATTGACTCCGCCATTGAAAGAGAGTCAAATTGGGCACGTAAACAGTCCACTGTTGTGAATTGTAACGTAACTCATGGTAAAGTGGGAAATTTAGTTAATGTGCAGATAAGCTCATGGAACGCAGTAAAGAAAATGGTTAAGCAGGTAATAGAGGAGGATACAGTGAAACACTGGACTGATGGAGTAGCGCCACTCTTAGTGCAGGGGAAATTCACATCATTACTGTTACTGGAAAATGAGAATCTAACATGGAAATCGATCATGTATAACCTCCCCAAAATTACCATTAATTATCATTATCAATGCGTGTATAGATTCTCTGCCCTCCTACACAAACTTGCACACCTGGGGTAAACGCCTCAGTGATAAATGTGTCTTCTGCCCGGGCACCACTGGCACTTTGCACCATATACTTTCAAACTGCCCAGTTTTTCTAGATAGATACGAGTGGCGTCATAACAACCTGCTGAGATGTACAAAACATTCCTTGAAAATCTGTCCAACGGGACGATTTACACTGACTTAGAGGGGCACTCAATCGCCGGGGGCACCATACCTCCCCATATTCTCACTACAAGTTTGCGCCCAGATTTAGTTATCCTTAAGGAAGAACAAGATATCACGATTGTTGAACTAACTGTTCCCTTTGAAATGAACCTCAAGGATGCACATCAAAGAAAAGTAGAAAAGTATAATTCAATTGTGCGGGACACCCAGGATAAGGGCTACTCAGTGTCATTCCACGCGATAGAAGTCGGGGCAAGGGGCCTAATAGACCGGGGGAACAAAAGCCGTTTAAAGCGAATTCTGAGAATAACAGGTTCAAAGATTCGTCCAAACGAATTTTTCCAGACACTCTCTAAACTCGCCATACTCTCCTCTTTTTCAATATTTTATGCCAGGAAAGAGAGAGCTTGGGGGGAGGTACGGCACCTAGATCCATGACTTATAGTTATGCAATATTCACACCCACTATGAAGCCGAAGTGGAAGTACAGGAATATGTTTGCCGGTCTGTAAGTCTGTTTGTAATCATGTGTTATGTATGTGATATAATTATAGAATATTGTTTGAGGTATGTTATAATTATTGATATAGATATTTATTGTTTGTATAATATACAGGCGCAGATATTTACGGTTTATATGTGGTATTGGCTGTAGATTCTTTTTTTTTTTCCCCGGGAAGGTGGGGGGGGGGGGGGGGGAGGAGGAGGGTAGCCGCAGGTAGGAGATGGGGATAGCGGGTGAAAGTTTATTCTGCCGCTGCGGCTGGTTTGGATTTCGCATTTTTTTAATGTTTTGTTTTTTGTTGGAAAGGAAAGGAATTTGAGGTTAAATGATATGTTTGGAAAGTTGAGATGAGATTAGTATTGATGCACTGCAATATTATGGGTGAATGGGTAATTGAAAAAAAATGTAGAAATGTTTGTTTATAGTTTTTGGTTTTAGGTTGAAAAAGATTTATAGTTGTAAATAAGATGGGTCTTGATAATTATAATATGTGGTAGGGGGTATGGGGCACAGAGCCAAATAAAGATTAACGTTGGTGAAGATTTGATGAGATGATGATGACAATAAGGTTTATGTAGTTTTTTTTTTGTATATACGTATATGTGTGTGTATATGTATGTATATGCATATATATAGGCCTATATGTGTATTTGTATAATTTATTATATTATATTTTAATGCGGATTATTGTATTAATACTGCGGATGATAACTACATCACTGCTGTTGTTGTAACACAGAAATAGTATCATGTATTGATTGTTTTTATTGATTGATCACCGGTAATATTTGATATTCTATGTGTGATATGGGTTGCAATAATGTAAACCCTAATATTGTTGTTTTGTATCCTCATGTACGTGTCTAAACCTGCCATTCGTTTTGAATGAAACGGTGGACCTGGTTCTTTTGTATATTTGTTATTCTCACACTTACTTGAACTTGAATAAAGTCATGATTAAACAACAACTCACGTTGTCTTCCTCCTTCCAATGCCTTGTGTCACTCATGGTTGTACGTTTCATTAGGGAGGTACTTCTCACCTCCCTTGTTTCATGTATGTGTGTATCCCTTTCCCGTTTCTCTCTTTCTTCCAGGTCTGTATATTTATTTTCACGCAACTTCTGTCTCCGGGATTAGGTGGAGAGCCTGTTTACTCCTGAGTTTCTCCTTCCAAATTCATGGCTAACGCGTCACATTTTGCTTTTAGCTCTTTACACAGTGTCGATCTTTATGATACTGTGTAAGACATACCTCGGCGTCTGATCAGGGCCCCCTTGCAAGAAAGTTGCAATCAATTGCAAATAATTGCTAATTTTGAAACAACCATTCTGATTGGCTCAGGGTCTGCCCTATTAAGAAGACATGCATGCAACAATGGTTTTGATTGGCCAGTGACAATCAGTTGCAAGTTGCGTTTAAACGCAAAGTTTCTAGCAACGGGGCCCAGGTCAACAACACTTTATAAGTCCTTTAATAGATACAATGTTTTGAAAAAAAGAGTATGATTACAATTTAGTTACACTATTTATATCATATGTTATTATGCTGTGCGATTCATTTTCGTTTTGTACGTCTACTTAAATACTACGCTGTATATATACCACTTATATTATATCTTACATATTTTGCGATTCACTTTCGTTTGTACTTCTACTTAAATAGGCCTACTATACTACTTTAATCATATCTTATTATAAAACACTAGTATGCGATTCACTTTTCGTTTTGTACTTCTTCTTTCCTTGATTGGATTTAATGATGCTATGTAATTGTTTTACGTATACTTTATAATAAATTATACTTTGTTTCACTCCTTGCTTGGTGGAAAACAATAAAAAACTGAAATGAACTGAAGTATTTGATTAATATTGCTTAAGCTGATGTTTTGAGGTCTTCTTATAGAAGGACTGGACTCATCGCTAGATAGGGTATGTTGCTCCTACATGCATGTACTGATTTTCCATATCTTTCAGCTTAACTGGAAGGAAACTCGCAAAAGGTCCTTCCAATCTAGTTCATGATGGTCATTTTATGATGCTAATTTCTAGTTCTTGTCAAAATGTCCATTTTACAGTGTAATCCAAGAATCAAAGAATAGCTATGTCATAGGCCTGGACACCGTTTTGATGCGGCCTTTTAATAGCGTTTCGTCAAGGGTGTACAAAAGTAGGAACTGGTGGTTGAGGATACATTTTTCAGGTTTTCCTGTTAGAGGGAGAACGGCGTAAAGACTCACCTCACCTTTCGGAAACTCTTTACAGAACAAGACTGTCGTAATGATAGTTCATAGATAATTATGATAATTTGATCTTGACTTTTTTGAGGTTCGAAAGAACGAGAAGAAGAGATTTCACAACTGATTTTCCGTCTTTTTCTATTTCTCGGACCCAAAAATGTCGAGAAGGCGAGGAATTATCTTGACTTCTCTGTGGATGGCTTTTTTAGGATTCGGTAGCTACAACAATGATACGGTCTTCTTTATCCAGCTTATAGCCTATTCAGTGTTGCAACTGCTCTACCAGAGGGCCCTGCCGTTATTATTACCCTAGCGTTACCAGTGTTGTAACAATGTATACATCTGGGTCGAGAGGGACATTGTGGGTAAAAACATCTCGTCCAAAGACATAAGCACTGGGAGGGAATCGGAACTCTGAATCTTGGATTGGGAGTCTGGAGTCTTATCCACGGCTTGGCAGTTACAACGGAGGACCTGTAAACATTTCACTTGTTCCACTTCCACCTCCCCCTATATGGTACAGTATATGAACTGGGCAAATACGTAACAATCAAAGACTTCAATTTGTTTTGAATTCAGACATTGTCACATGTAGAAACGAAAAGTTCTACAAGCCGAATATTTATAGCCTTACCAGACTATATATGGATCTTAAACTATCCATTCAAAGATATAAAAACATAAATAGTATTTCATGAAATTGCAAAAAGAGTTTAAGAAAACCCCAGTTATTACAATTCCTGATTTCACGGAAAAAAAAAGCAAGGAGAATACCATTCTCCATTCTGCCTACCGAAACTCGCCGAACACGTGTGATACTTGTCATGCTTGTGACGTCATTGAATGGAATCAGCAAGCAAAATCATGCTACGTCCTATAGACAATGCACAGGTTCAAGGATGTAACCGTTTTCCTTGGTGACCGTTTTATTGGTATTTAGCTGATTTAAATACCGTATACCAATAGCAAAGTGCATCTAATTCTTTTCCGTGTCATTCAAAATGATCTGCTCTTAAGATATAACGACAATCAGTAACGGCAATCTTTCAACTACAATAAAAGGAAATATTACATGTCTCTCAGGCACTTGCCCACCCCAAAAACTTCGGCAAAAGTCACTGCCAGCATTCGCTTGGCCTTGCTATACTGTTTAAGTCGTGCAGTACAAGTCTTATATTTTGTCTTCTCCAAGATCCTAGCATAAACACAGCATACAAATTTGTGCCAAATGGTAATTTTCTTCGAATGTTCACTTTTAGAATGTCACTTTATAGAGCTTTCGATACATCAGTTACTATGACTTTGCTGCAATCAATTGATTCTACCCCTCATGCGATCGTTCTTATTTAATCATCGGTTCACAAGATAGACTTATAGTAGCTTTGTACAGATGGATGAGAACAGAGTTTCTGTCTCATGCATTTCTCGACTAGCAGCACTGATCTCTATTGTTCACCTAAGTAGACTAATCCGCTTCAATTCTCATCTTTCCTTTTCTTCTTCTTCAAACAGACTGACCGCTGTAGTCATGGTATATAACCTCGCGAAAGCGCATACAAAAATTGCGTCCATTTCCCTCTTATTGGCGTCAGGTGCAATAGCAAACGCAAAAGAAAATAAAAACTCTGTCCATATTTTGGGAAATTGTTTAAAGGCTGTTGAAGAGTTATTACTACTATCCTATTTAAATCCCCACTGCTCTATCGCAGCGTATAGTTTTATATTTGATACGCCGGAAGTCACTTGTAGATATGCTCACTTCAGCCAATCAAAGCTAAGGAACGCAGAAACCCGTCCACTTTATTCTTTCGGCAGCATTCTACAGCCTGTACTATTATACCTATTGTGAAGAGACAATATAGATATTATGTCTTGAAAACATGGGGATAAGGCGTTCACTTATTCCCGTTGTCTTTTCAACAGTGCCATGCATGAACTATCATAACAGCCTCCAGAACAATAGGGACCCGATAACGGAAGGTATGGACGATGTGGTTCAAGGCTTAGTGGCACTCGGGACTACACCGAAAGAAAGAAATCAAATGGTTAGCGGAATTCCTGTAAGACATCGCTAAACTGCTTCAGACAGGAACAATATTAAACTTCTCGAGTGATTTGCAAATGCCATTTTGCGTGGCAAAGGTTATATAACCAAAATTACCCGTGATGACACCAAGTATAAGACAAATACTTGTAGATGGCTATTCAGCAGACCTAATGCTGAGCCTGTCATCCAATGGATTAAGTTCCATGTGATGTATCCACGGGGTGGTCAGCTTATTTAGTCTCGGTTGATTTGTTCATACTTCTGTTTCCAGTGGTCATTGACATTAGACCTAAAACTGATGATGCCTCGACAGCATCAGCAGGTAGACTGTCTCAGGAATTCCCCGATCTCTGGTTGACAGTCTGATTATACATGTCGCTGGTACGACATCTTCCCTGATACAATTTGAACACTTATGAATGCGTGTATTCTAATTCGACCATTAACGACTGAGCGGCTGGATCAGATCTTCCATTTCATGCAATTTCTTAAAGACTTGAATCATGATTGTCTGCAGGGTCACAACTCTACCCGAGGGATGGATTCCAAAAGACTTGAGTAGCTCATGGCAATGATCTAACCTCGGCAGATACTATAATTTGGTCCCTTTCCTCTGAACAGATTCATTCATTCACTCGTGTAAATCCATTCCATACACAGGAACTATATTCTAAGAGCGGTCTGACCAGGGCATTATAATGTTTCCCGACTTTGTCAGTGATGATTCAATTAAGTTATTTTTAAAAGAAATTCTGCAAGACTCTTTGCTATTCAGTAGATAAGAAAATATTTCGTGAATTTGCACACACCAAGCAGAAATGACCACACCGAAGTAATGGAATCTCTGCAAGATCGACAAAATGTCACAAGCGTTGATTAAATCTGTGGAGTCTCTTATGACTCAATAAATTTGGGGTTGTCCGTAACGACGTTGGGTTGCCGATACTCATTTCATGTTCAATCTCTTCGTGATATCAAGGAATTAATGTTTTGTGGCCTTTTATGATCGTCAAAGTCAACGCACTCAGTATTTGCATACCCTTCCCTATACACAGATCATTAAGATATCATCCCCTCCCCCCTCACACACACCCATATCATATACACACCCATTGTGGCAAGGCTGCAATCAGCACAAGTGACTTGCTGAACACAAAAACCAACTAGCTGCCAACAGAAGGATGACCTCGTACTCAAACACATAAAAAGAAAAACTAACGGATCACTAAATCTTCACAAGGGGGCCTTGGGTGTGCACAGTGCGCGCCTTGCTCCCTGATGCTGGACAGAATGCTGCATGTAAGGCTGCGTTCACATAGAAGTATTCGGTATTCGGTATTCGCGTATTCGCCATTCGAGCACCGAATACACCATCACCCGCACCGTCAACTCACCATCCCATGCAGTGAGGATTTCTTCCTCCTACATCCCAGCAAATCTTATCAACAATTTCTAAACTGCATCAGAATGTCAGTCTACATGCTTATTTTTGCTAAAGGGCAAATCCAGACCAAAAGTGTCATTATTTCATAAACGAGAGACGGTATACGCTGCAAGAAAATCGAACAAGTTCGATTCCCACTTTGCTATACTTTACGCAGCTATTCGGTACTTTCGAATAGTGCCCTCCTGTGTGAACCGGTGTGAGGAAATCCTATCGTTCGATTCAAGCTGTTCGCGTGCCCTCGAAAAACGAGCCCGAATACCCGAATAGTATACTTCTATGTGAACGCAGCCTAAGAGACAAAGGTGCGCGTTCTCCGCACGGACACACTAGAATTTGCTGCTGGTCACGTAAACAGACCATCTCATGGGTGTACATGCAAGCGATAGATAGTATTGAATTAGAAACTGGCGTGTGTTATAGGCTTGACCTTTAACATGGGCTTAAATGCGATAGCCTTTCCTCACGTCATCGGTCAGTTGGCACTTTGAGAAATAAAGTGTATTGATACTGCTGCGTGGGAAGTTTTGTTCGGTAAGGTCTACCGGCGAAACATGGCGAAACGACAAGCTGTGACAAGACGGGGATTGGCAACAAGAGATTCAACGGACCCTTGGAGATATGTCATTGTTCTCGCCAAGTTCGCACTCATGTTTCTCGACGCGGGACTGGCTAAATCCTTCGGCGTTCTGCTCCCAGAGATGGTCGCTCGTTACAAAACTGACTACAAGACCATGGCGATGATTTGCAGTATGCCGGCAACTCTCATGTACTTTTCTGGTAGGTAACATGCATATTATTATTGTTGTTGTTATTATTATTATTGTTGTTGTTATTATTGTTATTATTACCATCATTGTTATTATCACTTTTCCTATTAGTATCATATAGTGCTACTATACTATTAATAGTAGAAGTATAGTAATAGTAGTACTAGTAGTTGTTGTTCTAGAAATATAGAAGTAATGATAATGATAGCGGTTGTATAGACCTGTAGCAGTATAGTAGTAGTAGATCTAGTAGTAGTACCGGTAGTAGTTTAGTAGTAGTAGTAGTAGTAGCAGCAGCAGCGGCAGCAGTAGTAGTAGTAGAAGTAGTAATAGTGTTTTCTACGAACTGCACTGGCCAGTGGAATTCGACCACGAATCGACGTCGTAGATCTACGGTTGGCGGTTCGATTCATATTGATTGAGCTGTGGGGAGGACCATTGTACTGTATAGGCCCTAGTATGTATTCCACCTCCCTGGTATGATTAACACTGTGTTATCTGGGTATGTAGAAGTAACAATACGGTTGAAAACAGGCGAATCACGTTAAAACGTCAAAAATAAGTCTTTTGTTAAAGGTTATACTTCCCCTTGTGGTGGACTTAAATAAATCGCCAGCAGATATAGTGGACTATAGGTTGTTTTTTTTTTTAATTCAAAAAGAAATGAAAGCTTGCCTAAGAACATTAACAATGTATACGTCCCACTCAACACAACTCTACTTTAGTGGGATGTTTCAGGATTCGACATGTTGTTGACGAGACGAAAGAGATACCGTATGTTCCTTAAGAATTACAACGGAACCCTCCGCAATGATACTTTAATGCAGTGAATCAATCTTAATACCATTTCAGGGTAAGAAACGGTAACATATTACCCATATCTTATAGAAAACCCCATACAATATTTGCCTCAGTCAAAGAGAATTGAGTAGTTTTGTAGAGCATGTCAGAATCCCTTTCCTCCAAGTTCTGTCCATTGTGTTCATTGTGTTCACTGTGTTCACACATTATGCAGTTCGAAGAGCATCCAACATTGTCTAAGTGCTAAACTTGGAAGAATCAGACCCATGACATGCTTTACGATATTATCCACATTTTTCTGTGACCACTAAATCATATTGAATGCTTCTGAAAAAATGTAGCTACGATGTTATATCTTAAGAACTTGAGATAGCATTCAGACAGTTTAATCATATTCGAAGTTATCAATGCGAAAATCTACTGATTTATTTTTGACATACTGTACAGATGGGATGAGAGCGCCTAGATGCATAGAGTATACCTTAAACCTCAGATAATTGATTTCTTGAGAAGCGGTGTACATGCTGGAGGGGAACGCATAATTGTTATTCCCTGGTAGCGTCCTGAAGAGCTCCCGTAAAGAGTTCGACACACATATTCTTCATTGTCATTCAAAGTAAGCGATAAGTTGGAGCTTATAGTTACCGCATCATCGATGCAGCGGGATGCCCTAATCGCGAGACGCCTTGTGTGCCCGACGAACGGTATTTATTTTATGTGGGTATACAAGAGATAATTATTGGAATATTGCCGCTACACACAGCTGGCTTTTAAACCTGCTAATTAAGCGAGTATTTTGCTTGAATATATCAACGCGTTGCCTCTTTGTTCTTCTGAATTGACCAGTGTTCAATTTATTATTGACAGCAAGATGAAATGAAATAAACAAGAAAAGGGAAAATAGAGACCTTTTGTGTATGGCATTGCAACTTTTCCTTGCAATCTGTACACTGTTTCTTTCTACCACCACCGCACACTGTCAATAACTAGTTAAAACTCTTGCTCAAAGGCATTTTAACCATTTGCAGATGAAACAAAAAGGCCGGCTGGCACACAAAGTGTTAAATTATTGCTCCCATACCTTAAAGAGAATTCCTGAACGAAATCGAGGATAGTGAGTTGTCAGTGGTTTCTTTTCTAGGATACCTCAATAATGTGTATATTGAAGAAATCAAGACTGGCTTAGTCAGTTTCCGAATGTATCGAGACCTGAGTCATTCCAGCACAAACCCTTGATAAGTTGACACTATTGTTGACACAAAATAAACAGGGCCTACCAGGGAGGTGAGACTCACCTCCCTGGGCCTACTGACCAGACACACTACAGCTTACATCACCAGCTTGTGATTGCGTAATTGACTCATCCCTGGAATGTGATATACAGTTCCTTACACTGTACCTTAGTCGTAGATAGAACGTGTAACAGAATTGTATTCTGACACTCACGCTTTCAAAAGGACCACAGGAAACACAAAGACCTACTAAACCTTCATGATCCGTTTGATTTCAATCATGGAGCTACTCCATGCTTTCATAAAGAAAGTATACAGTATACAGAAACTACAATAATGTAATTCAAAATCATATCAGAAATGGAAAAACCCCTAAGGAATGTCAAAGTTCACACAGATTCTTTAGAGAAGAATATCGGTCACTCTCGAATGATGTTGGCTTTTCTGCTATTTTGTTTACACCATGGAGGTAAAAAAAAAACAAAAACAGCAACAACAAAAAAAAAAAAACCCTCCGTGCTTACACCGATGCTTCCGTGAGAAAACACAAACATCGAATGATGTTGGTATTGTTCGACAAAAGACGCGATGGTGACTTCGGTTAATAATGGCTTTTCTGCTAGTTTGCTTACACCATATGGAGGTAAAAAAAAACCAAAAAAAAAAAACACCTTTGTATCAGACAGGTATCGGACTTGATTAGAATATCATGCTATTTTCTGGTACCTTTTATTCTGTATCCATGCATGTGTCTTTTGTTATGTACCATGCCATGTAAACATGTGAATATAGATAATGAAACTTTCTCTATCGTATAGCTATTGTACGAGAGTTCTGTGGCAATTTCATCATCCCCATGTTTCGCGAAAACGATCTTGACTTTCACTTTTCTCACTATTCCTTTACTTGTGGGATTTTAGAGTTTACCTTTTTTAACGGTGATCCCCATTTCTCTTCTATGAAAAGAGACTCCCTCTATACCATTAATTCTTTCTTATGATAGCTGTCGTCAATTGTGTCCTTAAATGAATTATCGTGTACTTGATTTGAAGGATTGTGGTATAAGTATAAACACTACTTCTGAGTGACTTCATGATTCCATCACCACACTCATGAACCAGGTGTTTACATCTTTACAGATAGGATAATCATATCAATTACGATAATAGTCCCTGATTTACCTGTAGCTAAACAAAAAAAAAAAATCATCTTCTATAAGATTTTGCGGTTGTGTTAATTTATTGTTGTGGTTCTGTAAGTATACACAAGATAAAGGAAATGCATGTTTACCAAGCATCTCATCCCCAAAAGTCATTGTTTCCTCGAAACAGAGCGGGCGAAAAAAAAAGGATTCAAAGTGCTACTCCACACCATTTTCAAATTACCTTTTATAAAGAGTAAGAGGGCGGCAATATTATGAATAGCTTTGTTTCCAGTGCAATGCTTTGAAAATGTCCAATGGGTACAATTATCCATTATTATGCAATGCAACGCCTCTCAATTGCAGTGGGTATATGGTACTTTGTAATGTATCCACTGAACAAAAGGTGCACACATGACAACGAAAGTGCAAAATGTTATCAAGTACCTCTGTATCCGTCATAGCGTGAACAATATTATTTTACCAGCAATATCATACAAAGAGTACGTAATATAAATGTATGACTTGCTGGTAGTGAGTTACCGGGTCCGTTAATACACTTTCATTGTTGCTGCATTGTGTTGGTAAGATCTTTTCCTCTACTCCCTCTCACATGATCCACACACAAGTATCTCGATAATACACACAACACACACGATGCACAAGACAGGCAATCGTTGCCGACCATCGCAATTTGGAGATGGCAGAACTCGCCAGAACAACGCACGACGTACCAACCACAACACCGGTATTTTAAGCCTATTCAGGGCGACTTCCACTCATAGACGTGCAGGGAATTGAAGGAATCAATATGCCTAGTGAAGTGTATATAGCCCTTCAGTTATATTTAGTTTCCCTTGACACGTATATCTAAAATGATTAGAGGGAAGCTTTTCTAGTTTCCCTTTTCTATTTGCAAATAATGTGGGTACGTCACTTTCCTTGAAACAATTCAAACATTTTACGGAATCTCATATAGCTCTCTCTTTTCCTTCTTGCCGAAATGATGTTGCCTACATTTTCTATACTTAAAATGCCATTCCGTACTATTTATGAAACAAAAAGAGTAAAACCCCAACAAAACAGTGTTTGAGTCTCCTAAAAACCCGATTGTCTTCCTGTTGATTGACTGAAGATAATGTAATAGTAGTGCCATGTTTTGTTTTCCAGTTGACTTTGAGCACTGGAAAAAAACAAAACAAAATGGTTGTACCATAGTAAAATGAAATGGACATAGTTACAATGCATTGTAATGAGCTCCGACGTGTTTGTTTGGGTTTTTTATAACATAACAATTACTTCGGTAACTTTTAAACACCTTTTAAATAAGTTATGATTGTTCATGGATATGCGTCATCATGTATCGTGCGATAATCCTACTGATATGAAGAGTTTAATTGCAAACAGACTTAGCTTAATTGTCGTTATGTTGAAATAATTATTTACGACTGAAGCTGCTAAAAACCAAGAAAATAATGAGAAAGATTAGACTTTTGAATTATAACCTCAAGAACATTGCTGGCTATGTTACAAATGGGGTACCACTTGAAAGATTTTATTTTGTTCTATTGTCCAATATCTCATGATACACCTACTGTAAAATGCGTAAAATGGCGTTTAGCCAATTTTCCGATCGAACTCTTCATAACGTTATAGTGTCCTCGTCATACCCCACGCAGGTAAACGTCTAAAATACACGACGCTGTGACGGAAGTTCGTGAGTGTACATGCCACTTCGTGACTTCTTGTCAAAAAGGAAAATCCAGTAATTTGGCAATCCATTGTCTTAAGCATTGATTTGTAGAATATGTTTCGTAAGGCAATAATGTGCTTCACAATTACGCTATATACAATTTGTAAAAAGAAAAAGAAAAGGAAACGTAAAACAAATGCTGTACTCACTGCTAAAGGGAATTCATTTAGTGTGTTCCGATTCCACTATTCGCAACAGCGATTGTATGAGTAACTCAAATCAAAGAGAGAGATCAAGATGACAATAATGTGCCTTACAATTACTCTATCTGCCTTTTGTAGAATATCGTAAAACAAATGCTACACGCACTGCTAAAGGGAAATTTTCAGCGTGTTGTCATTCCACGATTCGGAACAGTGATTGTACTGTGATAAACTCAATTCAAAGATAGATCAATGTACGCGGTGTCTGCAATGCAAATAATCTTCAAACCAAATACGCTTTGAAGTTGTTCTTTGATGTACACCGACAGACACGTTCCTTCCACTGACATTCTATCAATGTTTGTACGATCGTGATCGAAGTATGATGAATAACAAAATAAAACAAGATCATAGAAATGTGTCAGCACCACTGGATGCGATTTATGCACTCATGACACGTATCCTACCGGCAATACATTGAATCGTAAACATGGCTAAACTGCTTACGATTAAATAGAGCAACTCTGAATAATGTTATTATGCTCAAGTTGACTTTGATAAGTCGAGTAAGCGGTGAACGTTCCAGCAAAAACGGGCATAACATGGCATTGCATGTTATGGAAGTTTAAAGTTTAATTGTAAGGCCGATGTAAGCCTATTTACTGAATAGTAATATTAATTAATTTTAAGGAATGACGTCATCACCTCACATCTCTCCTATATTGGCTTGAGGGGAAAAGTGTCATAAAAATTATACTTAGGGACAATGTGAGCAACGACAAACAATCCTGGGGGATCGAGTAGTAAACGCGTTTGGCAATCTGAAGGTCAGGGGCTAGATCAGGATCCGGCAGAGAGCTAAATACCATAATCTCCTGAGTACAATATAATCATTCCAATTTTCATCTCTCCCACTGAACAGCTCCCCTTGCGCACCTGTTACTGAGAGTGGTGAATGCCAGGGTCCTAGCAGTCATCGGAGGATTCCTCTCTGCAGTGCCCCTCATGTGCTTCCCATTCATCGAATCGGTCATTCCACTGGCTTTGCTGACATCGGCAATAGGTAAACTAATCTAGATTAAAAGTTGAAATGTTCTTGACACTGATACTTATGCTCCATTCTTCGAAATACGAAGTCTGTTTTTTCACGAATATCGCATGACAAAACACACTAGGCATTGGACTCCTTAAGCATCAGACTCGTTTGGTTAGAGAGCAAACTGTTATTTAGCTGGTGATATAACCTTCCTAGGAGAATGAAACCCCAATATGAGGATTGAGGGAATATAGCAGAACACGTCAGCAAAATTGAGGGAAAATAGGGCAATCCTATATGAAAATGTGTAATTTTTTGAAGGTTTCGAAGCAGCCAATTTACGCGCTAGACATGTTTGGTGAAAAAAACAACAACAATCAAACAATATTTGGTGACTTAACGCAGGAACAACGATGTTGCAAAAGATATTGAGGAGATTCCAGGTATTTTCACTTAATAAAGGCGCACATCGTTGACTTACCTCTTTCAGAAAGCAGATAAAAATATTACTCTTAATATAACTATGTCAGTAACAACTCTAGGGGATGTGCACTTTCATTTTTAAAGAAAAGTTTTGTGGAATTCTTTTTATATTTTCTTTATATCGTTCACTTACAGTGACATCACAAACGGTAGTAATCTTCCAATACTGCGATGGAGGCACCGAAACTTTACAAACTTTTCATTTAGAAGCGACATTATACTAATATCAGTATAACATGCGCCATGATTCTTCCTACTCCGTCTTACTATTAGTAACAGAAAGGGATCCGAGGTTACATACTTGAGCCCTCCTTTTATATTAGGCCGTAGAGAAATGTCCACTTATTGGGGTAAAAGCCCCCATGAAGACTGGAAAGAGGTTTTTTTTTTTTTAAAGGTATATATATATATATATATATATATATATATATACATATACAGAGATATCCATCGCTACTGCGAACCCTGCGATGTGATACTATTACAACATGCTGCACGTTTTACACGGGAATAATTATTATGTACTATTATGTTAATCATATTAGTTTCAGTCAGAGCAACGCATCCTTTTCTTCTTTAATTCCCCGGGCCACTGGAGTCTTTTTCAAAGTGTCATCAAGCCCACATCATACAGTGCGCCATTGCACACAACTTAAGCACCCGCAATTTACATAATACGTGTATGTCTGGTTTCCGTATTCATTAGCTTAATATCAAGAAATGCTCATATTCTGTCATCATATTAGCATAGAAATAATCATTCTTTAATGATTGTGATATACATACATATTGTACATCATCGTTCTGTCGGCATAATTTGTCATCTTTAAAATATAAATATTTTCTTGTGGAGGAAAGTACAAGTAGTCCATAATCACTTGATCGCTTCATCCAATCGCTGAACGGTATTTGAACAATCCATGTAACTTGACGTCTTCCTTCACATCTCTTATTAGGTTTCGGGATGTCCATAACTGTCTTTCCTCTCTTCGTCGCAATAAACGACTACTATCCCACCTCGTTTATTTTCTACAACACTTTAACCCTCTTCGGTTCAACATTTGGCGCCTTCTGCCTACCAGTCATCGTTGAGAGATCGTTAGAAGCCTACGGACAGAGCGGGGCATTCCTTATCCTTGGCGGGATATGCCTTAATGCTGTGGCATGCGGAGCCGTGGTCCGACCTCCGATGGACCGCCACGAATTGAGACGGGCTTCGGCTACCAAGATGGAGCAGGATGAACTCTTGGTGGTCGAGGGATCAGAAACATTAAACCAAGAAA
The DNA here is from genome assembly GCF_040938485.1 of Diadema antillarum. Taxonomy (NCBI): domain Eukaryota; kingdom Metazoa; phylum Echinodermata; class Echinoidea; order Diadematoida; family Diadematidae; genus Diadema; species Diadema antillarum. The sequence goes on along the minus strand of NW_027271208.1, from coordinate 839,940 downwards.
CAGAATTGGCGCAAGAAACGGAAACACCCTCGGGATGTGGAAGGTCGCTCCTAGATCGACTGAAATCGTTCGTTTACGTTTCTGAGCCGATGTACACGCTCGCTACACCGGCAATATTCTTGACAAATTACGTTCTTTACGCATGGATGTTATTTCTCGTGCCTCAGGCAGAATGGCTTGGCATTGAGCGCTCTCGTGCTGTATTCCTCTCTAGCATAGCTGGTATCAGTGGTGTCTTTGGAAGAATCCTCTTCCTCGTCCTTATACGCTTCGATTGGAACCCCAACCTAATCTTTGCCTGTTGCTGTTTACTTTGCGCCGTTTCGTTTTTCATTCTACACCTGGGTACGGCATTCGTCTACCAGGCCATCAACTCTTGTGTTCAAGGATTCGTCATGTTCATTCTTGACTCTACTCCTCACGCCTTGCTGAAGAAGACTGTCCGCCGTGAGGAGAATGTGTCTGTGGCCCTGGCGTGTAACTCGATGATGTGTGGTGCCGGTGCTATCTGCGGTGACATACTGTCAGGTACGTAGGCTGCCCGGAGTTCGAGAATCGCAGTTGCATGGTTTCAAGGTCCAATTTTGCCGATAACATTGGCTAAAAATTGCCCAGTTAAAACATACATACAACAGCAAAAATAAATAAATTAAATCAAATTAAATAAAAAAGAGATACTAAACGAAAATGAGCGAAGATTAGAAAGGGTAGAAATAACCGAATTAGTAACGATAGGGAATTTGGTTCCACTTTGAAGAAAGTGGCATCTACCTGCTGCAATCGTTCGAAGCCGATACCATTCCGTAAATTTGACGTGAATCTCTCCAGAAAACTGCGTGTGTGGATATGTGAGCCTATGTATGTGGCTTATTTCTGATGCAAATACAGTATCTACCGTCATATTTTTACAAAATCAGATTTTTCTGAAAAGTTAACAAAGTCTAAGTTAACTAAGTCCAATCAGATTTTTCTGAAATATTAACCAACTACCACTTGTACGAGATAGTGTCTGTCGTGCTTCTAAGTGTAAGAGTCTTGCCGTTAAAAGTGAAGTTATACTCACAAATGCCTACAAAATCTGATGTAAAAGTTGTAGGCAAAATTATTCTTTCTTTCGTTTTGGTAATCAAGGTAAATTAATGCTGGCCATAATATTGTCTCAAAGCTGAAGCCTGTCATATAAGCTGTCACTTATTCATCTTAATAGGGATTTGCTAGAGTACGAACGCAAACAAATTATCATTGGAAGTAGAATTCAAACTTTTTTTTTTTTTTTTTTTTTTGGGGGGGGGGGGTTGTAATCACAGCTTGCCTATGCTCCATGTCACGTGGGGGGGGGGGGGGGGGGGGGTGGAGGTGCCAGCATTCCTCATGCACACGTACCTGTTGTAAAACAAGTATAAAAAAGCAGATTATGGCTTTCTTCCAGGGCTGCCACGCTTTAAAGCTTTGTCTTTTGTGTCAAGCCCTGCAATCCCATCAAACTTTCCTCAAGAGAATAATGCAATTTACATTGCCGATCGATTTTGATAAGCCTATGTTACCATTATGATGTCAAACTGTATTATTAGTTTAATCATATCTTGAATGATTTGTTCATGAAAATGTAGCATGTGCCAACAAATGAAATGATTATCTGATTCTTTGTGGCTCTACTTTTTCTGTTTCTATTTAATGACAGGTCATATCTTCGACGTTACCAAGTCTTACGCAACCGTCTTTGTGTCATTGGGAGTGGCTCAAATCACAGCGCTCATCAACCTCATCATCACCGAAGTCGTTGATCGAACGATGAGGAAAAGGAGAGAAAAAGGATAGAAAAACTAGGTTTTACCTACTGAGCTGATTTCTAGGCTTATGGTATTGAGGAAATTGTTAAAGCCGCTGGTCATGGGCGAGAATGTAAGTCGTTGTTGGTGCATATTGCGTCCATAAACCTTGTATAAATACTACTAACTTAGAAAATAGGTTCTTACTATGACTATAGATTAAACACCAACCATTCCAACCACGCTGACGTAAAAATGGCATGTGGCCAGTTTTGCTCGTGTTAAGGATATCGTGCAAAGAGACTAGCGCACAAGACAAGGCAGGTATGTCATGAACACAAATATACAAAAGCAACTGATGAAAATCTTTATGTAACAAAAAACAACGTTGTAGAATTTACAAGTGTGCAAAGATCAATAGGCAACCTTATGGTATGTTTGCTGTTTATTAGTACCTTGACAAGCGTCTTAGTCATGTGTGTCTAACGTTACTCACAAAATTCTTCAGGTTTTGTATAGTCAGGGCAGACCACAAAATAAGAGAAGCTCGTATCATGTAATTCATGTTGCATGACGACATCAAACACAACATGCGCCTTTATTATGGCAAACACAATCCCATGTGCCTCGCGTCCCAATCTCACACAGAAGATATCATCCGTTCCTGTGTATTGGACTCCGAAACCTACTTTACACAATCAAACGTGAGTGGCTGACAACGATCTTGCTCAACCCTTTCGTCAAGACTAGCTGGACATCTTGCATGGAATTGATACTAGGTCTCCGTCGATCCTCAGCGAATTCTATATGGTTAATAATTATGGTTGATAATTTAGGATGACATTCATTAGCAATCACATTGTATTAAAAATCGATGCACCGGGGAAATACATGTTTAAGAATTCTAGAAAAAAAAATTATATGATAAAAGTACCATATACATCGTTGTATGGATATGGAATAATTAGCATAAAAATTGACAGCGGTTGTCATAATACAGTGTCGAAGATAATGAATGGTAAAAACAATCATGGTAGCCTATATCAATTACGGTGATAGCAAGAATATTGGAACTGTTCAAAAATGTGTGCGATATTGATTTCACAATAGTACTATCGTTTGCAAAAGTGTAACGATGTGTAACTTTGAAGTAATTGAAGATATATATATATATATATATATAACTCTAATGATGATTTTTGCAGTGTTGAATGTTTATAACTGCGGACCAGATCAATGATATGTAGATAGCTTATATCAAATGCCCTGATCGACAAAAAAAAAAGTCCAAAAAAAAACAAACACCGCAATATAATTGAGCTGATATATATAATGTCAGAGGCGTGAATAGAGGTAGGAGTATCAAGAAACATGGATATCAGTCAAAATGTCTACTTCCTCTATAAAATGATTTTAACTCTGACATAAATTCCTCTGACTTCTTTGCCGCCGGAATTTCATAAGTTGAAGATGAACAATTTGCAATACAGTTATTGCGTCCCACCATGGATAATGTCCTTCTTGTTATGCAGAATTAGGATTTTTTTTCATGATCGGGTAGACGTCGCTTACGGTATACCTACAGTGAAAACAAACAGCTCTCCTGTTTGTAATACATGATTGTGCAGAGCTGAGTTTGGTGAAGTTTGTATGATGTGCAAACAGTATATACGAATCTACACGGTGTTCATGTTTAAAAGCCTTGATCTACTATTCTTTAACGTCATTTATCATTAGCATTCTTGTGACTGTCAGAAATGTTACGATGGCCCATATACCTGATAGTTTCATGAAATTTCAAAGCCAATTATGGAAGAAAAATAGATATTTTCGTCTCAAAATATACGCCGAAAAAGCACAGATCGTGGGTTTGTTTTCACTCCAGTCGTCGCTAAATACAAGGATGTCCGACAATGGATGTTACGATGGACCCTATCTGATAATTTCAAGAAATTTCAAAGCCAATTATGGAAGAAAAATAGATAATTTCGTCTCAAAATATACGCCGAAAGAGCACAGATCGTAGGTTTGTTTTCACTCCAGTCGTCGCTAAATATAAGGATGTCCGACAATATGTGTTTCGACGGACCATATCTGATAGTTTCATGAAATTTCAAAGCCAATTATAGAAGAAAATAGATAATTTCGTCTCAAAATATACGCCGAAAGAGCACAGGTCGTGCGTTTGTTTTTACTCCACAGTCGTCTTTAGGCATACAATGTACCTATGAAGTGCACAGAGTATTGGGTACAGCAGTGAAATATTGTAATATCAACAGCATTATCATTAATTCATGGTGAATTCAGTAAAGATTACGCATATATATACTTTGCAATATACCGTTTCGATTTCACGTTTCAGCCTCGGCTTATCGACCGCGGTTTAACTATAATTCTGAGCGTGAAACACTTGGTAACACATTGTTTAAAGAGTTTTGATGGGTTGTGCCTGTAACATAATCTTTACAACTTTGAAATATATGAAAAGCTTATATTTACACTACATAGAAATGTATAAAGAAGTCATTTTTATGACAGTCATTATAGCACTGTGTTGCGATATAAAAAACGACATTAAAAAAAATTATACCACCACTCTTGTCTCTTTATTGCTGGATGTTGTTACTCCTAGAATGAGGTACATGTACTAGCTACAAGATTGCACAGTAGGCCTATTCCTCCTTGGTTATAATTGTTTGACCGGGAATAGCTGAGCGATGTTTGAATATCGTTTCGAGAAACTTGTGAGGACAAGCAATACGTTAGATACAGATAGATGATCGGTTCCATGGCATTTGGTCCCACGAAATATCTGGACACTCAGCCAAACATAAAACCTACCCACAAACATATAACCTTCTCTTTCATCCGGAGCAATTTTCGCAGGAGTATTATAATGTTGTGTCACCAAATGGGACTGGGATTTTTCATTCGTGTGTTTCCTAAATACACAATTTTTGTTACAGATTATCCACTACAATCCCTTAATTCTAATTGTTCCTGATATACCAGAATCTCACGATTTCAAATCTCAGATTGAATTACAATTATGCAGAAGATGGGTATGTTGATTCTCTATGGCACCATACAGTTTCCTTGGGTTAAAAAAATATGTTTATAATGATTTGATTTAAAAAGAAATGAACCTCCGAGAGACAGACTATTTATTGATATGCTACTATAGATGCCAACCTGTGACAACCGAATATAGTCAAATTATAAAGGGAACAGGATTACAAGCATACGTACATGGGTCATGATTACAGAACACAGACGACCATGAGGTATTGGAACAATGAATTTGGGATAATATATTTATTAAGAAATTGTTATTTCAACGCATGCAATATTGTTTTCTTTTTTTTATCAGTTAATTTTCATATTGACTCAAAATTATTACACATCTGCCTCTGGCGTTCCGTTTATCACTTTAATTAATTTCTTGGAGTAACATATACTTTATATTATGTTACAAGTATATTATGTAATTATGTTTATAATTGATATTCATCAAGTTTCACAGGGACTTTACATCACATGCATCCTTCGGCCACTTTACCACTTTGTACTCCCAAATATCTTTACGGTTATACGTTCTTCTTTCATTTTCTATCACATTTTATTAACATGCAATTCATGAATTACCATTATGTAATGATTCTAGCACCCTATGGTCTTTTTCATTTCTTTGTGTCCAGATCTTAGTGTTCTGCTCATTCGCATTTTTTCACATTACCATATAAACGCCATGCCCATACATCAAACATGTAGGCCTACATAGTCCTAATTACCATTATCATTATCATTAACATCATTAGACCAAATGTCTTTCATCTTAATGAAATCCAATCTCGGTCTCCTCGCATTTTAGATCTGCGTTAAATTGACCACCCCCCCCCCCCCTCGACATTTCGGGTTCGGTGTAATAATGTCAGAGGTAAAAATGTCAGAGGTAAAAATGTCAGAAGTTAAAATGTCAGAGGTAAATATGTCAAAAGTAAAAATGTCAGAGATAAAATGACAGATTTAAAAATGTCAGAAGTAAAAATATCAGAGGTAAAAATGTTGGAAGTAAAACTGTCAGAAGATTTTCTTTTACCTCTGACATTCCTACCTCCGATATTTTTACTTCTGACATTTTTACTTATGACATTTTTACTACTGACATTTTACTTCTGACATTTAGTTTACCTCTGACATTTTAACCTCTGACATTTTTACCTCTGACATTTTTACCTGGCACCACATTTCGCGCCAATGATTCCGCAACGCGCAAAAATGGTGCAGCGTCATTTCATGACTTTTTTTCCCCGCATATTTTGAGACCAAATTTGCGACGTTCGGGTACACCGTTCTGAAGTAACGCAATGTTTTTTTGTTTTTTGTTTTTTTTTTTTTTTAGGGGGGGGGGTTGGGTTAAATTGATATAACTATAACCAACTAGAAAAGTAGACAGTAGAAAACAAAAGGTCGAAAAAACAATAAAACACATTAAAGATTAACGAAACAAAAAAGAAATTGATTTTGATTGTGCTATTTTTTTACAAGGAAATTGTTGGATGTGTCTTAAGGAATTCTGACACAAAAATTATGCAATCCTTCGGTCTTTTTAATGGAGTTACAGGTGAAAATACAAATTCAACGTATAAATCTATATACTTAATTTATAAAAAATAGAAAATCAATATTTTTCTATTATGTGACCAAGCAAGTAATTTCGTAGTTGACATCCGGCTCTATGTTCAGGCAAAATTTTGCGGCGATCGCGCCATCAGCGGTCGAGATCTAAAGCCCCCCCCCCCCCCCTCCCCCAAGTAAAAACTTGGTCTCAAGTAGCCCAGTTAGAATAGGGTTAAGACTGTGAAGTTGACTAATGATGTGTTTTTGTTCGTGTTGTTTGTTTTTAACGCTCGGGGCAGGTTCCGCGCATGGATTTAGTTGGATTTTCAACCATATTTCATTCTTTGGAGACCAGTCAATAAATCTTATCTATGGTTATGAAAGTCGATAGAGCGGAGCCTACATGAAGTGTCATAATTATCTTGGTGCTATGTGGAGTTTAATTGCGAATTATAGTTACGTCTTCAGACTTGGGGGGTTATACAAAGAACCAAGGCATTTTATGTCCATGGATCAACGGTCTGGAAATAAAATAAAGAGTCTCCAATATAAACTTTCACCGTAGTACTGACCCGAAAGAAGTCATCAGATATGACTTTGTTTATCACCGAGAAATCAGATTTTCTTCTCTCTTTTCTTTTTATTTTTTCATGAGGGTGCATAAACGGCAATCGCTTACAAGGGAACCAGTTTTCACCCCCTTCTTTGTACAAGCTATATCATATAAAGTGTGTTATTTTTTGTCATTCGATACATTACATAGAATAGTAGTGTCCAAGTGATCGAAAATGAGTGCCCAAAGTCACGAAGCTATACCCTTGAATCACATAGTGTAAACGTTTGCCTTGAAATATGATAAACCAGCAGGAAATGATTCCATAGATCAAAGCGACTTTTAGGTCATTCGCGGGGGTGTTTGAAGCTTTCTTCGGCTTATGAATAATAACCATGATCATGTGCAGATCTACTAAAGGGCTTTTTACACTTGTAAATTTTTGCTTAGTCCCGTACCAAATCAGAAACGAGGTAATCAAGTGCTGCCGGTGCGTACGTGTACGTGTACAGTGCACAGCGTAATCACGAATATTCATGTGGTTTGGAAAGTACCGGACTAAGAAATACGAGTGTAAAAAGGTCAATTTTCTCCTTAGCCCCGGACAAGAGCTTAGGGTGGGATTTCACGGAGCACGCGAACGATTTGCGAAGGACGCGAATGGCAAAATCCAGCATTCGTATTTTAGTTTGCAAAAGATCGCCAAACGAACGTGAGGGTTCGGAAGCGTCGTCAATTGTTCGCAAATTTCAAAAAAGTTTGAAATTTTTTGCGAACCTTTTCCGCACACTTGGTCGTGATTTGCTCGTGAACTGTTCTCGAAAGTGTCTTTAAAGCCTCGTCATATGCACAAGACTTTCGCAAGACACGCGCGATGTTCGCAAAATGTTCGTGAAACCCCAAACAGACTCCGAAACTTTGGAGAATGTCTCGCGTATACGCGAAATCTGCGAAGTTTTTCCGATCATTTTACGACGAAATCGCAAACTGTTCGCGTACCTTTTGAGACATTCTCGCGAACGTTTAGCGCACGTTTGGGGGATGTATGACCTATATGTTTTCTACAAATAAAAATCGTAGCATACATATAAACATCAAACAATATCATTAACAACTATGGTAACAAAATAAATTAAAGACTACCAAAGAGAAAGAAATGTTTGATATACAAAAAAAAAAGAAATCGCAGAATACACTTAAAATTAATCTAAAGTATGTAAAATTTCATTTGAACTATTATAGAGATTATGTGTTGGAGGAACTGAAAAAAAAAATCTAATGCTTTACTAGTGGAGATAGGTCCTAGGGAAAAAATGTAGGCAAGCACACGATAGAGAAATGAGAGAAAAAGAAAGGAGAAATAGAGGAAAGGAAAAAAAAATCAACTCAAGACAGCTTCCACCTCTCCTTGGGTACATTTTCTCCCATGATTATTGAAAAATTTTTCATTGTTCGCATTTCCGTCGCGCGTTCTTCGTGTACGTAACATGCTGTACTTTAGCAATGATACACACGACATTCGCACATACGTCGTGGAAACTTCGCACAAATTGCGCAAGAATAGTTTTCGGGGCTTCATTGTCGGAACACATTCGGAGAAAAACATTTCCGAATGTTGGATTTTGTCATTCGCGTCCTTCGCAAATCGTTCGCGTGCTCCGTGAAATCCCATCCTTAGTACGGGACTAATTGGCGAGTATAAAAAGCTTAAAAAAACTGGTACGGGACTAACGATAGTCCTGGGTCAGAGAAAGTCCGGGGTTAAGAAACACAAGTGTGAAAATGGCTTCTGAGGATCTTAGCAAGCAACCATTTCAAATTATGTGAAATAAAAAAATAATCGTATGGTCGACGTACGCGGCGCTACCACTTCCGGAAGTTACACCGACCCTCCATGGTGATCCCCGCGAAGGCCGTGGTAAATTGGTCGGAGTTTCTTCCCACGACCGTCGTGTGGACAAAGGGTCGTGGTAAGATAAGTATAAATTTGAATTTTAATTGCTGCGCCATAAAATTTTACTCCGACTAGAAATACGTCTGAACATGGCTTTTGTATGAATACACATTTATTAATTCATTATGAATGCGCATTATACGGTGAATTTGAAGTGTTGGAGTTATATATCAAGCGGAAGAAGGTTTATTGAAAGACGTAAACAGGGAACATGTGGCTGCCTGTGAGGATGCATCTCCACAGTCATTCAATATAATATGCACTTAGCACAAGAAAGTAAACACTTTTTCGAGTTCGTATTTTTCATAGAAATTTTTTTGATGACAATCAATGTATCATATACCATATTAAAGGTAATTTAATTTTACCTCAATATCATACTTTTTTCCGGATTGACGCGCTTAGAAACATCAGTATTAATTCATTATCATTATCATTAATTGGCTATCAAGCTTTGTAGGATAATACAAAGGGAAACTTTACGCATGAGTGAACACATTCATTTTTGCCCTGCGAGGCACAAAAGTAAAAATTGCAAAATTTGCCATGTTGTCTTATTTCATTTGAATTTGGATTGACCCAAGATGCTTCGTTTTCTCCATTCTAATTTTGGCCGTTATTGATATTTTGGGCTTCAAAGATGTTACAGAGTTTAAAGGTTTATTTTTGCAACTTAATTCATGTATCTAATGTGTTAAATTTGTCTTTTGTTCTTATTGTTAGATGGAAGAGCACTTACGCATGAATGACAACTTTTTTTTCATTTTTTCTTTTGTGCCTTGGAATAGAAAACAAAAGTACTCACTCATGCGTAAAATTTCCCTTTTTATTGACCTACCCAGGCCTATAGCCAATTAAATTACCCTCCCTATACATTAACTTCTAGCCAGATATGCTATGATAATTATAAACTTAAAGAAGTGTTTACATTTTTTTTTTTTTTTTTGCTGAGTGTATATACATTACAATATTTTTTACGATGGTTTGATTTACGTTCAAATTCTATTTATGTACAGAATATGAACGAAAACTAAATTATAATAATCTTGTTCCCGTTTCTGGTAGAAAGAGACCATCCTCTGGACGCACAAAGCAAAACACATGAGGCTCGACATTGAAAACTAGAGGAGCACTCCGTTAGAACAGACCTCCGCCAAGCCGCCAAGCAGCCACAGTCATATCGTCATTTCGTATAATAGGCAGTATCTTCAACACAAACTTAGAGGTACAGGGACATCTATGTGCACAATGAATTAGACGCCCCCCAAATACACAGTGTATTTACAAACATGTAATCATAAAAAGATTATGCCTATGGGGTAATGCACGAACAACTGGAAAATCGGTGATTTTCACCTAAATGACGGAGGTATAATTAGATCATTGTATATGTTTAGTGGCAATTACAAAATTGCTGTATTATAAAGCTTTTGTGGTTGCTATACTAATCTAATTAATACCAACAAAAACTACTTACAATCATGTTGTGTACTTCCCCCCCCCCCCCCCCCCAAGGACAGAATATAAAAGAAACTCTTGCGTATATGTCGGAGCCAGTTTATTTTTATGGATTAAACTAAAAAAGATGCAAAGCCTATAGTGATTCAATAATTGATATGTAACAGCGTTATATATACATAATATATCTATGTATACTTATCTATCACAGAAGTGGGTAACTACTCTTATAGTGCTGCTATAGCATTAGCAGAGCAGATAAGCCGAAAAATTGTGCAAAATTTAACTAAAGCATGAAACTATCACCAGTGTGAGTACATGTTATAAGATTCATTTTAAGATCGGGAGTAAATCTGAATTGGCCTCTGATGACCTCCAAAGGTCAATGATCTCAAAATTGTATAGAAATTGATATTTTGCTTCATTGATTAATTTTAAATATTGTAATGATGTACTAAAATGATGCGGGGTTCCTCAGGGTTCCCTGTTAGGTCCATTTCTTTTTATTTTGTATATTAACGATATTCAGAACTCATCTAAGATCCTTTCCTTCGTTTGTTTTGCAGACGATACAAATTTGTTCTTTTCTCATCAAAATCCTGATGAGCTTATAAACATAATAAATGAAGAACTTGTTTCTGTTCAATCTTGGATTTTTGCAAACAAACTTTCCTTAAGCATTGAAAAAACTCATTATATTTTGTTTAGTAATTCCCCACCTGTACTACCTATCTCTGTCAAGATCAACAACATTGATTTGTCACAGGTCAATAGTACAAAATTTTTGGGTCTTTGCATTGATAGTGATTTATCTTGGAGAACCCATGTTGGTTATGTAAGTAGAATTATTGCTAGAAATACAGGGGTTCTAAACAAACTTAGTTATTATTTTCCATGTAATATTCTACAGAGTATATATTCAACTTTGATATCTCCCTATCTTAATTATGGGATTCTGGCGTGGGGAAATGCTTCTAAAAATCTTATCGATTCGTTATTTATTGTGCAAAAACGCGCTATTAGAATTGTAAACCACGCTGGATACTTATCGCACACAAATGAACTTTTTATGAGCAATAAAATTTTGAAAATTCCTGAGTTATTTTCTTACAACGTTTGCCTGTTTATGTTTCAATTCTCAACTGGCCAATTACCAGATGCATTTTCCAAAATGTTCACAAGAAACTATACAGTTCATGATTATCCAACCCGCCAGCGTTATGCGTATCACCTTCCACGTACCCGAACAATTTTTGCAAAAAAAAACTATCATGTTCACTGGACCTAAGTACTGGAATGAACTCCCTACGGCATAGGCGCCGGAAGTGGGGGGGGGGGGGGGGGGGGGGGGGGGCAGGGGGGCGGCCGCCCCCCCCCCCCCCCCCAATCCAAAAAGTGGGGGGCAAAACGCATTTTTGCCCCCCCCCCCCAAAAAAAAAGCCCCACCCCCAAAAATAATAATATTAATAATAAAAATAAATGAATAAACAAAGAAAATAAAATAAACATGTACATATATGACTATAAAAGGGAAAAAATATGGCTACAAACGGCAGCTTTTGGACTGTAAAATGTCAAAATTTTCAAGCTCGCTCGCTTCGCTCGCTCGCATCCAGCAGTTGAGCCCGGTGCGCCTCCCCCTTTATTTCTAAAGCGAAAAACATAGCTACGACGGCAGTTGTTGGACTCTAGAATGTCAAAATTTTCAAGCTCGCTCGCTTCGCTCGCTCGCTTTGAATTGTTATGCCACTCTTCTAATGTTGCTGACAGTAATTGCCAGTAGTTGCGCCCGATGCCCCCACCCCTTAATTTCCAAAGCGAAAGATAAATATAGCTACAAACGGGAGTTTTGGGACTGTAAAATGTCAAAATTTTCAAGCTCGCTTGCTTCGCTCGCTCGCATTGAATCGTTATGCCACTCTCCTAATGTTGCTGCCAGTAATTGCCAGTAGTTGCGCCCGATGCCCCCCCCCCCCTTAATTTCCAAAGCGAAAGGTATAGTTACAAACGGGAGTTTTTGGACTGTAACATGTCTAAATTTTCAAGCTCTCTCGCATTGAATCGTTATGCCACTCTCCTAACGTTGCTGCCAGTAATTGCAAGCAGTTGCGCCCAATGCCCCCCCCCCCTAATTTCCAAAGCGAAAGATATAGCTACAAACGGGAGTTTTGGGACTGTAACATGTCAAAATTTTCAAGCTCGCTCGCTTCGCTCGCTCGCATTGAATCGTTATGCCACTCTCCTAACGTTGCTGCCAGTAATTGCCAGCAGTTGCGCCCGATGCCCCCCTCCCTTAATTTCCAAAGCCAAAGATATAGCTACAAACGGGAGTTTTGGGACTGTAAAATGTCAAAATTCTCAAGCTCGCTCGCTTTGCTCGCTCGCATTGAATCATTATGCCATTCTCCTAATGTTGCTGCCAGTAATTGCCAGCAGTTGCGCCCGATCCCCCCTCCCTTAATTTCCAAAGCCAAAGATATAGCTACAAACGGGAGTTTTGGGACTGCAAAATGTCAAAATTCTCAAGCTCGCTCGCTTCGCTCGCTCGCATCCAGCAGTTGAGCCCGGTGCGCCTCCCCCTTTATTTCTAAAGCGAAAAACATAGCTACGACGGCAGTTGTTGGACTCTAGAATGTCAAAATTTTCAAGCTCGCTCGCTTCGCTCGCTCGCATTGAATCGTTATGCCACTCTCCTAATGTTGCTGACAGTAATTGCCAGTAGTTGCGCCCGATGCCCCCACCCCTTAATTTCCAAAGCGAAAGATAAATATAGCTACAAACGGGAGTTTTGGGACTGTAAAATGTCAAAATTTTCAAGCTCGCTTGCTTCGCTCGCTCGCATTGAATCGTTATGCCACTCTCCTAATGTTGCTGCCAGTAATTGCCAGTAGTTGCGCCCGATGCCCCCCCCCCCTTAATTTCCAAAGCGAAAGTTATAGTTACAAACGGGATTTTTTGGACTGTAACATGTCAAAATTTTCAAGCTCGCTCGCTTCGCTCGCTCGCATTGAATCGTTATGCCACTCTCCTAACGTTGCTGCCAGTAATTGCCAGCAGTTGCGCCCAATGCCCCCCCCCCCTAATTTCCAAAGCCAAAGATATAGCTACAAACGGGAGTTTTGGGACTGTAACATGTCAAAATTTTCAAGCTCGCTCGCTTCGCTCGCTCGCATTGAATCGGTATGCCACTCTCCTAACGTTGCTGCCAGTAATTGCCAGCAGTTGCGCCCGATGCCCCCTCCCTTAATTTCCAAAGCCAAAGATATAGCTACAAACGGGAGTTTGGGGACTGTAAAATGTCAAAATTCTCAAGCTCGCTCGCTTTGCTCGCTCGCATTGAATCGTTATGCCATTCTCCTAATGTTGCTGCCAGTAATTGCCAGCAATTGCGCGCGATGCGCCGCCCCATTAATTTCCAAAGTGAAAGATATAGCTACAAACCCCAGTTTTGGAACTGTAGAATATCAAAATTTTCAAGCTCGCTCGCTTCGCTCGCTCGCATTTCATTGTTATGCCATTCACCTTTTGTTGCTGACAGTATATAATTTGTCGATCGTTTCACACCGTCATTCCATAATCCTAGGAAAACTTACAATGTTCCTCAATGACTGCGTTGTTGAATGTATCACATTCCATAATGTATTGTAGTCCCATTATTGCTCACGCACACACGCACAAGCATACAGATCGTCAAAATTACTTTATGGTTCCCCCCATGTTTCGACCCACCGTACGCCACTTTACTATACAGATATTGACTGGTACGGGGTGGAATATAACATTCTTTGGACCGCCAGGGAGTTATATTTTCCCAAGGGATTATATTTTCCCGAAGCGCGTAGCGCTGAGGGAAAATATGATCACGAGGGAAAATATAACTCCCTGGCGTTCCAAAGATTGTTACATTCCACCCCCTACCAGTCGATATCTGTTATATTAGATGGCCTTGCCATTGATTATGCTTTACAGAAGAGCCTACACTAACGACGTATACATTGTAGCCTAAACCGTTTATACGCTCATGTTAGCCCGACCACACGCTGTGTGCGCGCTGTCGCGATTTTGTAGTTGTACAGCGGCGACTGGACTGTGTATCGTAGTTGCTAGGCTCAGTCCTCTAATAACGACAGTAGGCCCTTTTAACGTTTTGGTCCTATAGTTAAATTAGGCTCAGGTCCAAAAGATCAGCAGATGTTTTAGGGTCTACTTACAAAACAAATCTAACTTTAGGCTTTAAACGTTATGGCCTACTGGGCAATTTTTATCATTTGACATTTTGTTTCTACTACACAGGTAGGCCCTATTACGTTAGAACCTAGAAACCCAGACTCTACCTAGATTCTAATTATGTATGTTAAATGTTACAGGGCCTAACTAGATAGACTCTATTAACGTTCGTTGTTAGTCCTAATTTAGATCTAACGTTAAGGAGTTCTATAAACGTAAGAATATCACGGTCTAACGTTATTTGTCGTTACGTAAGTCTATGTTAGCGTCTAAAACTCTCTAGGTTAACTGTGGAACTAACGTTAAGGCTAACGTTACAGTTAGTGCCTAACTGTTAGAAGGGCCTAACGTTACATCACATGCGTCCAAATTGGCTCCCCAGTCCAGTGCATCATCTTTTTTTCTAGGCCTAAAGTTAGGCCCTACCCTGTGATTTTCAATCAATTTGTCTTGTGCCAGGACCGGTATAGACGTAGGCCTACCTTCTGTCATCAGGAATCTGCAGCAATTTCAAAATCAGTCTTTTTTCCCCTCTGTTGCAGAGATGAACATTGTAGAAACACAGTGATTTGCAAACCAGTCTGTTCGATGTCGTGATACTAACAGTTAGTCCTCCACTTGTGCTTTGTTCGATGTAACGTTAGGCCTGGATCTAACGTTAGTCTCAACTCTTCGTTGAGTTACGTCAATACAAAGACGCATATGAATTGCCCTCGTTCTAGGAACTGAACTGAACAAAATGTCTCAAGACTATTCACTCGCTTGTTTTAGGCCATGTTTAGTGGAGTTAGAATCCTTATCCTCCAAATCTTATCGAGCTCGTCGTCGTTTAGACAAAACGGGTTCCAAACTTCGCGGACCGATACGTGCATACGTACATTGGGTAGCCTACTATGTACACACCTGTAGGCCCTACGTAACGTTTAGCTTCCCGAATTCCATCCAGGCAGGCCTCGGCCTAGCCTAGCGCATGACGCTACTCCGCGCCGCGCCGTGCCGTCTACTCTCTCACGTATCGTGTGTGTGTGTGTGTGGGGGGGGGGGGGGTGAGTGGGAACAGATTATATCGATCTAGACTGCAGTTATCGATAGTAATCGTTTGCTCCTCTCAGTTACCGACGTGGTCCCACACCCTTATATTGGTGTAATTATTTGTTTTTCCACCGTAAGAGGGCGACACACATGGAAAAAATATATTCAGTTGACCAGTTGGTCAATATAACAAGCTGGGAAAATATAACATTTGCGATCCTCGCAAACAGCATCACGTGATGAGCTCTCGACCAATCACATACCAGAAACTGTATAAGCCATCTAATATATATATATATGTGTGTGCGTGTGTGTGTGTTTATGTGTGTGTGTGTGTGTGCATGTATATATTGTGTAACATATGCATGGTCTAATCTTGAGCCCCCTCTAATGTTTGCCCCCCCCCCCCCCCCCCCCCAATCCAAAACTGCTTCCGGCTCGCCTGCCCTACGGAACTTACAAGCTGCACCACTTTAACCTCATTCAAACGAAAATTAAAACAATATCTTTTGAGCAGCTACGGCATGCATATTGTATAGTACTTGTTGCTCAGTATTTTCTCCCTTGTCTATCTTATTCATCCTCTAGTAGTAGTCCGACGGGATCCTAACCATGTACGTTATTATTTTTCGATCAGTCTGCCTGTTGCGCTCTCTGAGCACTTATTGTTACACTCGATTGTTGGAATTCTTGCGCGTGGCAGCTGTCTGTTACCATGGTCACACGGCCTGCATGGTTTAGGACCCCGCTGGAATTTGACTCCTGAGCTCCATTGTTCTTGTGTGTATATTTTATATTCACGACAAAATTCTTTTAGCCCACCTTCCATTTGTGTATTAATGCCAAACTGTTACATCATCATCTATACCTCCACACCCACTTAAACCCTTACAATCTCAGTCGTTGTTCTCTCAATGTCGTTACTTGTAGTAGGTTATAGTCAGGCGCGCCGGAAGCAGTTTTGGATTGGGGGGGGGGGGGGGGGCAAACATTAGAGGGGGCTCAAGATTAGACCATGCATATGTTACACAATATACACATGCACACACACACACACACACACACACATATACACACACACACGCACACACATCTATAATATATATATATATATATATATATATATATATATATATAATGTAAAGTGGCGTACGGTGGGTCGAAACATGGGGGGGGGGGAACCATAAAGTAATTTTGACGATCTGTATGCTTGTGCGTGTGTGCGTGAGCAATAATGGGACTACAATATATTACGGAATGTGATACATTCAACAACGCAGTCATTGAGGAACATTGTAAGTTTTCCTTATAAAGATTATGGAATGACGGTGTGAAACGATCGACAAATTATATACTGTCAGCAACATAAGGTGAATGGCATAACAATGAAATGCGAGCGAGCGAAGCGAGCGAGCTTGAAAATTTTGATATTCTACAGTTCCAAAACTGGGGTTTGTAGCTATATCTTTCACTTTGGAAATTAATGGGGCGGCGCATCGCGCGCAACTGCTGGCAATTACTGGCAGCAACATTAGGAGAATGGCATAACGATTCAATGCGAGCGAGCTTGAGAATTTTGACATTTTACAGTCCCAAAACTCCCGTTTGTAGCTATATCTTTGGCTTTGGAAATTAAGGGAGGGGGCATCGGGCGCAACTGCTGGCAATTACTGGCAGCAACGTTAGGAGAGTGGCATAACGATTCAATGCGAGCGAGCGAAGCGAGCGAGCTTGAAAATTTTGACATGTTACAGTCCCAAAACTCCCGTTTGTAGCTATATTTATCTTTCGCTTTGGAAATTAAGGGGTGGGGGCATCGGGCGCAACTACTGGCAATTACTGTCAGCAACATTAGGAGAGTGGCATAACGATTCAATGCGAGCGAGCGAAGCGAGCGAGCTTGAAAATTTTGACATTCTAGAGTCCAACAACTGCCGTCGTAGCTATGTTTTTCGCTTTAGAAATAAAGGGGGAGGCGCACCGGGCTCAACTGCTGGATGCGAGCGAGCGAAACGAGCGAGCTTGAGAATTTTGACATTTTACAGTCCCCAAACTCCCGTTTGTAGCTATATCTTTGGCTTTGGAAATTAAGGGAGGGGGCATCGGGCGCAACTGCTGGCAATTACTGGCAGCAACATTAGGAGAATGGCATAACGATTCAATGCGAGCGAGCTTGAGAATTTTGACATTTTACAGTCCCAAAACTCCCGTTTGTAGCTATATCTTTGGCTTTGGAAATTAAGGGAGGGGGCATCGGGCGCAACTGCTGGCAATTACTGGCAGCAACGTTAGGAGAGTGGCATAACGATTCAATGCGAGCGAGCGAAGCGAGCGAGCTTGAAAATTTTGACATGTTACAGTCCCAAAACTCCCGTTTGTAGCTATATCTTTCGCTTTGGAAATTAGGGGGGGGGGGCATTGGGCGCAACTGCTTGCAATTACTGGCAGCAACGTTAGGAGAGTGGCATAACGATTCAATGCGAGCGAGCTTGAAAATTTTGACATGTTACAGTCCAAAAACTCCCGTTTGTAACTATACCTTTCGCTTTGGAAATTAAGGGGGGGGGGCATCGGGCGCAACTACTGGCAATTACTGGCAGCAACATTAGGAGAGTGGCATAACGATTCAATGCGAGCGAGCGAAGCAAGCGAGCTTGAAAATTTTGACATTTTACAGTCCCAAAACTCCCGTTTGTAGCTATATTTATCTTTCGCTTTGGAAATTAAGGGGTGGGGGCATCGGGCGCAACTACTGGCAATTACTGTCAGCAACATTAGGAGAGTGGCATAACGATTCAATGCGAGCGAGCGAAGCGAGCGAGCTTGAAAATTTTGACATTCTAGAGTCCAACAACTGCCGTCGTAGCTATGTTTTTCGCTTTAGAAATAAAGGGGGAGGCGCACCGGGCTCAACTGCTGGATGCGAGCGAGCGAAACGAGCGAGCTTGAGAATTTTGACATTTTACAGTCCCCAAACTCCCGTTTGTAGCTATATCTTTGGCTTTGGAAATTAAGGGAGGGGGCATCGGGCGCAACTGCTGGCAATTACTGGCAGCAACATTAGGAGAATGGCATAACGATTCAATGCGAGCGAGCTTGAGAATTTTGACATTTTACAGTCCCAAAACTCCCGTTTGTAGCTATATCTTTGGCTTTGGAAATTAAGGGAGGGGCATCGGGCGCAACTGCTGGCAATTACTGGCAGCAACGTTAGGAGAGTGGCATAACGATTCAATGCGAGCGAGCGAAGCGAGCGAGCTTGAAAATTTTGACATGTTACAGTCCCAAAACTCCCGTTTGTAGCTATATCTTTCGCTTTGGAAATTAGGGGGGGGGGGGGCATTGGGCGCAACTGCTTGCAATTACTGGCAGCAACGTTAGGAGAGTGGCATAACGATTCAATGCGAGCGAGCTTGAAAATTTTGACATGTTACAGTCCAAAAACTCCCGTTTGTAACTATACCTTTCGCTTTGGAAATTAAGGGGGGGGGGCATCGGGCGCAACTACTGGCAATTACTGGCAGCAACATTAGGAGAGTGGCATAACGATTCAATGCGAGCGAGCGAAGCAAGCGAGCTTGAAAATTTTGACATTTTACAGTCCCAAAACTCCCGTTTGTAGCTATATTTATCTTTCGCTTTGGAAATTAAGGGGTGGGGGCATCGGGCGCAACTACTGGCAATTACTGTCAGCAACATTAGGAGAGTGGCATAACGATTCAATGCGAGCGAGCGAAGCGAGCGAGCTTGAAAATTTTGACATTCTAGAGTCCAACAACTGCCGTCGTAGCTATGTTTTTCGCTTTAGAAATAAAGGGGGAGGCGCACCGGGCTCAACTGCTGGATGCGAGCGAGCGAAGCGAGCGAGCTTGAAAATTTTGACATTTTACAGTCCAAAAGCTGCCGTTTGTAGCCATATTTTTTCCCTTTTAGTCATTTATGTACATGTTTATTTTATTTTCTTTGTTTATTCATTTATTTTTGTTATTATTATTTTTTTTTTTGGGGGGTGGGGCTTTTTTTTGGGGGGGGCAAAAATGCGTTTTGCCCCCCCCCCCCCACTTTTTCACTTGCCCCCCCCCCCCCCCCCCACTTCCGGCGCCTATGGTTATAGTTGCAACATGTGACCTTTCTGTATTTTATTCTGTATTTTATTTAGCAACATTTGATTTGATCTTGTTCGTTTTAATCGGATCCCCCAGTTATAGTATGGTCTAAAAATATCTGTACTTATGCTTCCCCTAATCTGATTTTACCACGGGACCTGCGGCTCTATACAAGCTTGCTTTTACGCAGGCCCCATCATATTTTTCGCATCATGATCTCAGTTTAACTCGCATGTATACAGACCTTGTGTATACCAAGACAAACTTTTGAACATTCCGGTGAAGTTCTATTTTGAATTATGTTCTGTATAGATTTCGTATCAATTTACTTTATATTGTGATATATGTGAGAAATATGAAAATAAATTGAAAAAAAAATTGAAAAATAAAAACACATTTTTGTTGCAGTGTAATTGCCTGCATGTTCCATAGAACCCTGACAGGTTTCTACCTTTGACCTCTAATGACCTCCAGAGGTCAATGACCTCAAATTATCAGAATTTTTATATTTGGTGCAATTGGTTGATGATAAACATGATAACGATGTCGTGAAAATTCATCTGTGTTACAACTGAATCGTTTTCCTATTCCTCAGATCAAGGGAAATTATTTACATGTCTCTGCCTTTGACCTCTGAGGACTATGACAAGTCAATGACCTCAAAATATCAAAATATTGATATTTGATGTACATGCAATTGTTAACTGTATACCTGGTGTGCAATTGTGCATTATGCTATTGGCATTTATGCTACAATAGAAGTGTCTTCTCATTCCACAGAACATTGGTCATTACCCTGTGTATATCCAACTTTGACCTCTAAGGACAATGTGAGGTCAGACTTTTAGAATATCAAAATTTGTGTACTACAATATTGATGTTTGGCTTCATTGGTTTAATCCTAAATGCTTAATCATTTACAAATCACGCCTTGACGTTATAATCAAAGTATGCATGCATATTCCACAAAGCACTGGTTCATAGTAACAGGTCTCAGGAATGTGAGCGGTCAAATACTTCAGAAATGAAGCTTACGTGCCTTCAGTTATGGCAGTGACCTTAAATATAATATTTATGTTTGGGTTAGTTATACAGACTAGCTTGCATGAAATTATGTGCAACATTATCAAATTTGCACTGGACAAAATTTGTACGCTTAAACATGGAAGGTTGGGAGAGGAGTAGCCTATTTTTGGTTGATGCTTAGTAGTTTGTGAACAGGCATATGGCAAAATCACTTGAACTGGATAAAAGGGTGAAAGATGCTAACTAGAAAACAACAGGCCCACCTCATCAGGTGTACGTCACAAGTCAAACAACCCGAGTCGTACAGCCCATGAGTTACGCAGCCCACGAGTCATACATCCCGTGACCTAAACACAAAATGAACAAGGTCAATGAACTTGACATCAAATATAATAGGCCCACAAGCTGTGCGGTCCGCGAGCTCGACACTCGGGGAAAACAAGGCCCACAAGAATAATACTACATATGTATTACATCAGAGAGCTTAATCTATTCAGTGAAGGTCTTGTGGACCTCCCCTCCCCTCCCCCCCCCCCCCCCCCCCCCCCCCCCCCCCCCCATTGTGTCGGACTCTCATGAGCCTGGTTTGCCTAAAGTGTCAAGCTCATGGGCAGTGCTACCTAGTTTCGAGCTGGTGGGCCTCTGTTGGTCAGTGTAAAGCTCGTGGGCTATGTGGTTCCGGTGAATGACTCATGGTCCTGGAGCATACAGTGACGTCATATGGACCATCTGGAAACGACTAAATACTGTGAGGCCTAACATGCATTCCATGAAGCAATCCTGTGTCTTGCAACTTGCTATTGTCATCAAATTCAGTTTAGGTCATTACGTCAGGCAATTTTGGGCATTTTTGTACCTGTATGATCCGGTTAAGATTCTCTGCCAGCAAGTGATGATTCTGTGTAACCTGCTAAAATAGGTCTACATCAGATTCTATACCCTCGATCTCTTCCAAGACAGGGCAGCATCTGCGTCTTCAGTGAAGCACGCGATTGAGCTTACGTAGATTGCACGGATCGGCACACAGATCTCCTCCACGTCTAAACTGGAGACATCCTGAGGTCAGACCAGCGTTCTTATAGGTGCACAGCCACTGTATGCGATCATCAGAGTTTTCCAATGGCAATATCTGAACAGTTTGGGTTAAGGCAAGCTTGTCTCTTTGATGAGTACATTGCACATAGAGTACAGGATGCACGAGATGATAAGAAAGCTTCTTTTTGACTCGCGGGATAGGCTACATATCCTTTCTCAGGCAGAGGTTCTGAATTATCGGGTCGTGCTCAGTCTGCAGACTGTGAGCTGAACACCAGATAAAGTACACGTGTGTATTGGGTGATTGTGTGTAATGATATGGGAAAAATGCATGGAAAATCAAAATACATGTTTCTGTATTTTACGCGGAATCAGTTCCCGTCTGTTGTCATGGCAGAAATGCATCAATCTTGCAATGCTGTTGTTTATTGTTTTCCCTCTCCATCACGAGTATACATTAAATGGAACGTGTTGATCAAAGTTTTTGTGATGTCGAAAAATGCGAGGCTGTATTGCGGGTGGCCTATTGCATGTGGCCTTCAATCTGTTTTTCACATTATGTTGACATGTTTAACAGACTGTAACTCACCAAGATGCCTCTTGAAATGTTTTTGAAAACTTCTGCTTGATTTCACATGAGTGGATGATTATCAGTTGTCTTTCTGCTATTATCTTGTGTAAAACAAAGTACCGGTAATGTTTGTCGTCTAAAGATAGCGTGCCAATCAATCTGCACTTACTTTCAGCCTAGACATCCGTGGGCGTTGTGGTGTAGAGCGACATCTGGCATCTCTGATGAAGCGAGCTAGACTTCCCTGTTCTTTTCTTTTCCCCACTAGAACAAAAGTATTGTTTTCTCTTCAAAAGATAGCGTGCCAATTAATCTGTACTTTTGGTTGGTGCTCTATACAATACATTCCAACCCACCTCCAGCTTATATCCGTAGGCGTTGTGGTGTAGACGTGGTAGAGCGAGACTTCACTTTTCTTTTCTTTTCCCCACTAACAAAGAAGTTTAGCAGGAAACATAGAAGCATTCGCACATACTGTTTACATTTCCCATCACATGCTTTTAACATATCGGAATTTTCATGTACACATTTTGCCTGGAAAAGAATTACCAAGAACTTTTCAACACAATACATGTTCAAAAGAAGCCTTTTGGTTCATATATAATTTACTCGACAGAGTGATTTATAGGGGCCTACTTATTACTGTCCACGTACTCGAACGGTTTTCGCTAAAGATACAGGCATGTTCACAAGACTGCAAATTGTCGACGAATGAGGTCCTCGTCTGCATGTCATTGTCGATTTCGTCAGTGTGACTGGGCCGTCCGTTGAGCGGTCTGCCGTCACGCTGTCATTAGACTCTTCGTCACCATCACTGTCCACTTTGTATCAGTCTTACAGGGCGCTTCAACATCTCCGATGACACCAGTTGACTATTTGGAGTTTGTAATTGCACTCCAAATTGGCGTAAACGAAAGTTTTGTCTTATCGTGACTCACAGTTTTTCCTAATGTCCTGCTGTTCGCCGATTCAGTCAGATCCTCATCACATTCACAGAGTAGGTCGATGGTGCATTCAGCGTCGATAAACCCTGACTTGGAGGGGGCATGATGTACCAAGGAAGGAGAACTCCTGACTTTATCTCTGTGGTCTCCAACCGTTCTCAAAGTTCCTCAAAATTCCAAAATACTCTGCAGCCTTTGCTTCATAGTGTGAAGCCGCTCCCACTGTGCTTGCCACTCTAACTGATTTCTCGGCTCAGACATGTTTTTAATAACTAATTTACTAACAAACTTCCTTTCCCTAAAGCATTTCATTGGCTCAATCTTATATTGGGGTGTGGTGTTCACTAGAAATTAATTCCTTACTGGTCAAATGTTCAATTTGCTCCTCCTATTCGTTTCTGTGAAAACTCAATTTTCTTCGATTCATCTCAATGTCTGATTATCTCACCAACTGTCTTTTAGTTTCTTCATCCACTTCTTCTCTGTAACCACTGGTAAAGACTTTATTGT
The DNA here is from genome assembly GCF_040938485.1 of Diadema antillarum. Lineage (NCBI taxonomy): Eukaryota > Metazoa > Echinodermata > Echinoidea > Diadematoida > Diadematidae > Diadema > Diadema antillarum. The sequence continues at coordinate 816,135 of NW_027271208.1, read as the reverse complement.
TTCTTGGATATCAAAATGATAAACCAAATGAATATTAGTGTCCTTATGGCAACCAACGTCATCGTTGTTCTGGGTCATTATCCCTGAATTTGTCTTTGGAGTTCCTGTTTGACACACCCCGCTAAACAACATGGGGGATCAGAGGGCAAAAACACGTCATCGCATCATTCCCAGTAATTTGGCGCGGAGCTTTGGGGATGGAGAGTGCTGACCACTAGCGGGGAAAGTAACACTAAACTCATAAATTCCTATGACCACATACTTTTCTTGGAAGAGGTGGTTTTGACAAAAAAGAAAGAAAGAAAGGAAATAGCTGGAAGGAAGATAAACGGTTTCATAAACTCCAAGAAGGGGAAAAGACTGAGCATATTGACGTCACAAGGTGTCTAGGAAAACGACTGCAGTGTTCTATTTTCTTTTACTCTCTATCCGATTCTATTCTATTCTATTTTATTCTTCATTATAGACATGTGCTAGTAGCCATCTGGACTACAATTGTGTTTGTTTTGTACATCCTCTAAAGGTCACCAGAGGTCAAAGGTAGAGCCCTATTTGCGCTCTTTGGAATATGAAGACAATTTCTTGTAAAACACTATGTTTGTTTGGTACATCTTAACCATGTTTATCATTAACTGATGACACCACAGATCAATATTATGATATTTTGAGGTCATTGACCTCTAAAAGGTCACCAGAGGTCAGAGTTAGAAACCTGTCTTTGCTCTTTGGAATATGAAGACAGTTTCATTGCAAAACAGATATGCTTTTTTTTTGCACATCTTAACCATGTTTATCATTAACTTATAACCTCACAGATAAATATTATGGTATTTTGAGGTCATCAGATGTTAAAGGTAGAAACCTGTCAATGCCCTGTGGAATCAGAAGATTTGTAGTACAAATCCATATTTAGTGCCTCCAAACATCAATATTCTGATATTTAAAATTCATTGACCTCTGGAGGTCATCAGAGGTCAAATCAGACTTACCTCGCGATCATGAATCTTATGGTATGTACTAACATTGGTGAAAGTTTCATACTTTGGTCAAATTTTGCACAGTTCTCATGATTTTGAGGGCTTAACCGCTCGACTATATATCTGGATACAGAGTTTAACAAGATAGCATTAGGTGGAAAGGTGTATTTTAGTACGGTTTGTTTGTACCCATTTGTACCGGTTCTCTCCATTTTCCAGTGAGGTAAGCCCTATAGGTGATATTGAATGCGTTCGTGAAGAAATTGATGGATAAACTAGCCAGCACTAGCTTTGATAGTAAGATGAAAAGACGAACAAGAGGCTGTTTTTCGTGAGGGCAAAATCCAAGCTTATTGTGACATAATCCATAAAGGTTGCTGCTTTTATATTCTTTTTTTCTTTAGTTCCATATACACTGCAAAAAGTCCGGTGTTAAATAGTGAACACCGAGCTGGTGTTAAATTTTCGGTGCTCATTTATGGTGTTAAATTAACACCTACGGGTGTCATTTCCAAATTTTAAACTGTTTTTTGAAGAGTTTCTTAGTAACTGCACTTCTTGTTGATTTTTTATTTAAACAAGACGATCAAGAATTTTACATTGAAATACTAGATTTTTGAAAAAATGTGAAAATAAATTTACACCAAAGTAACACCAGCTGGTGTGGTCCCTTATTGAAGCTGGACGGGTGTTAAACCATTGATATTAACACCAGCAAATATCAAATCAACACCATGTGGTGTCATTTTTGAATTAACACCAGTACAGTGTCAAATTAACACCACGAAGTGTCAGGTGAACACTTTTCAACACCATCACAGTGCATTTTTAACACCTGTGGGTGTGGTCCTTTATTGAAGTTTGATCGGTGTTAGATTTAACACCCGTGGTGTTAAATCTAACACCGATGTTTTTACAGTGTACACAATGTAGGTTGCTTCAGGTCTCTATAAAAAGGCCACAAATTCAACCTTCCTTTCTTCATGGTTCAAATGGGCCCCTTCATACATGATTCGCCATAGCTTAAGCGGGGTTCCCACTATCACGATTGGCGCCACGATTGAAATCGTGGTCTTAATCGTGAAGCAATCGTAGTGATCTTATCAGATTGTATCAGGTCTTGAGGTCAATCGTAGCAATCGCGTTAATCGTAGAAAATTTTTGGACGGTTCAAAAATTTTCTACGATTAACACGATTCATTTTTGATCGTAATCATCGCATCAGATTGTCTTGGATTGTATCAAAACGCAGGAAATCTTAACTTATCGTGCTTCTTAATCGTGTTAATCGGGATGGACTTTTTTACTTTCCTTGTGCTTATTTTTTTTGCACATATATTTTGCCCCTTATTTTACCTGCAAATCGTATATATTTTGTATTCCTCGAGGTTGAATAAGGGAGGGGTGGGACAATGAAATATAAAATAACGACATCACTGAAACATCCACAAGAAGTAGAATGTTTCACATACCCCACAAAGGTGGGGCATGGTGCCCATTTGATGAGAAGTAGATTCTTTCCCCCTAGGGATGCTACCTGCCAACTTTTGTAAAAATTCATAATGGCATTTTCAAGAAAAACATGAAATTGTACAATTTGGGCCCTATAAGGACCCCTCCCCACCCCCTCCCCTGGGTCCCAAGGGGGCACCCCTGATTCCGTCATGAACAAACTTGAAACTATACAGTCATCAATGTACTAATTCATAGTATTAACTTAGCTCTTTCACTTCTGGTTCTAGAGAAGAATTTTTTTTTTAAAGATTCCTTAATTTGGGGGGGGGGGGGGTGGCCAATCTTGGGGCCCCCCAGGTGGGGTATGGTCCCCACTTGATTAAATTGAGATCCTATCTCCCTAGGGATGCTACCTGCCAAGTTTGGTGAAAATCGGTCAAGGGGTTCCAGTCAAGAAGAAGATGAAAATGTAAAAGCTTACGCACGACGGACGACGCAGGACGGACGACGGACGCCGGACGAAGAGCGATCGCAATAGCTCACTTGAGCCTTCGGCTCAGGTGAGCTAAAAATGCATACGATACATACTATGAGAATATGAAATCAGACACACAAGTAATACTATCAGTTCGGCCAACTTTCTTATATTTAGCGTATATAACACATAATAAATGTTATATCATATTTTCTTCATGTATTTCAAAGGAAGGTAAAAACATTTTGTCTAGATCTTTTTTTTTTTCTGGGAAAGAGGGGGCAATGTTCTGATCTTGTGTAATGTTTTTTCATGGTTGTTGTTTTTTTTTTTTGGGGGGGGGGTGAGGTGAGGGGAAGGGTGACCAGGTCGATTCAATAATTAGAAATTCTTCAGGTTAAATTAGAGTAGGGACTATCTGAGGTTGTGGCTGGCCTTTCCCAATAGGTGATGCTTTCTCTCTGATAACATCGTAATTGTCATTCGCAATGCTGCAAAGGTCACGTTGTCATCATTATCAACCTGTCAACCATTGCCATCATCAATGATTGAGGATAGTAGGCCTAATCACTCTGCAGAAGTTAAGAAAACGAAGAAATCCATTATCAGCCGGACTATAATTTCCCATTCGGGTCCAATCGCACCTCAAATGGTGGTCACTTTTTATCCCGATCGTAAAAAATATCGTATCTTATCTCAATAGCCCGCCTTGTTTCGCGGTATTCGTATTGGAACGTATCAAAACGTAGCTGCACGCACCAAGTCGGGGATACCGATCGTAATGATCGTGGTAGATCGGAACCAATCATGGACTCAATCGGAACAATCATATCGAATCGTATCTGAACGGGAGATCAGATCGTGACAGATCGTATTGCTTGAAACAGACCAATCGTGACCATGTCGCATCTAAGCGAACCAACACGTATTGACTCGCATAACCTCATATCCAAACGTGAAATTTTGAACGAGTTCAACGAATCTTCCACGATCAGTTACGAATGTCCAATCGTGGCGTTCGCAATAGATCGCACGATAGTGGGAACCCCGCTTTACATGGATAGTTCATAGAAACCCCTGAACTGTGACGGGGCTTTGGGAAGTGTGTACAATGGTATGTCACCATATTATGTGGGATTTACGTGGCAACTGCTGAATTTAAGATCTCGTCAAAGAGAAAAAGGACGTCCATGCCAAGTATTAATGCAGTCATGGCATTTACATCAGAATGAAAACGTGAAAAAGAACTTTGGTGGAACACCTTACGACCCTCGCGTTGGCTGTGCATATCAGTCAGCTGGTATCTTCGGACTGCAGGGAAATTCGAGGAAAAGAGATGTTCACTTTTACTTCATGAGAACGGGTAAGTTGCCTGGATGTCGAGCCCATACTTTTTAGTTTAGCTGTGTTCAGCCAACATTGGCCAATATCCGGGTTTTCGAGATCATAGCCTGTTCAACAGCTGATCGGCTAACTATGAAATCTGAGTTTAAGGGAAATGATTATGTTGTTAAAGCGGGGTTCCCACTATCACGATTGGCGCCACGATTGAAATCGTGGTCTTAATCGTGCAGCAAGCGTGATGGTCTTATCAGATTGTATCAGATCTTAAGGTCAATCGTGGCAATCGCGTTAATCGTAGGAAAATTTTGGACGGTTCAAAAATTTTCTACGATTAACACGATTAGTTTTTGTTCGTGATCATCTCATCAGATCGTCTAGGATCGTATCCAAACTCAGCAAATCTCTTCTAATCGTGCTTCTTAATCGTGTTGATCGGGATCGACTTTTTCACTTCACTTCCGCTTATAATCATTATTATTTTTTGCCCATTTGCCCTTATTTTACTCATGAATTTATTTATTTTGTATTCTAATAGGTGGTAGCCTGCATCTTTAGATTATTATTTCCAAACGGTAAATTGTATGACGGTGTGGGGTTTAATTGTCGTAATTTTTTAAGGTACATTATCAAAATCATTTTTTCAATGATTTCATAAAATGAAAGTTGTATTACAGATTTTTAGATGTTTTCATACATTATGTTAGTGATGTTTTCATTAATGAGTTGCTATTACCACTACCGACACACAAAACAGGATATGGGATAACTTTTGTAACGAAAACAAAAAATGAGCAAAAATAAAATGGCAATTGTATGTCTGCACGTATTGACTAACATCAGTACAAAGATGAGAATAATTTAATGAATCGTGCTTGAATGGGTACATATCAAAGGCAAATGGTTAATTTTTAAAAGTATATTACAGATTATTTTTTTTGGAGGGGGTGCAGTATCCTGCTGCTTGTGTATTGTACATAGTAATTAAGAGTTGTTGTTTCATCAGCTATCGTTTGACCCCTTTACATCTATTTTGACACTTTTCAATGCCTTTTTTTGTATGTTTGGTAGAGCATAATTTTAGAGGAAAATGGTTATTTTCAACTCTCATTATTACTGCAAATGTAAAAGTGACCATTGTCGTGGATGTGAGATCACTATATGATTGTGACAATGAAGATCACTCTTATTATTTTTCACAGCTAGTTATTCAATAAGTGTAGCAATATACCCCTGCGAAATAATTTTGCGTAAAACCTCCTTTTTTGTTAAAAGGTGACATCATTTTGATTAGGGAGTTACTTTTCTGTTATGTGTGTGGATCAGTTATGTTAAACATTGTTAAGTAAAACACTAAATCAAGCCGAATAAACCAAACTTTTAATAACCCATGAGATAACGACATTTTGAAATAAAGAGGCATATAATACATAAACTTTGCGAATATGAAATCGAACACATAAGCAATGCTATCCATTCGGCCAACTTTCTTATATCGAGCGTATATAACACATACTACTATGTTACATAACATTCAAAATGATCCCATCCTCTTTCTTAGCTTCCATTTCATCATATAATTATTTTCGTCATGTATTGGAGAGAAAGGTCATCTTGTCTTGCTGTGTGTTTTTTTCTGGGGAAGAGGGGCAATCGTCTGATCTTATGTATTTGGATTCGTTATTTTTTTTTTTGTGAGGGGGGAGGGTGAGCATGTCGATCTAATAATCTAGTAATTTCTTTACGTTTGATATTAGACGAGGGAATATCTGAGGTTATGGCTGGCCTGGGTGCTGCTTTCTCTCTGATAACATAATCGCCATTAGCAATACTGCAAAGGTTACGTTGTCATCATCGTCAACCTGTCAAGCCTTGCCATCATCAGTGGTTGTGGATAAAATTAATAGGCCTAATCACTCTGCATAATTCAAGGGAAACAATGAAATCCATCGTCAGCCGGACTATAATATTCCCATTCGGGTCCAATCGCGCCTTAAATGGGGGTCGCTTCTGATCCCGATCGTAAAAGACATCGTATCTTATCTCAGCAGCCCGTATTGGTTCGCGGTATTCGTATTGGAACGTATCAGCACGTTGCTGCACTTACCAGATCGGGGATCCTGATCGTAATGGTCATGTTAGATCGGTACCAATCGTGAACTCAATCAGGACAATCCTGTCGGATCGTATTTGAACGGCAGACCAGATCGTGGCAGATCGTGGCAGATCGTATCGCTTGAAATAGACCAATCGTGACCATATCGCATCCAAGCGTACCAACACGTATTGACTCGAATAACTTCGTATCCAAACGTGAAATTTCGGACGAGTTCAACAAATTTTCCACGATCAGTTACGAATGTCCAATCGTGGCGTTCGCAATGGATCGCACGATAGTGGGAACCCCGCTTTACGAGTAAAAGCATTCGGGGTGTAATAGGCCTGTATGTACATTGATATACCTGTTAGTCAATGAGATACATACATATTTTGGAGTTTTTACTCGTGTATTATCACAAAAATAATGTGGGATTCCCCCCCCCCCCCCAATTTGTGTTCTTTTTTTATCAAATTTACTTAAACATTCTAAAGATTGATTATAGATTCTTATATTCAAACGGAAATACGATTACTCTTGATTTCTGTAACATACGCATATAACTTTATCCTCAAGAAAAATCAAAATTAGCCTAGAAAATTGATCGTTATACGATACTGTTGATATCACATGCGCGCGTAGGTATAAGCAGATGTGAGGAACGCAGGTCCCCCTCTCAAATCCCGTTTCCTTCGGTAAATTAGCCTGTTGAGCTGTGAGCATGCAGGACTCTTATTTGCGCGTAATGCCAACCATTTGTAAAGGAAAAGAGCCAAAAGAAAAAGACATTTTGATGCTAACACTTCTCTTCCATTTTGCAGAATTTGGACCAAACAAGTTCTTGACGTCATAGTTTATAGTGTGATGCTTCTGACGTTCATTTTCATTCGGACGTAACTTCATCTGATATTCTCCTGAAAAAAGCATATTGTGACTCGAGGAATTATGGCATCTACGACAACCAGACTACAAGATTCCAAGGATAAATGGCGCTACGTTATCGTCCTTTCGAAATTCACAATTATGTTCCTGGATGCAGGACTGGCGAAATCCTTTGGGGTTTTGCTTCCAGTAATGATCACTCGCTACAACACCGACTACAAGACCATGGGGATCATATGTAGCATGCCGGCCACCCTAGTGTACTTGGCTGGTGAGTAGTGTAGTTTTAAATCAGTGCAACGACAGTATAACTAGAAATTTTGCAGTTCCTCATGCTTTTACAAAGTCTTCGATTGTTGTTCAGCTATTCAAAAGATCCAAATATTGCGCAACGTTTGTAATATGCTCAGATTTGGTTCTGATAACTTGTGCTGTACGTGCGCGATGTTTTTCAACCTGCAGAAACTAATCTATTTAAAGCAAACCTTCGTATCAACAGATTTTTTTTATCTAGATGCTATGGGCTTCACCTTGTGCTTACACGTTCAAATGAATGGGAAATATTGAGATGAACACTTGGTTAACAAGAATGACCAAATGAAATTTTGCACTACCATGGGCTGCAAGTTATCGCAGTAGACCTATATACAAAGCAAAACACGATGGAGACACTGTGGTACTATCAGTGACTATGGAAATCGTTTATTCCAGCCCTGTTCAACGCTCAGTCTAGCACGGAATACACATCGTAAGTTAAGAAAATTTTCAGGGATACTTGAAAAAATAATAATGTGATCATCTCTCGTCATATATCATCAGTTGTTCAGAAATTTGGATATCTACTCTCCAGCACATGATATTATTATGAACTTCGTTCATAAGGTGTTGAAGAGTGAAAGAAACTGAGAACGTGGTGTGAAGATAAGATAGGAGAGTGTAACAAAACAAGAGTTAATAGATGGTTGCAGACCGCTCAGCCAAAATTGCTTGATTTTAACAGAAAATAAAGTTTGATTTTTCCTAGTTCTTTTGCAACCATTAAAGGTTCAGCACAATTTCACGATTTCATTATGTTGATAAAAAGACATTAATTTAAGTGATGAGACTCAGGTAAATTCCTTTAAATAATCAAAAAGTTTTTCTTCAAATTGTTTTTAAAAGAACCTAACTTAGGGACGCTTTTGAACTATCACAGAGATCATTCCAATATCTATGTCCAGCAAATGTAAATATATATTGTGTAAAAATAGTTCTTGTTAAAGGCAAATGAAATTCATGAGAGTGACTAGTTGGTTATTGAAAGAGCGGTATCTCGCAAACATTCTTTTGAACATGGTAAAAAATTATTACAGAGTTTGTACATAAATTGACCAATTGATAATGATAAAGATCGGTTATCTTTAAAATTTTGTTTTCGGAAAGCAAAACACCGTAGCTGTAAGATCTCCAAGATACGTGGCAAATCATTCGAAGGGCTTGTTTTCCTGGAGACGGGACAGTCTGTCGAGATAAGTTTGATAAGTGTTCCCCAAGCTATGACACCATTAGTAAGACATAAAGCTGACTGTAATGGAGAGGATGATAGTGGGAAAATGATATATTCAACTTTATTAATGACGCCAATATTTCGGGATATTGTGTGACAAACACTATAAATATGTGACTTCCGAGAGAGCTTATTATTGATAAATAAACCTTGAGACTTAATTTATGTAACTTCATCTATAATATACATCACCTATTTCTATATTACTGGGTAGACTTTTCAAAGTTTTATTGAACAACACACATTTAGTTTTAAAGACCTTTAAAAACAACTTATCCAAGGTATTTTTTTTTTTGAAGTTCAGAATTTAACGTATCCACGAAAATTCGGGGATCTCAATAAGAAAGAAGTTGTGTCATCAGCAAACAGTACAAAAGATGAAATATTAAAAGCATTCGTTATTTGTACATGATGAACAAAAGAGGTCCATAGTAAACTACCCCGAGGAACAGCACAGTTGACAGATTGGCTGCAGGAGTTCTGGCCAGGCAACAAAAAGTATTGTTTGCAATCCGTTAGGTAGCTCCTGAAACACTCCACTTATAGGCCTTACTATAATGACATAATTTTACAGAAGTAATATCATGGTCCAGGTAGACGCCCACTTATGAGCCTTATCAACAGCTTTGGCTACTTTTTCAATAAAGGAGAGAATTGGTTGAGAGGTGCTGTGTGTTTTGCAAAACACAGAATTTTGCATAAGAAATAATATCATAATAATTAAGAAATTTAAGGAGTCTCGAATAAGCAACTATTTCTAACAGATTATAAATTGGAGACATTAAAGAAGAAATAGGTATGTATAATTACAAAATTGTATCATTACCTATTACTTATTTATCTTACTTATTACCTTTCTTAAATATTGTAATTACTATAGCGATTTCATACGTGATACCATCATGACCATATTATTAAGATAAGGATGGATATAACATTTTGAGCAGTGATGAGGGTGATAGCTTTATACCTTGCAAACTTTACAAATATTTTGCAACATTTCTTAAGTTTTCAGACATTCTTTTATGATGGAATATTCGCAATGTTATGATGTTCAAGACAAAATAACCAAGCAAGAGATATTTAGGACGAAAAGACAAAAGCAGCTAAGTAAGAGACGATCGTTTTCTTTTCACTCATTTATGATGTCTCCAATATGCTCGTTCGTTCCACCTTGCGAGGTCGCCTATTGCCTCTTTTTTCTTGGCCTAGCAAACCTGAATCTTTGTTTCTGGTTTATGCTGTTTAGTCATTAACCACACAAAGACAAAGGAGGAATGTAACAGTGCAACTGTACTTTAAACTTATAGAACTGTTGTTATAAACTATTTCTCTTAACGCAGCCCCGTTGGTGCATTTGTTGATGAGAGTTGTAAATGTTCGGGCCTTTGGGCGGTTTCCTGTATGCTGTCCCTGTCCTATGTGTGCCATTCGTCGATTCGACTATTCTACTTGCAATTTTGACATCAACAACAGGTAAGTGCTTTGACAATAGATCTACTCGGGCTAGCTTTTATTTAGGCCCTGTCAAATTATTTCTGTCGCTTCCTTTATATCATGATATGCCCATTAAGTTGTGTTCAGTAGGTTCTGTTTATTTTTTACTCAATCAAAAGACATGGTTGCATACATTTTGAATTATCATTTAGTATTCTTACAGTCAATTATTTTGTAATTTCTTTGAAAAAGTGGACATATGAAATTGAACTGAACTTCGCATTCAAAAATTCATTCTAGTTAAATGTGCGAATCCAAAGAGAATCGAATTCCTCACAAATTACACTGGACAGCAAAACAAATTCTGTCAAAGGCCGCACACAAAAATTCACCCCCTAGAAATAAAAATTGTTTGTACACAGGTACGCTGCAATATCCATTAGTAATCACATACCCAATAGCAAGTGATTATCTTTATTACAAAGACAAAAAAAGACATGCACAGCATCTTGGTCACTGAATCAAAAATCACAAAATGTAACAGAATGAGCCTTACAAATTTTACGCAAAAATCAGTGTCACAGGACGAAAAAAGCAGTCACAAACATCAATTTTCAATAATGTGTATGTCCTCCTTGTGCCTGGACACATTCCAGGCATCTCTGACGCATGCTGTGGACAAGCTGTCTGGCGCAGTCCTTGGGAAGTTCTGTCCTTTCCTCCTGCAGAGCTTGGATCAATGTTGGTCAAGTTTAAAAATGTTGTCCATTCAGTGGTCATTTTTGCATGGTGGAAAGTGCTTTTGTGTAGGACTTTTGATTCAGTGACCAAGATGCTGTGCATGTCAAGTTCTTTGTTATGAAGACATTCACTTGCTTATGTGTGCATGTGATTAGTAAGGGACATTGTAGCACACCTATGTACAAAAATTGTTTATTTCTAGGGGATGAATTTTTGTGTGTAGCCTTTGACAGAAGTGGGTACTTTCTTTTGCTGTCCATAGTGTATTTCTTGTCCTCTCATTGGTCGAGATCACTGAAAGCAACAAAACGACTATCATTGCTACGATGAAAATCCTTGTCCCGTCAGAGTCCTGCTATTTCTCCAGGGAAAAGGTAAACTATCACGCTGATGACTCGCTAAACGTACCACTAATACGTCCCCCGCGAGTGTTTTACCTCGCTCATTGCTTTGACGAAACACGGTATGGTTTTCCACCAACGCGCGAGAGGACTGATTAGGTTTTCACGCGCAAATAAATGGGAAGTGTAATTTTGTGTGCGTAGAAGAAATGGACTTGTTTAATTGAGAGAGCGGTAAATCCCACTTGATTTGCTGTCAGTTTTGAAATAATTTTTGAGAGGTATTAAACAAATGTACCAGACCATTGTTCGAGGCATCGGTTAAACTGTGTGCCTTCGGTGACTTCGGACACAACACAATTTTCTTCGGGTCTGAGGATGCGCCCTCTCAGAAAAAGGTGCTATTGCAGAAGTCACCTCATTAGAATATTGTTAACGAGAACCTCTCAAGGCCCCATTTTATCAAAAGATATAATCGATTATAAATTTCCTTACTACACAGGCTGCCATAGACTTATCCTATTATAACTCTTCATAAAATAGGGCCCTGGCCTGGTATACTTTGTATACTACACTGCAGGGGCCGTGGAACCATCAGCCTTTTTTTTTTTGGGGGGGGGGGGAGGTGGGGGACTTAACATTTCAATACCGTGACTTTTCGAAAAGGTTCCATCCGTAGATTCTAAAGGGGTAGGGAAGGGGGAAGAATATCATTGATCATTGACCTTGTTGACCTCTTACCCCCCCCCCCCCCAACTCAAAAAACAAACAAACAGAACATAAAGGTTCCGCGACCCCTGTACAGTAAATTTAGATGAATCTTCGTCAACTTTGTAGCAACTCCTTGTATTGGAATAATCGATACATTTCCGTTTTCTCTTATTTTTTCCCTCGCCTTCTGCAAAGGTTTTGGAATGGCGTTGTCTTTCCTACCCGTCTTCGTGACACTAAATGACTACTTTCCAGTTTCGCTTGTCTTCTACAACACATTGACTCTCTTCGGATTAACACTTGGGGCTTTCTGCCTTCCAGTGATCGTTGAGCGATCTTTAGAAGCCTACGGACAGAGAGGTGCATTCCTTATCCTTGGCGGGATATGCCTCCATGCTGTCGCGTGCGGAGCTGTGGTCCGACCCGCAACGGACCTCTCCGAGTTGAAACAGAAGGAAGAGGAGATGAAGCGAGAAGGACAACTGATAGAAGACTCAACAGGATCAAGCCTTGCCACAAATTCTGTACAAAATATGGAAACATCGTCGGGGTGTGCAAAGTCACTCCTTCAGAGACTGACATCTTTAATCTTTTTCTCTGAGCCGAAATTCGGGCTTGTTACACCAGCAGTTTTCTTGACAAGTTACGTCCTGTATGCTTGGATGCTTTTCCTTGTGCCTCAAGCAGAATGGCTTGGCATCGACCCCTCTCGTGCTGTGTTTCTTTCTAGCATCGCAGGCATCAGCGGCATCTTTGGACGAATACTTTTTCTCGTCTTGGTTCGCTGGGAGTTGAACTCTACCCTCATCTTCGTCCATTGCTGCCTCATTTGCTCAGTATCATTTTTCGTTTTAACCTTGAAAGCGACATACGTCTATCAGGCCGTCAATGCCTCTATTCAAGGCTTCTTCATGTTCATTATTGACTCCCTCCCGCACGCGATGACGAAGAAGACGGTAAGACGTCAGGAAAATGTCTCTGAAGCCCTTTCCACTATGTGCATAATCAGTGGTATTGGCGCCCTCTTCGGTGATCTCTTGTCAGGTACTAAGGAGATCTTATTTGTTAGATTTGCATTATACATGTATTATTGTAACCCATGTTCATAAGACATTAAGCAGGTGATGCCCACGTTATAATCAAACCAAGTGTTTGCAAATACAGTACATTGGCTATATAGGCCTATAATGCCATATAAGTGTGTTTTGAATATTATGCCACGTCAAGGCTAGAGTACGAATAGCATGATGCTGCCTCTGTGGTCGTTTTATAGGTCAGTGCCTCTGTAAGCCTGTTAGTCGGTATAATATACAGTGCCATTTACATAAAGGTTTTAATTTCCCTTTTAATAATGTATATATACCCCGACTTGCGCATCACTTAAACATAATCAGTATTGTTTGTTTACTTTGCAAGAAGTTGCAGTGACATGGTTACGAAGCCATGACTAGACAAGACAAAACAAAATGAATAAAAAAACAACTGGCAAACATGATGTTGACGATTACACATGCATGGTCACACAATCTTTTGACACTTTTAATGATTGTAGTTTGAATGACTTGATATCAGATATATACAGCTAGATCAATTTCTTATAACATTGAAACTTTGCTTCTTGCTTGTGAATTATGCCAATAATAATTCAAAAGACACCAAGATGATAGTCAACTGCAATCACTATTAACTTTTCTCAATGTTACCATGTCACAATGTATTAGTGATTTATCACCGATGCATACATGCGGATTCCTTAAAAAAACCCTCAAAATATAGAAGTTTAGATTTGTCAGGATTGTTTTGCCACCCTGGTTTTAAAATGAATTTTTGCTTTGCCACTTTAAGAATTGCATTATCTGTTTTAATACAATCTTTCTTATTGATTTGACAGGTCTCATCTTCGATGTAACTGGATCCTATACCGTCGTCTTTATGGCATTCGGGTTGGCTGAAATTGTTATCCTCGTGAATCTTGTTGTCTCAGAAATCTTTGACAGAATGAACAGGAGCAACGTGATTTCTTAGTTGGAGCTGCCATGCATGAGCATGTTTAAAGAAGAAGAAAAAAAGTAAGAGCCAGAGCAGTGTGCATCAAATTTTGATGAGGAACCACCTTCAAGGGAGAATAGCTCAATGAACACTGAGTAAAAGTTTTGGTATTCTCATCTCATAGACATACACTTGGAAAAAAATAAGGTAAACATATCATTCATAGGAGATTTTGATGAAAATCAATATCATACTAAGGGTAATTCTAGGTCAGTACAATGGAAAACTTTACACATGACGTGCATGAGTGAACACATTCGTTTTTGCCCTCCAAGGCACACGAGTAAAAATTGTGAAAATTTACATGTTGTCTTTCATTTGCAAATGTCCCTCAAGATAACTATAGCAGGCATGTCTGAAATAGCAAAAATAAGTTTCAGTTCTCTTCATCTCTTTATAACCTCAAACAAAATCAAACTAGAAGACGAAAATAAGAATTTCCAGTCAACTCAAACTTCAAATGACAAAGAAAGGCACAAAGATGATTAGATTGACGATTTTTTTTTTATTTCGTTCTTTTAATTTAGGAATCTAAGAATTCATGAGCCAAATTCAAAAACCAAATTTCCTAATTTCAGGCATTTTCAATATTGCTTCTTCTTTCAGTTCATTTGAATTTGGATTTGACAGAAGATTCATCATTTTCCTCCATCATCCCAAGCTTTATTGAACTTTTTGGCTTCAAAGATATTATAAAAATCATAGGGCAATAGATTTGCGACTAAGATTGTGTCATTAAGTGGGTTCCATCATCTCTTGAGCATTTATACATAGACAGATCAGAGCCAAATTTACGAAGATTGACCGCCATGTTTTACATGTTTACATTGATTTACTAGCCGAATATCGTGATTCACTTCATTTTATTATATTTGATGTACATTGCTTCATTGAGAAATATGAAAATAACTTGAATGGAATTGAATAAATTGTCTTTTTTATTGTTGTATAGAAACGCACTTACGCATGAATGTCAACTTGTTCATATTTACTATTTTCACTTTTGTGCCTAATTGGATGAGAAAAGCAAAGGTGTCTACTCATGCGTAAAGTTTTCCCTTTTTGACGACCTACCAGATTGTGGAATTACCTTTGATATGGTGTACATATAATTGATACATTAATTCTCACCCAAATGTTTTTTGGGAAACATAAACTTTAAAAAGGTTTGCTTTCTCTTTATTCTTTTTGTTCTTCTTCTTTTTTTTTTTTGCTGAGTGTAGATACTATAGAGGACACACTCGGTCTAAATGCCTTGCCATTATTATGAAGAAGCCCTCCGCCATCTTCAATAATGTTGTGTATAATCATCCCGTCCCCTCTAAAGAGGCAAATCAATATGTCCCTCGGATAATGGAGGTCCCGTTTGTGAGAGAGTCAACTCATCCACGTTAAAGATCCGCTTCATTCATTCATTGTATTACAAGAGAATGATATGCAAAACTATTACAGTTCAGTTGTTCCGCTCTCACATCTCACTGGAAACCTTGGAAGGCGAGCTTTAGTGCAACTGAATATGGGGCTACTATAGTATCCAGCTATCTTCTCAGATGGAAAATAAAACAAACAAACAAACGAACGAACGAACGAACACATAACTATGGTAGTAAGTGCGCCCTATCAGCAATCGATCGGGTACACAAAGTAGGCCCTACACATAGTACACTCGGCGTGTATGTCGATCTGTGTATGAAACGTATGTGTGTGTATGTGTGTGTGTGTGTGTGTGTGTGCGGATTATCGGCGCACCATTGTTACATCCAGAATGGGTCAATTCATTAATGATTTGAATGAAATCAAATATCAAGGAAAACCCCCCCCCCCAAAAAAAAAAAAGAAGAACAAAATCCATGCATACATCATCTATATATATCCACGGAGTTAAAGTCAACCCTAACTCTTTTATAATAACTCGGCATATAAATAGACTAATCGAATGAAATACTTTCTGAAAGTAGGTCGTATGTCATCAAAAGTGATAAAAAATCCATGAAAATTATCAAAGCAACGAATTGTAAATTTTTAAATGCATACAAGTGATTTGATATAAATATTTTTTTATCCTGCGCTGTATGTTTCTTGAATGCACAAAGAAAGACTGAGACCCCGTTTACAGTGCGGGGCTGGGCCGAGCCGCGGCCGAGCCCAGCCTCAATTGCGGGCCGAGCCCCGCAATTTTGTCCGTTTACACTGCCGGGCTCGGCCGCGCTTTTAATTCAAACCTTTTAATATTTTGTCGTAGTGGCGCTCTGCTTGTAAACAAACGCAATTTGGTATAGTCTGGTTTTCAGACCCTTTGCCAACTGGATTCCGTGGCGACGAAGTCGCCGTTCCGGCAAAGGCCTTTGCCGAAGGAAAAATCCTTTGCAGGACAAAACCACCTCAAACTATACTAGTTTTCGACGTTGAGGGGGTTAGTATCCTGAATAGCAAAATAGTACTAGACTACAATTGGCCGCGCATTTGGCCCAGTTTGCGTTTACACTGAGACTGAAAGGCCGGCCTCGGCCGCGGCCGAGACCACCTCCAGAGCGTGGCCAAATGCGCGGCCAATTTGACCTTTTGCGCGTTTACACTGAAATGAAGGCGGGCTGGGCCGCGGTTCGGCCGCGGCCCAGCCCCACACTGTTAACGGGTTCATATTCTTCGATCTCTTGAGGGCCCCCTTTCCCACTCTAGCGTATTTTCTGTAAGCTTGCGTCAATGCATAATTCAACAAATACTTTACTATTTTAGGAAGCGAAATTCGGCAAAAAGGTCCAGATACGCTGGACTCCGCTCGATTTGCAGGGAAGATCTGGCCTTTCATCAATTTGGCGAACGTAAGAGACGTTCGCCCAACGAGTTATGAAAGTGTGTTAACCGCATTACCAGCGTACAAAATAATGAAGGAAATCGCTCGCGTATGGCGCCCATCCAATCGAAAATTGGCTAATTCCCACAATTTGATACGATATGCTTTACTTCATGATGACTTTGAAGGGAAATTATATATATACTTGTAAAAAGATTTGATTTATTTGGGCATGAAATTCCATATTTATTTTTTTATACTATCATTATTTGGTCCGTGGTGTTGTATACATGTATATCTGTGGGCGAGAAGTAGCCTCGGGTTGTAAGTATTCAAATGAAAATCAATGCGATGGTGAATAGGATAAGAGTGTACGTGTATAAACATTGCGTAAAGGTATACATCATGCATGAATGAAAGATTATGATAAATTGATTATAAAGGTGTGAAGATCGTGTACCTGGTATGTATACTTGTGTAGCTGGTACTGTTGGGGTTTTTAGTTGTTTAGAAACATAATTGTTAATTGTATATGAGCTATAAATAAGCAGGATTTGTACAAATTAGGATCGAGTTTTTTGTTGTTGTTTTTTTACTATAGGCTAAATGAAATAATGAATGTGATATTTGTTATAGTTACCCCATACAATCATATTACAATACTCTAAAATGAGGAATGTTCACGTGCATTTTAATTTCGCAAATTTTGCGATCGCCAAGATTCGCGAAATTAGAATGCACGCGAAAGTTCTACTATCCCCGCGTTCACATTGGTCCCCGCGACGCGGGGACAGCCACAAGTGATCTTATCTTTTTTACGACTGATTATCTCATCTGTCCCCGAGCTGTGGGGCAATTAGGGCTTGGGGCGAGCTCTGCCAGGCATAGCGCATGCGCACATTTGATGACCACAGCTGGACGCTATCAATTTCGCCCCAAGGTCACTCTCCCCTCCAAATCTTGTCCCCGTACGGCGGGGCGGGGGACAAGTCCCAGTGAGCGTTCACATTATGGTTTTGGAGGAGAAAGTCCCAGAGCTCGGGACTTTCCCCGCGTCGCGGGGACAGCCACAAGAGATCTTATCTATTTTACGACTGACCGTTCACACTGGTATCTCATCTGTCCCCGAGCTGTGGGGGCATTTTGGGGCTTGGAGCGATCTCTGCCACTTGAAACCAGGCATAGCGCATGCGCACATTTGATGACCACAGCTGGACGCTATCAATTGCGCCCCAAGGTCACTCTCCCCACCAAATCTTGTCCCCGTACCCGACTTGCTTCGCGGGGACGAGGGAACAAGTCCCAGCGAGCGTTCACATTATGGTTTTCGAGGAGAAAGTCCCACAGCTCGGGACTTTCCCCGCGTCGCGGGGACCAATGTGAACGCGGGGTGTAGGCCTATGCATTGGATGGCAGTTCGCGAAAATTTCATGCCGCAAAAAAAGGCCGTCGGCTCCAATTCGCGAAAAACATTCATGCTGCGAATAGATCATATTTTAGTATCATAGTTGAAGAGGTGGTATAGCTTCGGTTAAGATGGTGCTTGGGTTTCCACCTTTTTTTCTGAGAATGGTGATAAAAAAATCCTTGATGTAATATGAAAAAGCATATACTGTGCAACTCTCAGAGCGCTAGGAATTCAGTTTCCTTGATGAAAATTGGTTTTCAAATGGCCGAAATATCCAGAAACGAAGAGGTCTTAATAAAAAGTGGGACGCACTTTTAATAAGGATCCACTTAGTTTTACTTTAATTTTGAATAATGATGTGTGCTATTTCAAATCTGATTTTTATCAAATAAACTCTGAATTCCTCGTAGTATCGTGTCCTCTTTAATATTTCATACGTGGTTGCTAATCATCTCGCAAAAAGTTAGTCTGCATTCCCCACCTCAACCAAAGCTATATCATCCCTTTAACGTCTTAAAAGAATGATACATTATTAAAGAAAAAAACTTTTTGAGTCAAAATGTCAAATTAAGTTTGAACTTCCAAGGAATACCAACCGCCTTTGAAATTGAGACAGACATTTTCGTCACCGTGTTCGTTCCAAGTCAGGATTGAGTCAAAGATACAAACGCTTAAAAATGTTAATTGTTTTCTTAATAGGTACACTGCAAGTCAATGGAAATACATGTATTTCATTTTGTGAATGGTTCGAGACGGAGCGTCAAGAGTGCATAAAACGGGCCTCATCTACATCCAAAGAAAACTACTAGTATTTGCACTTAAATCATAAAACCTTTACCAGTTCTGTATTCATTGTCAGTAAGAGTGTTTATAATGCATTATGGGAATGAAATGCAACATACAATAATTTTGTGTACCGGCAAATTAGATGAAATTGAGATGCGATGACTGAAATACACTGTACACAATTTGTCATGTTTACCATTTACAATGATATATCATTCATAATATAGTATAATATATATATATATATATATATATATATATATATATACACACCTGGTGAAACACTTCTGTCCATATATATGTATATATAATATACACACTTGGTGAAACACTTCTGTCTATATATATATATATATATATACATACATACAGGGCGTATACAAAAAAGTTACACTTATTTGAAAAAAATTGTCTAAATTACATTTCAAAATATTTGGAAGATTTTTCCATACAATTGTACTTATGGATACCCAAAAGTCTCATCTATCAAGTGCAATCAACAAAACAATCTTTTTTTTCGCGCTTGGCTGAACACTGACGCTCTTTGTCAGGACCTTGAAAAATGACTCGCGCCAAATTGAAAGAAGATGGAAAATTCAGCCAAAAGTCCAAATAAGTGTTCTCATTCAAACAAATTGCTCTTTTGCTCACAGTTTTGATTATGTTATGCTAGTTTAGGAATTTTCTGGCGATTTTCTGTCATGTTTTAAATGATTCCATTGTGTTATGGAAGGTTGATTCACAACATCAAGATCTTTTAAGCACAGTTATCACGAATCATGCACAGACATATCGAACCCACATGCCAGTCACTCAGTCAAGAAGAAAAGTACAAAATTAATGCATCTTGAGATCATTCAATCAATCCAATAAATCAATCAAATCAATTAATCAATCGATCAATAATTCAATATCAATCAAGCAAGCAATTATTCAATCAATCAATCAGTCAGTCACAATTGTATGCATGTTTTATAAAAAGTGGCAGATAGACATAGGGAATATCACCCCCCCCCCCCCGGCTTAAAGACTGATCAATGTTTGAAAAACTGATTTGTTAGTTTATTTGTTCAAGCAGTCGATTGATTATTTCAATGACTGAAAAGTGATTAATTGGTTATTGGGTTGATTCACTGATTGATTGAACTACTCAATGACTGACTAACTGATATAAAGTTGATTGATTGATTAATTGGTCAATTAATTGATTGATTAATGGGATGAATGATTTGAATGTTGATTTGGTACCACTACCGCATTAATGAATAACTGGCATATGGCGTTGATGTGTCCGTGAATTGTGAAAACTGTGCGTTAAAGATCTTGAGGTAATTACACTAATTCTCACCAATTGATTTAGAAATGAAATCATTAAAATTACGATAAAGCTGACAAAAAAAAACTCAGACTATCATAACATAATCAAAGCTTTAAGCAAAAGAGCAATTTGTTTGAATGGGAGCACTTATTTGGATTGCTGGTTGAATTTTCCATCTTTCAATTTGGCGCAAGTCATTTTTCACACTCTGGACAAAGAGCGTCAGTGTTCAGCCAAGCGTGAACAAAAATTTGTGTTGTTGATTGCACTTGATAGATGAGACTTTTAGGCATCCAGAAATATGAAAAAATCTTCCAAATATTTTGAAATGTAATTTAGACAATTTTTTCAAAAGTATAACTTTTTTTATACGCCCTGTATATCAGAAAAGGAAAAAGATGGGTCCAAGAATAGATCCCCTGGGGAATGCAAATGAGAAGAAAAAGTAGGATGAGATTTTTTTTTAAACCAATGAAGGGCAATATATCTTATGCCTTATTCTGACAATTTGTAAAATTTCATCGTTTCCAACGCTTTTCCTTCAAATAAAAAAAAGTCCTATTATTATGTTCTTTATCGGACAGATTGTTGATTTCGTATTTCTATATTATGGCATACTCGGTAGATATATCCCTTCCTGAAACTAAATTGGCTCGAGTCGAGGAGGTTCTTAATATCTACAAGAAATCTTTAAAGACGACTACATTGTATAAACTAACTTTTTAAAAAATGATTTTAGCTTATAAGGTATAAAGTATTTTACTTCAGTGGGGTCAACTTTTTTTCACACTAAAATTACTCTGTACACTGCCAATTTTCATGGCATCTGTAAATGTTCCCGAAATAACTGAGAAACTGGAGATGTGATTCAACAGGAAGAAAATTAAAAAAGAAAGAGGGAAAAAAAAGCAAATTTACACTTATTTCATTGTGACCACAAGACCTATTGGGCTCAACAGATATCATTATTCCCAAAATTGGTTGTGAGAAATGAGGTTGATTCGAAATGTTCATAAATTTAATACGTCGAAATCGATGGATCATTTCAGGGAAAACAGTGCAGTACTATGTATAAGACATGTTTTGATATCTGACATATTGATATTCCTTCCTCTGAACTACAGAACTACAGCAAAACAGAGAATGAAACTGAAACCTAAAGACCATAAGAACTTAAGTAGGCCTGTACGATTCCGCTTTTGACAGAATAAACATTGACAGTCTGGCACTTACGCGCAAGTTTGATTGTATTGTGTGCGTGTGTGTGTGTAATTTAATATATATATACCGGGTGTCCCAAAAAAAGCGGAACGGTGGATTTTCAGTACCTTGCGTTTTAAAAGTGATATATTTTTTGACATCATTAGAAAGAGCATCTTCCGCAGAAGACTATGATACCAAAATCATTAAATTTGGTTCAGTATTTTTTATTCTACGCCAATTTCTGTAAATGCAGTCATTTTCAATTTTTTGCGACACGCGTTCCATACGGTGAATTGTGTAAGCTCGTTGATCCATGTCAACAAAAGATAACGCTATCATATTTGGAGCGCACACACACACAGACACACACACTGTTTTTTCCTGGCCCGTGCCCAATGTGAAAGCTGTATCTTTTGTTGACATGGATCACCGAGCTTACACAATATTCACCGTATGGATCGCGTGTCGCACTCAAATTATTATCTCATAAGTCGCAAAAATCCGGCGAAATTTGACAATGATTGCATTTTCAGAAATTGGCGTAGAATAAAAAGTACTAAACCAAATTTAATGATTTGGGTATCATAGTCTTTTGCGGAAGATGCTCTTTCTAATGATGCCAAAAGATATATAACTTTCAGACCGCAAGGTACTGAAAATCCACCGTTCCGCTTTTTTTGGGACACCCGGTATATATATTATATATATATATATATATATATATATATATATATATATATACTCCTAGATGGGTATTTGGAAGACATTTCCATTTGTTTTATATGCAAATTTTAAAATACATGTTCAATGGCAATTTACGCAAAGGAGACACGAAAATTGTCTCCTTAATGACCAGTTGTCTCCCTAATGAAGACACTTCCCCCCAATATGTCTCCCTAATGTGCCAACTAGGGATATATATATATATATATATATATATATTATATATATATATATATATATATTATATCATATATACATATATATATATATATATATATATATATATATATATTTATTTATTTATTTATGCGTACGTGCCCAAGGCAACTTCTTTTTTACGAACCTTCGGAATAACGGACTGTAATAACCGCATCGAATAACTATTCATGTACATCACGTGTCATTCACTGAAGATTCATTTATTAACATGCTACTGCTATGTATAAAGAAGACAGCAAAGAAGAAAAATCAGGAAAACATATATATATATATATATGTAGGAAATGTACTTTAGGTTACAACCCCCTTTTGGGCTAAACACAACTGCATTGCAGGCCATTATAATCGTCCTACTCGAGAACACAAAAGTTTAAAGATATGGACAGAAAAGGGGAGGGGAGACCTTTGATTTGTGATACAATTAAGATGTCCATTTATCTAAATGCATGTAGTAATTTTACGCCAGGCCCGTGAGCTGAGAAACATAAGTTAAAAAAAAAAATCGAGATTTTCGAATTTTCTCTATCTTTAAATGCGTAATCACTGGTTTCTTGACTTTTAACTTTGATACAATATGTGTGATAAGCAATACATTTAATTTTTTTTTTTGGATGCACATGCTTTACAAATTGCGTATAACAGGGTATAAGCGTGGACTAGAGAAACTGACGCATGCAGTCTTTCAATAGTTTGATCACCTTTTTTACTTTGAAAGTATAGTACAGGTATCCAATATCGTACCTCATTAGACACTTTATTTCGTTCATACAATGTATTAGAAAAATCAGTACAGATCCATGTAATGATACGTAATACAACCAGAACGTTTTGAAATACATCATAAAATTGTGTGACATACTGCCTTGTATACATCAATCACTGTCAATGACTGTAAAGCGCGCTGTCAAGAAGCAGATCACGACTTCGGAATGCATTTCGCGTTTTTGTACGGTGTCAACAGAAGGGTGACTAGAAAAACTGATACGATTGTGCAGCTGTAAACAAATATAGTAATGATTTGTCTTACCTGTAAAGCAATCCTAAATCCCGTAAACAAGATAACGGTGAGCAAGTTGGCTCAATTGACGGCACGACACTTGGGGTATTTACGAACCGAAATGAAAAATCTTTTAAATCTATGCTTCAAAAGCTCATAGGGAAATATCGAGATATCTGTATTTTGCCAGCACTCTTCTATATGAGGGAAATTTCTTGGGGGGGGGGGGGAGATTTCTGACAATGTTCCTTTAAAACCAACCTCTAGACCTATACAGTCACAGTGCATTGACTTGTGTAGCATTCTTTTGGTGTAGTTTCTATCCAACCTTTTCTTTTCACATCATTTCAATGGAACGGTACCTCAGTCTGCTAGGATCTCTGTTTTTCTGATCTTCCACCATACAAGTTCAATTACAAAGTGTACTAGTACTATGTCGATCAAGTTATTAGAGCGTATCTATATACCTAATGAATAAAGCCTCAAAAAACCTTCAAAGGTGAAGTCGCTATCCTCAACTATCACCCTGCTATACAGGCTTTTTCCCCGTCTGATTTTTTTTTTTTTTTGGGGGGGTGGTTTTTTTTTTTTTCCTTTTCATGAAGTTCACTTCGTACAAACTAAAACCTGCCATTTCCATTTAAAATTATTTCAGCAACATTTGTTACAATAACAATTGCAAACTTCCTGCTAATAGGTTTCAAGCACTTTGCCTTACAATACTTCGGCCCCACTTGCATTTGAGGAGCAGTGTGCATCGGTTTCAATTTTGGCACGGGACATTAATTAATTGTCACATCTAATCAACTACAATCTTTGAAATGACTGGATGGAACGATGCAGCTTACCTGAATTGCCATAACATAAAAGGAAAACTGGTGATCCATGCGCGCAACCATACTGTTCGCCATATCAAATTCTGCCTCTTGAACTTGAAGTTATTATGCAAGACAAATAAACTTTATCTAACACATACGCACATATTCTTGTACTCTTTGTCTCTCGTTGCAGATATACTACTAACACTATGTAAATGAAAATATGCCATCAATAGACAAAACTATGCTGCAGAACACATAACATATTGTACTTATATTCTTCAAAGAGATGGACCCATTCAACAATATCCATAAGTAACAGGCCTGAAAACCGTGTGACAGTGGTCATCCCCTAAAGCGTCATGACCAAACGAAATATCCAACTTGTATCCTCAAAGTAGATTGCCACATCTCAAAATGTTCTTACAAAATAGGCCTGAAAATCAGTCAACAGTGGTCATCCGGTAAGTGTGTCGGCTAGGTGATGTGTGTATTTCTGAAATGGCTGAAGATTGCGGGATTTGAAAAAAATGAAAACAAACAAACAAACAAACAAACAAAAAATGCATGACTTCGTCAGTTCATCGGGGTGGAAGGCATCATGTCTGATATCATTTTAAAAACAGAAAATTATCTTCACGTGCTGACAGACTTCACACAAAATAAAAAGGTTTGCGTGGCCGTGTTCAAAAGAAACAAAGCCGTTTTCAGACTCTTTGCTGGAAATTTCATTGATCATACAATCACTGACAACAAATGAAATGTGAAGCAATTGTAACTATGCTGACATCAGTTAGTTTGGAAAGGCAATTATGATGTAAGAATCTGTCTTTACGGAATGTGGCAGTTTAATCACAAAATGGCAAACTTTTGTAAAGATAAACCTGAGAACGCTTAACAACAGCATATTGAATATTCTTTACAGTACGGATATTACAACAATAACAACGACAATTTCTATACATGGGCAGTCAACTTCACCCGAGATGTTTCACAAGAAAATAAGGATCTAAAACAATACAAATACTCAACTTTACCAACTATTCTATACAGCAATAGTGATAGCAGTTACGTTATGATCATTAAATACAGTCATTCATGCTGGCATATTTCATGGCATTCACAACTTTTGTCTTCACATGTAGCTAACATGTGTACACATTTTGAATACTTGGATCATTAATATCGACAGTATACATTCCGTGAATTACAAAATTAGGTCTATGTCTATTTCCACGTAGTCAAGTGATTTTCATAGACTGTCTATGAAAATCACTTGCCTAGTTGAAAAAAAAAGCATATATTCTATTCCAGCAAATTCTTACTTTCTCTAAATCTGAAGCAGAAAAAAAATGTAAATACAATAATTTAATCTGATTATGTACAAACCACAACAAACACTTTTTTTTCTATAAACAACTTTAAACACTTAGTATGTAGTATATATGTAGTATAACTTTTCTGTAATGTCTTTGAAAACACAATATTTCAAAAGGTTTAAAAAAAGATATTTTTTCCCAAATTTGACGATGTTTTTATCATATCACTTTGGAATGTTCTTCCCGAATATTTTTCAATTTTATAAGGTTAAAAAAGAGATATTTTTCCCCAAATTGGACCATGTTTTTATCATATCACTTTGGAATGTTCTTCCTGAATACTTTTCAATCTTATATATTTTTTCACACTTAGGTAATATTTACGGAATTGCCCTAATGTTAAGGGGGGATACTCTTTTCCCCAATTGATAACTATACCGGTATATCGACTGAAAACTCAGTTTTTAAACTTTTGCATTATACGAATCGGTTATGCCACACGTATGCGGGGTTTAACATGTCATTTTTGTTTCGCTTGATTCATCAGAAGGTCGATGTTCAGATGTATCACACTTTTGTATTGATTGACGAAATAATAAGAGTTATCAAGTGATATCATTACCGTAAGTGGTAAATGTTAACTGTGCTGCATGCTACTGTTCCAACAAAATGAAGATGGTTTCAATTTAGGACAGTATTATGTGTAAACTAATAGATTATTCCCTCCCTTTTGTGTTTAATTCTATGTTTACTGAATATAAAACTGAACATTCATATCTGATCACACAATCTATTGAATTTCATTTGCCATTATCTATGTCGATGTTTAAAAAATCTATTATATTCCTTTGCCGGACCCAAATTCTGGAATTCTCTTGATAGCAGCACAGGAGAAGCGTTAGGTTTGAATACTTTTGCTTTTAAATTATTTTTTCTTGAATAAATTCCTATATCACTGAGGACTTGCATCTTTGAAAGACGCAAATTTATTTCATTGTTTTGAAGTTTTTGACTTTGTTTGATTCTTTTCATATAACACAATTTTTATAAAGTCCATATCTCGGTAAGACTGGTCCCATGTGCTTTGGCATTGACTCTTGAACTCTTCTTCTTTGCCCCTTCCCCTTTTCTCTTCTTTCTGTACTTTTTCCAGTCCTCTTTGACCTCCTGTTTATTCTTTCAACGCATATGAGAGAGCTGCGTTGTTTCTGTCAGTGTGTGGGATTGTGTGTGCGTATGATTTGTTTTATGCAACCTTTGTTTCCCACGCAATTTGTCTTATTGTTTCGTTTGCTTATTACTACCAGTTAATACTCACGAGGGGACTGCATTCTACAAGCTGGACTTTTTAGCAGTTCCCTCCATATCCGACATCTTTACCTTAGTAAGATTCAGTTACAGTTTGCCTATGCATTTCCTTAAACCATAAGTATGCTTTGCTTTATTGTAAAAAAAAAAGAAAATGGTCCTCATTAACTTCGCTTGAATATGCAAAAGTTACATTATACTATTTTTTTTTTCAATGCAACTGTCATATTGTATAGAATACTTTTGTCGGAAATGAAATAAAATGAAATGGTTTGGTTGCTTTGTTGGATTTTTCTTTGTTCATTTGTTTTGTTTTGTTTGTTGTTGGTACATGCGTATATAGTGAAAGTGTTCTAGTTTCACAATGGAAATTGAAGCGTTGTAACTTGTAAAAGAATGCATACTCGAAAATAAAAAAATTACTCAGTATTATACACTATACTTCAAACTGCCCCTGTACTTTTTTCTGAGCTACAACGTGTATTTTTGCATTGTCTTTCAACTGAAAAATTGTACTAGACGTATATTCATAGGAAACGGGCATTTAAAAACATACTTTTTTTTCGAAGTGATAATATACCTCTTTCCTTAAAGAAAACATCCAGTTAAAAAATAAGTTAGTCTGATATAAAATACAAAAAATCTTATGATTTCAACGGTAATGATTTTGACTAAAATCGGATGAAAAATAAGGCTAAGTTTAGCTAATTTCTGCAAATCGGTTTTTGTACAGTGGATATGAATACATGTATGTAAATAATTTTCCATTGATCAATTACTGTACAAAAATGACGAAAATTCAATGTCTTTGTCATTGAAGTCTGACGCATGATGTTGTTCCTGGTTGAATAACTTCAGAATATAGTGATCAGTTAGATAAATCAAGATTTGAGCCTCGGGCATAATTGCGTTTGAATGAAAAACTGGAAATTTCACAATTTTATGTAAAAACTATAAAGCAAATTGTGAAGGAATGACAGGCTCACTTTACTATTTGCATATTCATATTGACCGTTCAAGAACTGTTTCCTGAAAAATTAGCGAAAATTCAAAATGTTATAACTTCCTTATTTTTCTTCCGATTTCGATCAAAAATTTACCGTTGAATTCGTAACATTTTATTCCTTCTTATTAGACTAACTTATATTTGGACTAGATTTCCCCTTTAAAGGGAACCAATAACTTCATGTGAAGTTCTTCTTATTCAAATGCTTGATATTTTCGAATTATTTTGAACGAGTTTGAGCCAAATGTAGCAAGGAATTTAAGGAAATCCCAGCTTTGCAAATTTTAATAGTCAGCACAGGGCAGCAGAGAGTTTGAGGTATTTGTGGACAAAACTCCAATTTAAGGTGCCATACTCATTAAATTTCACATTTTTCAACTTTTCTTTACAATGAGTGTAAATCGTCTGAAATCCAGTACTGTATGGTATGAAGGAATGCATTTTGCAGGTGTATATTTTGAAGTTGAACGATGTTTATGGATGACAATCAAGAGAAAACTTTAGAATACTGAAATTTTGTGTAGAAAATGAATGGAGAGTTGTCTACAAGTTCTACCTTGAGTTAGTTTTTCGCCTTCTACAGTTCATTTATCTCAATTTTTGCAATGATTAACTCATTTGAGAACTTAGTAAGAGAAACTTCATCTTAAAGTATCAGTTCCTTATTAAAAGCTGGCAATGTTCTTTATTCGAAAACAGTAAGCGGTACACAACACAACTACCAGAAATTATTTCCATTTTTTTTTCAATTTATTTTCATATTTCTCGATGAAAAAATACATCAAATATAACAAAATTAAATGAAGTACATGATATCAAGCTGGAGACATACATAAAATATTGCAAACGTATAAAACATATAGTGGTCGATCTATGAAGTTTGGAATCTGTGAATGAATGCTAAAGAAATATGAAGGAACCTACTTAAAAGCGAGCTTGTTGAGTGTAGGTCCCAGTTAAAATCGAGTTAAAGATTAAGATGGGGAGCACGGGTACAACAATGACCGAAACATAGAGGGGAAAAAAAAGTACAATTATACAGTTATATAACAAATTCTTCTCTAATGCAGATTTGGGGTCGGATAAGCCACATGCTGTAGGCGAATGAACCATTGTCGTTCTGGCAATAATAAGAATATGACTCAATATATAGCAACAATGATACGGTTTAGAAAGTGTTAGAAATTTATACATTGAGCGTATTAAGGAAGGAACACATGCACCTGCAAATCCCCCCCCCCAAAAAAAAAGACATTCAACAACCAGTTACAGTGCAGAGAGAATTAAAATACCAGCTGTTACCTCGCCCCAGCTGTCTTAAAGAAGGAAGAATATACAATAGGTCATAAACACAGTGACAGAATTTGAGGGCACAAACAGCTGGTTTAACATGACAACAACCCTGGAGTACAGTACAGCGGGATAGTCCTGTACAGCACAAAACAGATTTCAATGAGCTGAATCAATGTAATTATTTAATAGATATCCGGCGTTATTGATAATTCTGATGGCGCGTTTTGGAGAAGGAAAAGCGAATCAAGCAAAATTCTGGACGAATTACCCCATGCAAGAATTCCATAGTTGAGGTAAGGGGAAATCATTGTTGAGTATATAATTTGTAATATATGTATGGGGAAAAAATATTTCAGCTTATTTAAAATTCCTATGTTTCTGGACAAAATTTTACTTAAATAGTTAATATGGGTTTTCCAGGATAGATCACTATCAATGTAATGTCCTAGAAACTTGATACTATCTACCTGGTTTAAATTGATACCACTGATCTTAACATAATCAGAAACAGAGTGCAGAGAATAGCTGAACAGCATATAATGCGTCTTATCAATATTTAGTGACAATTTATTTGCGTGGATCTAGGACTGAACAAGTTTCAGTTCATTGTTTAACATAATGTATAAGCGTGTTAGAGTTACGATGTGAAAGAAATAAATTTGTGTCATCAGCAAAGCATATGAAAGGAAGAATCTGAGACGAATTTTGGAGGTCGTTTATGTACAAAATAAATAATAATGGGCCAAGTAGGGAACCCTGGGGGACACCACAAGAAGTTGTTTTCAAGAGAGACTCGTAACCGTTTAAATAAACATATTGCTTTCTATTAGTAAGGTATAGTCTTTAAACCAATCTAGAGCTGTCCCATGAATGCCGTAATGGCTTAACTTATAAAGCAAAATATCATGGCTTAACTTAACCAAAAATTATGGTCAGTACCACTTTGCAACTTCATAATACAATATCCAAAATCATTCTCAATGAGGTATGGAATGTAAATGACGGGATTGTGATACTTTGATGTGCGTGTTTTGTGGCGAGATACAAGCGTGTGTTAATGTGATTGAGACATTTGGGCTTATAACCCATATTTGAAGGAAATTTAACAAAATCTAATCAAATCTTGGAGAAAATCTGTGGAAGCAGTGGTCAAGATAGCAAGATCATCGACAGTAACCGACAAGACCAGACCACGCACATCGTTTTTCATCAGCGGGCATTTTCTTTATAAAACTCATGTTTCCAATGAATTGCAACACATCAGAATATAAGCCCTGCTTACCTATGAGAAGGAATGATTGTCACTTGAAAGGAGCCAATACGCAATAATTGTCTGATATAGAGAATCATGATTATATTGGATATACTGAGTGACATTTGAAACGAGGGTATACATGGTCATTTTGTACTTTTGAAGTAGCATGTTTTGGGTTGGTTTTTTTTTTGTAGTTGTTGTTGTAGTTGCTGCTATTGTTGTTTTTGCTTTTTTTTTGAAGGGGGGGGGGGGGGGGGTAGGCGAGTTTCGTGAGAATGGGCAGCCTGAAGATTTTTTGGAGTCCAGTGCAATGTGTATGATAGGCCTGTAGTTATAACAACAATCATTATAGAATAAAAATAGAATCCATCCATGTTTTAATCGTTTTATCAATCAGTTGATTTTCTTTGTTACTGTCTTTCCGAAAATGGTATCATCGTTATAGTTTATCCATATCAAATTCTAAAGGAATTGATGATAATATTTATGTTAACATGATTATGATTTGAAGTAATATAATACTTGATGGCAAACATAAACACATACAGTAGGTCTATATCAGGGGCGGATCCAGGAATTTTGTAAAGGGGGGGGGGCATGACTAATATTTCTGGTGCCACTTCCGGGTTTCATTTCATTTTTTTCTTTTTATTCCTTTTGTTCTTAACGAAAAATAAAGGGGGGGGTGCGCCGGTTGCGCCCCCTCTGGATCCGCCACTGTATATGATTTAAAAACTAAATTGTAATTATCTTGTTCCCGTTTCTGGTAGGAAGAGACAACCCTTTGGACGCACAAAGCAAAACACATGAGGCTCGACATTGAAAACTAGACACTCCGCCAGAACAGATCTCCGCCACGCAGCCAAGCAGCCACATATCGTCATTTCGTAATAGGCAGTGTCTTCAACACAAACTTAGAGGTACAGGGACATCTATGTACACAATGAATTAGACGCCCCAAAAATAAATACACAGTGTATTTACAAACATGTAATCATAAAAGCATTATGGGGGCACCTATGGGGTAATGCACGAACAATTGGAAAATCGGCGATTTTCACCTAAATGACGGAGGTATAATTAAATCATTGTATATGTTTAGTGGCAATTACAAAATTGCTGTATTATAAAGCTTTTGTGATTGCTATACTAATCTAATTAATACCAACAAAAACTACTTACAATCATGTCGTGTACCTCCAGCCCAAGGACAGAATATAA
This sequence comes from Diadema antillarum, assembly GCF_040938485.1. Taxonomy (NCBI): domain Eukaryota; kingdom Metazoa; phylum Echinodermata; class Echinoidea; order Diadematoida; family Diadematidae; genus Diadema; species Diadema antillarum. The sequence goes on along the minus strand of NW_027271208.1, from coordinate 784,414 downwards.
AAGAAGCTCTTGCGTATGTCGGAGCCAGTTTATTTAATGCACTCCCTGTAATGTTCAAACATGTACAGCCCTTTTTGGATTAAACTAAAAAAGATGCAAAGCCTATAGTGATTCAATAATTGATTTGTAACAGCGTCATATACATAGTATATCTATGTACACTTATCTATCACAGAACGTTTCTTTTAGTGGGTAACTACTCTTATAGTGCTGCGTGACTATATATAATTATCTGGATACAGAGTTTAACAGGATAGAATTAGGTGGAAAGGTGTATTTTAGTACGGTTTGTTTGTACCCATTTGTACTGGTTCTCTCCATTTTCCATTGAGGTAAGCCCTGTAGGTGCGTTCATGAAGAATTTGATGAATAAACTAGCCAGCACTAGCTTTGATAGTAAGATGAAGAGACGGACGAGGCTGTTTTACGAGAGGGCAAAATCCAAGCTTATTGTCAATAATCCAGAAAGGTTGCTGCTTTTATATTCTTTTTTTTTTTTGTGCCATATACACAATGTACGTTGCTTCAGGTCTCTATAAAAAGGCCACAAAATTCAACCTTCCTTTCTTCATGGTTCAAATGGGCCCCTTCATACCTGATTCGCCATAGCTTACATGGATAGTTCATAGAAACCCCTGAACTGTGACGGGGCTTTCGGACAGTGCATGTGTACAATGGTAATGTCACCATAATTATGTGGGATTTATGTGCCAACTGCTGAATTTAAAATCTCGTCAGAGAGAAAAAGGACGTTCATGCCAAGTATTGATGCAGTCATGGCATTTACATCAGAATGAAAACGTGAAAAAAAAAACAACACCTTACGACCCTCGCGTTGGCTGTGCATATTATCAGTCAGCTGGTATCTTCGGACTGCAGGGAAATTCGAGGAAAAGAGATGTTTACTATTGCTTCATGAGAACGGGTGAGTTGCCTGCGATGTCGAGCCCATACTTTTTAGTTTAGTTGTGCTCAGCCAATATCCGGGTTTTCGAGATCATAGCCTGTTCAACATCTGAGTTTAAGGGAAATGATTATGTTGTTTAATAGTAAAAGCATTCGGGGTGTAATAAGCCTGTATGTACATTGATATACCTGTTAGTTAATGAGATACATAATTATTTTGGAGTTTTTACACGTGTATTATCACAAAAATAATGTGGGATTCTTTCCCCCCACCAATTTGTTTTTTTTTATCAAACTTACTTAAACATTCTAAAGATTGATTATAGATTCTTATATTCAAACGGAAATACGATTACTCTTGATTTCTGTAATATACGTATATAACTTTATCCTCAAGAAAAATCAAAATTAGCCTAGAAAATTGATCGTTTTACGATACTGTTGATGTCACATGCGCGCGTATAGGTAAGCAGATGTGAGGAACGCAGGTCCCCCTCTCAAATCCCTTTTCCTTCGGTAAATTAGCCTGTTGAGCTGTGAGCATGCAGGACTCTCTTTTTTTTGTGCGTAATGCCAATCATTTGTAAAGGAATAGTTAGATAAGAGCCAAAAGAAAAATACATTTTGATGCTAACACTTCTCTTTCATTTTGCAGGATTTGGACCAAACAAGTTCTTGAAGTCATAGTTTAGTGTGATGCTTCTGACGTTCATTTTCATTCGGACGTAACTTCATCTGATATTCTCCTGAAAAAGCATATTGTGACTCGGGGAATTATGGCATCTACGACGACCAGACTACAAGATTCCAAGGACTTATGGCGCTACGTTATCGCCCTTTCGAAATTCACACTTATGTTCCTGGATGCAGGACTGGCGAAATCATTTGGGGTTTTGCTTCCAGTAATGATCACTCGCTACAACACTGACTACAAGACCATGGGGATCATATGTAGCATGCCGGCCACCCTAGCGTACTTGGCTGGTGAGTAGTGTAGTTTTCAACGACAGTATAACAAGAAATTTTGCAGTTCCTCACGCTTTTACAAAGTCTAAGATTGTTGTTCAGCTATTCAAAAGATCCAAATATTGCGCAACGTTTGTAATATGCTCAGATTTGATTCTGATAACTTGTCCTGTACGTGCGCGATATCATTCAACCTGCAGAAACTAATCTATTTAAAGCAAACCTTCGTATCAACAGAATTTAGCCTCTCTTTTTATCTAGATACTATGGGATTCACCTTGTGCTTACACATTCAAATGAATGGGAAATAGTGAGATGAACACTTGGTTAACAAGAATGACCAAATGGAATTTTGCACTACCATGGGCTGCAAGTTATCGCAGTAGACCTATATACAAAGCAAAACACGATGGAGACACTGTGGTACGATGGAAATCGTTTATTCCAGCCCTGTTCAACCCTCAGTCTAGCACGGAATACACATTGTAAGTTAAGAAAATATTCAGGGATACTTGAAGAAATAACAATGTGATCATCTCCCGTCATGATCAGTTGTTCAGAAATTTGAATATCTACTCTCCAGCACGTATTATGGACTTCGTTCATAAGGTGTTGAAGAGTGAAAGAAACAGAGAACGTGGTGTGAAGATAAGATAGGAGAGTGTAATAAGACGAGAGTTAATAGATTGTTGCAGACCGCTCAGCCATAATTGCTTGATTTTAACAGAAAATAAAGTTTGATTTTTCGTAGTTCTTAAATGCAACCATTAAAGATTCAGCACAATTTCACGATTTCATTATGTTGATAAAAAGACATTAATTTAAGTGATGAGACTCAGATAAATTCCTTTAAATAAATAAAAAAATTCTTTAAATTACTTTTAAAAGAACCTAACTTAGGGACGCTTTTGAACTATCACAGAGATCATTCCAATATCTATGTCCAGCAAATGTAAATATAGATTGTGTAAAAATAGTCCTATAGTTAAAGGCAAATGAAATTCATGAGAGTGACTAGTTGGTTATTGAAAGAGCGGTATGTCGCAAAAATTCTGGTGAACATTGTGAAAACGGGCAGTAAAAAAATTATTACAGAGTTTGTACATAAATTATTGACCAATTGATAATGATAACGATCAGTTATCTTTAAAATATTGTTTTCGAAAAGCAAAACATTGTAGCTGTAAGATCTCCAAGATACGTGGCAAATCATTCGAAGGGCTTGTTTTCCTGGAGACGGGACAGTCTGTCGAGATAAGTTTGATTTAGTGTTCCCCAAGCTATGACACCATTATTAAGACATAAAGCCGACTGTAATGGAGAGGATGATAGTGGGAAAATGATATTTAACTCTATTTATAACGCCAATAGGGATATTGTGTGACAAACACTATAAATATGTGACTTCCGAGAGAGTTTATTATTAATAACCAAACCTAGAGACTTAATTTATGTAACTTCATCTATAATAATATATATCATCTATTTCTATATTACTCGGTAGACTTTTCAAAGTTTTATTGAACAACACACATTTAGTTTTAAAGACCTTTTAAGACAACTTATCCAACATATCATTTTCTGATGTTCAGAATTTAACGTATCCACAAAAATTCGGGGATCTGAATAAGAAAGAAGTAGTGTCATCAGCAAACAGTACAAAAGATGAAATATTAAAAGCATTCGTTATTTGTACATGATGAACAAAAGAGGTCCAAAGTAAACTACCCCGAGGAACAGTACAGTTGACAGATTGGCTGCAGGAGTTCTGGCCAGATTGCTTGCGATCCGTTAGGTAGCTCCTGAAACACTCCACTTATAGGCCTTACCATAATGACATAATTTTTAAGAAGTAATATCATGGTCCAGGGAGATAGACGCCCACTTATGATGAGCCTTATCAACAGCTTTGGCCACTTTTTCAATAAAGGAGAGAATTGGTTGAGAGGTGCTGTGTGTTTTGGAAAACACCGAATTTTGCATCAGAAATAATATCATAACAATTAAGAAATTTAAGGAGTCTCGAATAAGCAACTATTTCTAACAGTTTATAAATTGGAGACATTTAAGAAGAAATAGGTATGTATAATTACAAAATTATATCATTATCTATTACTTATTTACCTTACTTATTACCTTTCTTAAATACTGTAATTACTATAGCGATTTCATTCGTGATACCATATCATTAAGATAAGGATGGATACATTTTGAGCAGTGACGAGGGTGATAGCTTTATAAATTGTAAACTTTACAGATGATATTTTGCAACATTTCTTGAGTTTTCAGACATTCTTTTATGACGGAATATTAGTTATGTTATGATGTTTAAAACAAAATAACCAAGCAAGAGATATTTAGGACGAAAAGACAAAAGTAAGAGACGATCGTTCTCTTTTCACTCAGTTATGATGTCTCGAATATGCTCGTTCGTTCCACCTTGCGAGATCCCCTATTGTCTCTTTTCTCTTGACCTAGCAAACCTGAATCTTTGTTTCTGGTTTATGCTGTTTAGTCATTAACCACTCAAAGACAAAGGAGGAATGTAACAGTGCAACTGTACTTTACTCCTATAGAACTGACTGTTGTTAAACTATTTCTCTCAACGCAGCCCCATTGGTGCATTTGTTGATGAGAGTTGTAAATGTTCGAGCCTTGGCGATTTTGGGCGGTTTCCTGTATGCTGTCCCTGTCCTGTGTGTGCCATTCGTCGATTCGACTATTCTACTGGCAATTTTGACATCAACAACAGGTAAGTGCTCTGACAATAGATCTACTCAGACTAGCTTTTATTTAGGCCCTGTCATATTATTTCTGTCACTTCCTTTATATCATGATATGCCCATTAAGTTGTGTTCAGTAGGTTCTTTCTATTTTTTTTTTTAGTCAATCAAAAGACATGGTTGCATACATTTTGAATTATTATTCAGTATTCTTACCGTCAATTATTTTGTAATTTCTTTGAGAAAGTGGACATATGAATTGAACTGAACTTCGCATTCAAAAATTCATTCTAGTTAATGTGCGAATCTAAAGAGAATCGCATCCCTCACAAATTATTTCTTGTGATCTGATTGGTCGAGAGCACTGAAAGCAATAACACGACTATCATTGCTACGATGAAAATCCTTGTCCCGTCAGAGTCCTGCTATTTCTCCAGGGAAAAGGTAAACTATCACGCTGATGACTCGCTAAACGTACCACTAATACGTCCCCCGCGAGTGTTTTATCTCGCTCATTGCTTTGACGCAAACACGGTACGGTTTTTCCACCAACGCGCGAGAGGACTGATTAGGTTTTCACGCGCAAATAAATGGGAAGTGTAATTTTGTGTGCGTAGAAGAAATGGACTTGTTTAATTGAGAGAGCGGTAAATCCCACTTGATTTGCTGTCAGTTTTGAAATGATTTTTGAGAGGTATAAAACAAATGTACCAGACCATTGTTCGAGGCATCGGTTAAACTGTGTGCCTTCGGTGACTTCGGAGCAGCACAATTTTCTTCGGGTCTGCGGATGCGCCCCTCAGGAAATTAGTCCATGGGCCAGGCCAGATATTGGTACCATCTGAGGTGGCAATACCTTTTTGGTGTCATTTTGTTTGTCGGGCATAGATATGCTTATCAAGCTATGATAGCATTTCCAAATGAGTAGCTTAGTCATAGTAAATGAATTTTAAACCAATTTGGTCTCGTTGTTATATCCCTGCAACCGCTATACAAAGAAGAGCACTGTTTTCTGTATGTTCACAGGTGTTCTGTTGTAAACGCGGTGCGCTTAGTCTTTATTCAAGGCAGCGAAGGGAATATCCAAGGGTTATGATGTCCACAGCGCTTAGTCTAATATTCAAGACGGCGAAGGGAATATCCAAAGCTTATAATACAGTGTATATCCCTTTATCTAAAAACAACAACAACAAAAAAGCAATTTCTCGCGAATTTTAGCGTATTTTTCAATTATTTATCATTTTCCGGTGAAATCGCTACGTTGAAAACGCTAATACCACGCCACTGTCGCTTTATTTCCATCCAACAATGAAAGATTATGCAAAAACAATGTACCGGTACACTACAATACATTATAATTAATAATGTTGTAAATGAACAGAGTGATTTTTGTTTAAAACTGATGTATTTGTTGAGAGGGTGTTATAAAAACAGTATAGATAATCCCTTTTATTAGGAACTATAGATATGATAACGGTACATTGTTCTAGATAAAGACTAAGCGCACCGCGTGACAGCTGTGGACATCATAACCCTTTGGATATTCCCTTCGCTGCCTTGAATAAAGACCAAGCGCACCGCGTTTACAACAGAACACCTGTGGACATGCAGAAGGCAGTGCTCGTATTTGTATAGCAGTTAGTTTCGATTCAGAAGTATAGGGATATAAAAACGAGACCAAATTGATTAAAAATTCATTTATTATGACTAAGCTATTCATTTGGAAATGCTATCATAGCTTGATAAGCGTATCTATGTCCGACAAACAAAATGACACCAAAAAGATTTTGCCACCTCGGGTGATACCAACAACCCATTTTTCGGCTCTTGGCCCATGGACTAAATAAAGTCTGGGTGCCAAAGCGACTTTTTGGGCCTAACCTTGTTTTACCGTCCACCCAATGTTTTTTGATGGTTTTACCCTATTTCGGGGGTGCTGAATCCGAATGTGGATGATGCAACACTTGCATCCTTGAGGGTTTTGAGATATTCAAGATGGCCGCCAAAATGGCCGCCAAGACCGGAAATTCCCATGTATTTCCTTCTAAATGGTGAGTAATTGAAAGCAATTGATTCTTCTACCCTATTTGAAGGGTGTTGAATCCGAATCTGTATGACGCAACTCTTGCATCCTAGAGGGTTTTGAGATATTCAAGATGGCCGGCAAAATGGCCGCCGAAATGGCCATCAATTAAAACTAGAAATTCCGATGTATTTCCTTCTAAATGTTGAGAAAAATATTGATGGTTTTACACTATTTGGAGGGTGCTGAATCCAAATCTGGATGATGCAACTCCTGTATCCTTGAGGATTTTGAGATATTAAAGATGGCCGCCAAAATGGCCGCCTAAATCGGAAATTCCCACGTATTTCGTTCTTAATGGTTCGAAATTGAGAACAATTGATGGTTCTATCCTATTCCGATTTCAAAATGGCCGCCAAAACCGGAAATTTCCACGTATTTCAATTTTGATGGTTCGAAATTGAGAACAATTTTATTGATGATTCTACCCTATTTCGATCACTGTGCTCAATGCGAATCTAGACGATGCAACCCTTGCATCATTGAGAGTTTGGAGATATTAAAGATAGCCGCCAAAATGCTCGCCAGAATGGTGAGAAATTGATAGCAATTAACGATTTTACCCTATTTCAGGTTTTCGTCAATAGCAAAATCTAAACCCAACTATACTCTGCTGATAAACGAACGCATATTGTAGTTCTTTTATATTGGTGGTCTTGATGACATTGTTGAAGACACGAGTAGGACATTTTTATAGTTATGCTTCATATTTTTCTTCAATATGATGTAATGGTTCAGGAGAGAAAAACAAAAACAAAAACAAAAAGCAAACAAACATGGCAGCCAAAGCATTATAACCTTTCCTTTGACATGCCATGGTAGCTTCATTTTTGGGGTAAGACAGCTAAGGTTTGGACAGGACATCATTAACTGATTATCTGACTGTTTATTAAAAAAAAAAGTCATTTTCACAAAAATTTCAGATACGGGGTCTTGTCGCCCAGCGACAATATCATATATACACACGAGGGATGGAAAAATCACAGGGAACACGCCGTAAAAAAAAGAATTAAAAACAAACAAACGACAACATGTTAGGTAATACATTGTAGTTGATAGTTCAGTAATTACGAATATCATAATCACGCAGAGTGCATCTGAAATTACCCTTATATCGATATCTACTGTAGTGGTCATGGATGCAACCATTTCTAGTGACGTAATCAGAATATGCCACAAGTTTCATAAGAGTACGCAGTGAGACTCATAAAAAAACAAGACAAATTTCAACACCAAATACCAGCAGGCCATAATTTAATATTACTCCTTTCAGCCAAAAAGGATATAGTTCACATCAGTCTGTGGAGCCCTTATTGGCTACCATAGGCATTACTTTATAACAATTGTGCATAAAGAAATTTTCAGTGTTTGTGTTGGTACGTTTCAGTATGATGTCAATATCATTTTTTTTCCATTACGTGTTAAATTTCCGTTTGAGACATATCGGAATATCTCACTATTAGCATTGTGACAGTCATTTTGGGTGCCATTAATTGTTAGCTGATTTGACAAATTTGCTCAACCGAATTGAATTCAAGAATACGGATTATTGCTTTTCACCTTGAGGTTTAATCCTCGCTTCAAGTTATAGCACAATATTTCACAGTTTATGAGAAAACATTAAGGAGTTTCCGTTTATACAGGACATTTGTAGATATCTCAAAACCCTCAGCACCCTCGAAATGGGGTAAGACCATCAATTTATTTTCAAATTTTCACCATTTAGAAAAAAAATATTAACATTGGGATTCCAATTTCTGCCAATTCTCGCTATCGCCAATGACGTAAAAAGTACCCTAATGTTGATTTAGCGTCATTTACGGTGCATTATGGGATAGTCCGGTAGCAAAGTCACTTCCGTTCGTACGCGTGTGATACGTGACTAATGCTATTTACACACACAACCGACTGTATTCTACGTGTACTTCCTGTTTTGCCGACTTGAATTACAGCTTTAATATGATTTGAAATTTCTCCATTCTTAAGAAATTGCTGTTAATACGACTATTGATTGTTGCTGCGAAGCTGCCATGTGTTGTTCGCACGACAATGAATGAAAAAAATCTGCAGAAATAGGACCCTTTACTGGCATGCGAGACGTGACGTGGCCGCGTGGGTGAAGTTTGCAGGTGACTCCACAGCGCAGTACGTGCACGCGCGATTTACTATTAGTGGTAGTAAGCCTAGTGCCTCCGTACTTACTTGGAAGAAGTTGCTTCGGAGACAGCATAAGTTCGAGATCACGGTTCGTTCCCGATTGTGTTCGCGACATTTCGACAGAGAACAAATAAAAACAAGGAAAAGTAGAAATTACGCGGTGCGTAATATATGTCCCCGCCGGAAGTAGTATTTAGTAGCAAAATGTACAATATAGGTCAAAAGATCAAGGTCAAAGGTAAAAGAAGTCAAAGGTCAAAATTCTATGTAGAAGTTTTGAAGCCCTCACCTAGTGCCATCACATTGAAGCAAACGGAATCGAAATCGGGTTAGAAATGGCGAAGGAGTAGCATTTTGTAGCCAATGTACAATATAGGTAAAAAAATCAAGGTCAAAGGTTAAAGAAGTCATAGGTCAAAATTCTGTGTAGAAGTTTTGAAGCCCTCACCTAGTGCCATCATATAAAGCAAATGGAATCGAAATCGGGTTAGAAATGGCGAAGGAGTAGCATTTTGTAGCAAAATGTACAATATAGGTCAAAAATCAAGGTCAAAGGTCAAAGAAGTCAAAGGTCAAAATTCTGTGTAGAAGTTTTGAAGCCCTCACCTATGTATAGTGCCATCACATAAAGCAAACGGAATCGAAATCGGGTTAAAAATGGCGGAGTAGCATTTTGTAGGCGATGTACAATATAGGTCAAAAATCAAGGTCAAAGGTCAAAGAAGTCAAAGGTCAAAATTCTGTGTAGAAGTTTTGAAGCCCTCACCTAGTGCCATCACATAAAGCAAACGGAATCAAAATCGGGTTAGAAATGGCGAAGGAGTAGCATTTTGAAGCAAAATGTACAATATAGGTCAAAGGTCAAGGTCAAAGGTCACAACTGAAATTCTGTATAGAAGTTTCAAAGCTCCCATGTAGTGCTATCATATAAAGCAAACAGAATCAAAATCGGGTTAGAAATGGCGAAGGAGTAGCATTTTGAACATTTTGATCACACACGGACGCACGGACGGACGAACAGACGGACAGACGGACACACAGACACACACACGTACGGAGCCCGTTTCATAGTCCCCTGCTCGAACTCGTTCGGCGGGGACAAAAAGATGGGCATTCCATGACGATATCCAGGTGGGTGAATATTTTCCAGCATATTTTCAGCGTATGCAGAGATGACTGATCTGTGATGTGCACATCGATCGCATGATCAAGCAGTACGCTGTGCCGGTATGTGTCAGCTTATGCGCTGCGTGCAGTGGTGCATGCTATGCGCTAACGCAAGGCCGGCCGGCCTAGGGCAATGCATGCGGGGACTATGTACAGTGTACGAGTGTGACAGGCCTGGCCACTCGCTGGCATGGCTCGGGCGGTACAGCCGCCTATATACTAGTACTGTACTAGTATCCGTGGTCGGCGCGGCGCTATAGGTAAGGTACACGTACGCGCACGCTAGCGCTGTGCAAATTATGCCCCGCGCCGGAAGTGCCCTTGCTACGAAGTGCACTAAATCTTGACGAAAAAGCCTCATCCGGGTACTTTTTACGTCATTGGCGATAGCGAGAATTATTTTGGCAGTCATATTGGACATCTCAAAACCCTAAAGAGTGCAAAAATTGCAACAACAAAATGTCGAGGGTGCTGAATAGGGTCTCACAAATTTCAATATTGACAGTTATTTTGGCGGTCATCTTAGAATTCTCAAAACCCCCCAAAACACAAGAGCTGCATCAACCAGGTTCAGATTCACCACCCTCAAAATAGGGTAAAACCACCAATTGTTTTCAATTTTACACCATTACACCATCTTTATCATCTCAAAACATTAAGGATGCAAGAGCTGTATCCTGCAGCTTCAAATTCAACGAACTCAGAATAGGGTAAAACCATCAATGTTTTTTAACACCATTTAGAAGGAAAAGGGGGGTCTACATGTGAGTTTCCATTTTTGGCGGTCATTTTGGTGGCCATCTTTATTATCTCAAAAAACCCTTAAGGATACAAAAGTTTTATCAAGATTCTGAGCCAGCACCCTCGAACTAGGGTAAAACCATCAATAATTTTCAATTTCTCACCATTTAGAAGGAAATACATGGGAATTTCCGCTTTTGGCGGCCATCTTGGTGGCCATCTTGAATATCTCAGAACCCTGAATCCAGATTCGGATTTAGCACCGTTGAAATAGCTTAGAACTATCAATTGTCTTCAATTACTCACCATTAAGAAAGAAATACATAGGAATTTCCGATTTGGGCGGCCATTTTTTTTTCAAAATTCTCAAGGATGCAAGAGTCGCATCAGCCAGATTCGGATTCAGCACCCCCGAAATAGCTTAGAACCATATATTGTTTTGAACTTCTCACCGTTTAGAAGGAAATACATGGGAATCTCCGGTCTTGGCGGCCATCTTGAATATCTCAAAATCCTCTAGGATGCAAGAGTCGCACCATCCAGATTTGGATTCAACACCCTCGAAATAGGGTAAAACCATCAATTGTGTTCAATTTCTCACCATTTAGAAGGAAATACATGGGAATTTCCGTTTTGGGCGGCAATTTTGGCGGCCATCTTGAATATCTCAAAACCCTCAAGGATGCAAGAGTTGCATCATCCAGATTCGGATTCAGCACCCCCGAAATAGAGTAGAACCATCAAAAAACATTGGGTGGACGGTAAAACAAGGTTCAGCCTTTGGCACCCAGACTAATAGTGCTATTGCAGAAGTTACCTCTGGTGGCTCATGCTAATAGTTGTAACAAGAACCTCTCGGGGCCCTGAATTTTATCAAAAGATATAATCGATTGTAGACTTCATTACTACACAGGCTGACATAGACATATCCTAGAAATGAACTGTATCTTCGCTAAAAACAATCTAACTCTCCATAACACAGGGCCCTGGCCTAGTATATTTGCATACTACATTGCAAGGGCCGCGGAACCATAAGCCTTTATTCTGTTATTGTTATCATTATTTTATATATATATATATATATATTTTTTTTTTTTTTTTGGGGGGGGGGGGGACTGAAGATTTCAATACCCGTGACTTTTCGAAAAGGTTCCATCCGTAGATTCTTAAGGGTGGGATTTCACGGAGCACGCGAACGATTTGCGAAGGACGCGAATGGCAAAATCCAGCATTCGTATTTTAGTCTGCAAAAGATCGCCAAACGAACGTAAGGGACCGGAAGCGTCGTCAATTGTTCGCGAATGTCGTTTTTACTTCGGCGAGAATTTCAAAAAAGTTTGAAATTTTTTGCGAACCTTTTCCGCACACTTGGTCGTGATTTGCTCGTGAATTGTTCTCGAAAGTGTCTTTAAAGCCTCGTCATATGCGTAAGACCTTCGCAAGACACGCGCGATGTTCGCAAAATGTTCGTGAAACCCCAAACAGACTCCGAAACTTTGGAGAATGTCTCGCGTATGTTACGAGAAATCTGCGAAGTTTTTCCGATCATTTTACGACGTAATCGCAAACTGTTCGCGTACCTTTTGAGACATTCTCGCGAACGTTTAGCGCACGTTTGGGGGATGTATGACCTAAAATACGTTTTCTACAAATAAAAATCGTAGCATACATCTAAACATCAAAGAATTATTAACAACTGTAGTAACAAAAGAAATCAAAGTCTAGCAAAGAGAAAGAAATGTTTGATATCCAAAAAAATCGCAGAATACACTTAAAATTAATCTAAAGTATGTATGAGTTCATTTGAACTATAGAGATTATGTGTTGGAGGAACTGCATAAAAAAATCAAATGCTTTACTAGTGGAGATAGGTATTAGGAAAAAAAAATGTAGGCAAGCACACGATAGAGAAATGAGAACAAAAGAAAGGAGAAATAGAAAGAAAAAAAATCAACTCAAGACAGCTTCCACCTCTCCTTGGGTACATTTTCTCCCATGATTATTGGAAATTTTTCGTTGTTCGCATTTCCGTCGCGTGTTCTTCGTGTACGTAACATGCTGTACTTTAGCAATGATACACACGACATTCGCACATACTTCGTGGAAACTTCGCACAAATTGCGCAAGAATACTAGTAGTTTTCGGCTTCATTGTCGGAACACATTCGGAGTAAAACTTTTCCGAATGTTGGATTTTGTCACTCGCGTCCTTCGCAAATCGTGCTCCGTGAAATCCCACCCTTAGGGGTAAGGAGGGGGAAGAATTTTTATTATCATTGACCTTGTTGACCACTTACCCCCCCCCCCCCCCCCCCCCCCCCCCCCCCCGCCGGGAGCGAATATTTTTTCCGTACATGGAAACGCTACAGGACATGAATTATTCATAAGTTTAGCTGAAATTTTGAAGTGCGCAAGCGCATGGACTTCGCTTGGCCAGCCAACTTGTACGCAATGAACGGACTCGACTCGCACGGCCCTACTCTCTGTGTACACGTGCAGCGAGCTACCTAATACTAGTAGTAGTAGAAAATTCGAAAACTAACAGCATTTGTCAGCGTTTTTCACGTACCTTTGTGGGTCAAGACGTCCGAGGATGTTCGTCCCAAACATTTACGCACGTCGCACTCGGAAATCCCGCACATGTAAGTACTGTACGTATAAGCGTATACGTACGCCACATAATTGTTGTGCACAAGAAAGGCCAACTGGCAGCCCGAACGAGAAGTTGTTTACAGGATTGACAGCGCGTATGGTAGCGCGCGACGCACTTGTAACAACTGATTAAGTGCGCACTGCTAGTGTAAACATTGTGACGTCAGTGACTTTACGCTTTTTTGCAAGGCCGTGCATGATAGTAAAAATTAATGCACGCACACGTGACTCATTTCAGCGCTTCCAATTGGCTACATTCTTGAACCCATTTTATAACAATGAACAACATGCAGGAAAATAACTGTCGCTTGCGATAGCTCTACAACACACATCACATTGCACACACATATCTTTCACCTTACAAGTACGTCTGATACAATCACGCCGACATATCACCTACTTCTAATTAACTAATCAGTTTGAAAACACAGAACTAGACTCTACTGAAGTTCGGTCTACTATTATTACATGTTTACATGTGGATTTGTAATGATCTTATCGTTGTAATTCGAAAGAGCACTCGAGATGCTCGAGTCACCATGTTCACTGGCAGCACTGAGAAGTCGATTGTGAATACACGTCCGCTTCATAAACCATAGCCAAGTAGTAGTAGTGGTAGACAGTAGGCCTACTGTCTGACGGGTAGTGGTGTAAGTTACGAAATACTAGTACCCAATCCACACAAAAAAAAAAGGTCGTGCAAAAGATTTCGAAAGAGCTCTTATTTGGCCATTTATGCATGTACTAATAGTGGTAATGTGGCATCAATTCCACAAGCCTATGGCTGTAGAAGTTGTGACTTGTTAAGTTGTACCAAGGAGGTACTAGGGTACTAGTACCTCCTTGGTTGTACATTTCACGTGAACTACGCATGTACTGCTCTCCTATCCACGCTGGCTACCGGCTGCCCTGGCTGACACTCACGATGCTCTCCGCTAGCTGCCCGCATATTTCCAGCGGGGTTACGTAGGGCGCTCATGAACTGCGAATCGAATGTAAACTGAATAAGCGAGCACACACCAAGGATACCTCCTTGCACATACGTATGCAGGCAGTGATCACACGTCATCATGTATGTGAAGTCCACGCGCTTGCGCACTTCAAAATTTCAGCTAAACTTATGAATAATTCGCATGTCCTGTAGCGTTTCCATGTACGAAAAAATACTCGCCCCCCCCCCCCCCGCGACGCAGCCTCCCCACCCACCCCACTATAAAAAAAAAAACACACACACACAAAGCAAGCAAACAAAACAACAAAGCTCCACGGCCCCTTTACATTTAGATAAATCTTCAGCAACTTTCTAGCAACGATACATTTTTGGTCTTCTCTTATTTTTCCCCCTCGCCTTCTGCAAAGGTTTTGGAATGGCGTTGTCGTTTCTACCCGTCTACGTGACACTAAATGACTACTTTCCAGTTTCGTTTATCTTCTACAACACAATGACTCTCTTCGGATTAACACTTGGGGCTTTCTGCCTTCCAGTGATCGTTGAGAGATCACTAGAAGCCTACGGACAGAGAGGTGCATTCCTTATCCTTGGCGGGATATGCCTCAATGCTGTCGCGTGCGGAGCTGTGGTCCGACCTCCAACGGACCTCTCCGAAATGAAAAAGAAGGAAGAGGAGATGAAGCGAGAAGGACAACTGATAGAAGACTCAACAGGATCAAGCCTTGCCACAAATTCTGTACAAAATATGGAAACATCGTCGGGGTGTGCAAAGTCACTCCTTAAGAGACTGAAATCTTTAATCTTTTTCTCTGAGCCGAAATTCGGGCTTGTTACACCAGCAGTTTTCTTGACAAGTTACGTCCTGTATGCTTGGATGCTTTTCCTTGTGCCTCAAGCAGAATGGCTTGGCATTGAACCCTCTCGTGCTGTGTTTCTTTCTAGCATCGCAGGCATCAGCGGCATCTTTGGACGAATACTTTTTCTCGTCCTGGTACGCTGGGAGTTGAACCCTACCCTCATCTTCGTCCATTGCTGCTTCATTTGCTCAGTGTCATTTTTCGTTTTAACCTTGAAAGCGACGTACGTCTATCAGGCCGTCAATGCCTCTATTCAGGGCTTCTTCATGTTCATTCTTGACTCCCTCCCGCACACGTTGACAAAGAAGACGGTAAGACGTCAGGAAAATATCTCTAAGGCCCTTTCCACCATGTGCATAACCAGTGGTATTGGCGCCCTCTTCGGTGATCTTCTGTCAGGTACTAATGAGATCTTATTTGTTAGATTTGCATCATTATCGTAAACCAATTATACCAAGTGTTTGCAAATACAGTAGGCCTATATTTGCTATATATAATAGGCCTACAATGCCATATAACTGTGTTTTGAATATTATGCCACGTCAAGGCTATAGTAGCATGATGCTGCATCTATGGTCGTTTTATAGGTCAGTGTCTCTGTCAGCATGTTAGTCGGTATGATATACAGTGTCATGTACATAGAGATTTAATTTCCCTTTTAATAATGTATATATAGTTAAACATAATCAGTATTGTTTGTTTACCTTATAAGAAATTGCAGTGACATGGTTAAGAAGCCATGACTAGACAAAACAAAACAAAATAAAACAAAAAAACAATCTGGTAAACATGATGTTGACGATTATGGTCACACAATCTTTTGACACTTTTTATGATTGTAGTTTGAATGACTTGATATCAGATATATAGCTAGATCAATTTCTTGCAACATACAGATTTTGCTTCTTGCTTGTGAAATATGCCAACAATAATTCAAAAGACACCAAGATGATAGTCAACTGCAATCACTATTAACTTTTCTCGATGTTACCATGTCACAATGTATTAGTGATCTATTACGATGCATACATGCGGATTCCTTTAAAAAAAAAAAACCTTAAAATATAGAAGTTTAGATTTGTCAGGATTGTTTTGCCACCCTGGTTTTAAAATGAATTTTTGAATCTTTCTTATTGATTTGACAGGTCTCATCTTCGATGTAACTGGATCCTATACCGTCGTCTTTATGGCATTCGGGTTGGCTGAAATTGTTATCCTCGTGAATCTTCTTGTCTCAGAAATCTTTGACAGAATGAACAGGAGCAACGTGATTTCTTAGTTGGAGCTGCCGTGCATGAGCATGTTTAAAGAAGAAGAAAAAAAGTAAGAGCCAGAGCAGTGTGCATCAAATTTTGATGAGGAACCACCTTCAAGGGAGAATAGCTCAATGAACACTGAGTAAAAGTTTTGGTATTCTCATCTCATAGACATACACTTGGAAAAAAATAAGGTAAACATATTATTCATAGGAGATTTTGATGAAAATCAATATCATACTAAGGGTAATTCTAGGTCAGTACAATGGAAAACTTTACACATGACGTGCATGAGTGAACACATTCGTTTTTGCCCTCCAAGGCACACGAGTAAAAATTGTGGAAATTTACATGTTGTCTTTCATTTGCAAAATGTCCCTCAAGATAACTATAGCAGGCATGTCTGAAATAGCAAAAATAAGTTTCAGTTCTCTTCATCTCTTTATAACCTCAAACAAAATCAAACTAGAAGACGAAAATAAGAATTTCCAGTCAACTCAAACTTCAAATGACAAAGAAAGGCACAAAGATGATTAGATTGACGATCTTTTTTTAATTTCGTTCTTTTAATTTAGGAATCTAAGAATTCATGAGCCAAATTCAAGAACCAAATTATTTACAATTTTCCTCATTTCAGGCATTTTCAATATTGCTTCTTCTTTCATTTCATTTGAATTTGGATTTGACAGAAGATTCATCATTTTCCTCCATCATCCCAAGCTTTATTAAACTTTTTGGCTTCAAAGATATATTAAAATCATAGGGCTATAGTTTTGCGACTAACATTTCCTATTAATTGTGTCATTAAGTAGGTTCTATCATCTTTTGAGCATTTATACATAGACAAATAGAGCCAAATTTACGAAGATCGACGCCATGTTTTATATGTTTACATTGATTTACTAGACCGGATATTGTGACTAACTTCATTTTTATTATATTTTATGTACATTCCTGCATTGGAAAATATGAAAATAAATTGAATTGAATTGAATAAATTGTCTTTTTCTATTGTTGTATGGAAGCGCACTTACGCGTAAATGACAGCTTATTCATATTTGCTATTTTTACTTTTTGTGCCTTAATTGGATGAGAAAAACAAAGGTGTCTACTCATGCGTATTTTAAAGTTTCCCCTTTTTGATGACCTACCAGACTGATAGCCTATGAAATTACCTTTAATATGGTGTACATATAATTAATACATTAATTTTTACCCAAATGTTCTATGGGAAACATAAACTTTAAAAGGTTTACTTTTTTTCCTTTTCTTTTTTTGCTGAGTATATACTATAGAGGGCACACTCGGTCTAAATGCCTTGCCATTATTATGAAAAAGCCGTCCGCCATCTTTAATAATGTTGTGTATAATCATCCCGTCCCCTCTAAAGAGGCAAATCAATTATGTCCCCCGGATATAATGGAGCCAACTCATGCACGTTAAAGATCCCGCTTCATTCATCAAGAGAAGGATATGCATAACTATTACAGTTCAGTTGTCCCTCTCTCACATCCAACTGGATACGTTGGAAGGCCAGCTATAATCCAACTGAATAAGGGCTACTAGTATCCAGCTATCTTCTCAGATGGAAAATAAAACAAACAAACAAACGAACGAACGAACACATTATTATGGTAATAAGTGCGCCCGAGTATAAATCGATCGGGTACACAAGGTACGTACACATGGTACACTCGGCGTGTATGTCGATCTGTGTATGAAACGTTGTATGTGTGTGTGTGTGTGTTCGGATTATCGGCACACCATTGTTACATCCAGAATGGGTCAATTCATTAATGATTTTCGAGAAATCAACAAATATCAAGGAAAAACAAAACCAAAAGAACAAAATCCATGCATGCATCATCTATGTATCCACGGAGTTAAAGTCTATACCCTAACCCTTTTATAATAATTCAGCATACTGATAGACTAATCGAGTGAAATACTTTCTGAAAGTAGGCCCTATGTCATCAGAATGAATAAATTAATGAATAAACAAAGTGATGAAAAAATCCATTAAAATTATGAAAGCAATGAATTGTAAATTTCTGAATACACACAAGTAATTAGATTTTTTTTCCATCCTGCGCTGTATGTTTCTTGAACGCACAAAGAGAAAGACATATTCTTCGATTTCTTGAGGGCCCCTTTCTCACTTATTCCCACGTATTTTCGGCTTGCGTATTATAAATGCGTAATATAACAAATACCATTTCGGGGAGCGACATTCGGCAAATAGGTCCAGATAGGCTGGACTCCCGCTCGATTTGCAGGGAAGATCTAGTTTCATCAAATTGCCGAACGTATGAGACGTTCGTCCAAAGAATTATGAACGTGTGCTAACCGCATTACCAGCGTACAAAATAACGAAGGAAAGCGCTCGCGTAGCGTCCATCCAATCGAAAATTGGCTAATTCCCACAATTTGATACGATATGCTTTTTTTTTTCATGATGACTTTGAAGGGAAAGGAGTGATATACTAGTAAAAACATCTTTAATTCATTTGGGCATGAAATTCCATATATTATCATTACCTGGTCCATGGTGTTGGATACATGTACATGCAGGCGCGCCGGAAGCAGTTTTGGATTGGGGGGGGCAAACATTGGAGGGGGCTCAAGATTAGACCATGCATATGTTACACAATATACACATACACACACACACACACACACGCACACATATCTATTATATATATATATATATATATATATATATATATGTAAAGTGGCGTACGGTGGGTCGAAACATGGGGGGGGGAGCCATAAAGTAATTTTGACGGTCTGTATGCTTGTGCGTGTGTGCGAGAGCAATAATGGGACTACAATACATTACGGAATGTGATACATTCAACAACGCAGTCATTGAGGAACATTGTAAGTTTTCCTTACATGGATTATGGAATGACGGTGTGAAACGATCGACAAATTATATACTGTCAGCAACATAAGGTGAATGGCATAACAATAAAATGCGAGCGAGCGAAGCGAGCGAGCTTGAAAATTTTGATATTCTACAGTTCCAAAACTGGTGTTTTAATTGTAGCTATATATTTCGCTTTGGAAATAAATGGGGGCGCATCGGGCGCAACTACTGGCAATCATTGGCAGCAACATTAGGAGAATGGCATAACGATTCAATGCGAGCGAGCGAAGCGAGCAAGCTTGAAAATTTTGACATTCTACAGTCCCAAAACTGGGGTTTGTAGCTATATCTTTCACTTTGGAAATTAATGGGCGGCGCATCGGGCGCAAGTGCTGGCAATCACTGGCCGCAACATTACGAGAATGGCATAATGATTCAATGCGAGCGAGCAAAGCGAGCGAGCTTGAGAATTTTGACATTTACAGTCCAAAAACTCCCGTTTGTAGCTATATCTTTCGCTTTGGAAATTAAGGGGGGGGGGGGGCCATCGGGCGCAACTGCTGGCAATTACTGGCAGCAACGTTAGGAGAGTGGCATAACGATTCAATGCGAGCGAGCTTGAAAATTTTGACATTTTACAGTCCCAAAACTCCCGTTTGTAGCTATATTTATCTTTCGCTTTGGAAGTTAAGGGGTGGGAGCATCGGGCGCAACTACTGGCAATTACTGTCAGCAACATTAGGAGAATGGCATAACGATTCAATGCGAGCGAGCGAAGCGAGCGAGCTTGAAAATTTTGACATTCTAAGAGTCCAACAACTGCCGTCGTAGCTATGCTTTTCGCTTTAGAAATTACGGGGGAGGCGCACCGGGCTCAACTGCTGGATGCGAGCGAGCGAAGCGAGCGAGCTTGAAAATTTTGACATTTTACAGTCCAAAAGCTGCCGTTTGTAGCCATATTTTTTCCCCTTTTATTCATATATATACATATTTATTTTGTTTTCTTTGTTTATTCATTTATTCTTCTTCTTATTATTATTATTATTATTTTTTTTTTTTTTGGGGGGGGGCTTTTTTGGGGGGGGGGGGGGGGGCAAAAATGCGTTTTGCCCCCCACTTTTTGGATGGGGGGGGGGGCGGCCGCCCCCCCTGCCCCCCCCCCCCCCCCACTTCCGGCGCCTATGTGTACATGTATACGCTGTATATCCAAAGGCGAGAAGTAGCCTCGGGTTATATTCAAATGAAAATCAATGCGATGGTGAGTATATAGGATAAGAGTGTACGTGTATAAACATTTCATGAAGGTATACATCATTAATAAAAGGCTGTAATATATTGATATACTTGAACAGAAAAAAACAATAGAGGATTGATAATACATGTATATAGGTGTGAAGATTGTGTACCTGGTACTGTTGGGGTTTTGAGTTGTTTAAATAGATAACAGTTAATTGTATATGAGCTAAATAAGCAAAATTTGTACAAATCTTTTTTTTAACTATAGAGAAAATAATGAATTTGAGATTTGTCATAGTTACCCCACACAGTCATAATTATTACAATATCATAGTTGAAGGGGTGGTATAGCTTTGGTTAAGATGGTGCCTGGGTTTCCAACTTTTTTTTTCTGAGAATCATGATGAAAAATCTCTGATGTAGTATGAAAGAGCATGTACTGTACAATTCTAAGAAGAACTCGGTTTCATTATCGAAAATTGGTTTTGAAATGGTCGAGATATTCAATAACAAAGTGGTCTTAATAAAAGGTAGGACGCATATAATAAGGATCCACTTAGTTTTTCTTTGTTTTTGAATAAAAATATCGTCTCAGCTGTTTCAAAACCGATTTTCATCAAATAAACTCTGAATTTATAGTATTGTGTGCTCTTTAATATTTCATACGTGGTTTCTAACTTATCATCTCGCAAAAAGTTAAAGTCTGCATTCCCAACCTCAACCAGAACTATACCATCCCTTTAACGCCTTGCTAAAAGAACGATACATTATCAAAGAGAAACTTTTTAAAGTCAAATTGTCAAAATAGTTTCACATTTTAAGGAATACCAACCGCTTTTGAAATTGAGGCATTTTCGTCAACGTCAAGAGTGCATAAAACGGGCCTCATCTACATCCATAGAAAACTAGTTGCACTTAAATCGTAATACCTTTACTAGTTCTGTATGCATTGTCAGTAAGAGTGTTTATGCATTATGTGAATTAAATACAACATACAATAATTTTGTGTATTGGCAAATTAGATGAAATTGAGATGTGTGATGACTGAAATACACAATTTGTAATGTTTATCATTTATAATGATATATCATTCATAACATATATATATATATATATATATATATATATATATATATGTGTGTGTGTGTGTGTGTGTGTGTGTGTGTGACGGAGGAATGACTCGCAGACGTTGCAGTAATGTTCACTATAGCCTTTTATTCTAGGGCCTATATATGTGCGTACGTGGCCAAGGCAACTTCTCATTTACGAACCTTCGGAATAACGGACTGTAATAACCGCTTGGAATAACTATTCATGTACATCACGTGTCATTCACTGAAGATTAATTCATTATGCTATTGCTATGTATAAAGAAGACAGCAATGAAGAAAAAACTAGGAAAACATATATATCTTTAGAAAATGTACTTAAGGTAACAACCCCTTCTGGGCTAAACACAACTGCACTGCAAGCCATTATAATCATACTACTCGAGAACACAAAAGTTTAAAGACATGGACAGAAAGGGGGAGGGGAGATCTTTGATTTGTGATACAATTAAGATGTACATTTACAGTGGCGGATCCAGAGGGGGGAGCAACCGGCGCACGCCCCCCCCCCTTAATTTTCGTTAGAAACAAAGAAAACAAAAAGAAAAAAATGAAATGAAACCCGGAAGTGGCAAAAGAAATATTAGTCACGCCCCCCCCCCCCCCCTTTACAGAATTCCTGGATCCGCCCTTGCATTTATGTAAATGCACGTAGTGATTTACGCCAGACCTGTGAGCTGAGAAAGATAACGCCAAAAACAAAACAAAACAAAAACAAAAAATCGAGATTTTCGATTTTTCTCTCCTATCTTTCAATGCGTAATCACTGGTTTCTTAACTTTTAAATTTGAT
Organism: Diadema antillarum; assembly: GCF_040938485.1. NCBI lineage: Eukaryota > Metazoa > Echinodermata > Echinoidea > Diadematoida > Diadematidae > Diadema > Diadema antillarum. The sequence continues at coordinate 761,949 of NW_027271208.1, read as the reverse complement.
ACAAAATGTGCGATAAGCGATACATTTCATTTTTTTTTTGGGGGGGGGGGATGCACATGCTTTACATATTGCGTATAACAGTGTATAAGCGTGGACTATATGAGAAACTGACGCATGCAGTCTTTCAATAATTTGATCACATTTTTTACTTTGAAAGTAGAGAACAGGTATCCAATATCGTACCTCATTAGCCACTTTATTTCGTTCATACAATGTATTAGAAAAATCAGTACAGATCCATGTAATAATATGTAATACAACCAGAACGTTTTGAAATAATCATAAAATTGTGTGACATACTGCCTTGTATATACATCAATCACTGTCAATGACTGTCAAGCGGGCTGTCAAGAAGCAGATCACGACTTCGGAATGCATTTCGCGTTTTTGTACGGTGTCAACAGAAGGGTGACTAGAAAGACTGATACGATTGCGCAGCTGTGAACAAATATAGTAATGATTTGTCTTACCTGTAAAGCAATCCTAAATCCCGTAAACAAGATAACGGTGAGCAAGTTGGCTCAATTGACGGCACGACACTTTGGTATTTACGAACCGAAACGAGAAATCTTTTAAATCTATACTTCAAAAGTTCATGGGAAATATCGAGATATCTGTCTTTTGTTAGCTCTCTTCTATATGAGGGAAATTTCGGGGGGGGGGGGGGGGAGGGAGGTTTCTGACAATGTTCCTTTAAAACCAACCTCTAGACCTATACAGTCACAGTGCATTGACTTGTGTAGCATTCTTTTGGTGTAGTTTCTATCCAACCTTTTCTTTTCACATCATTTCAATGGAACGGTACCTCAGTCTGCTAGGATCTCTGTTTTTCCGATCTTCCATCATACAAGTTCAACTACAGACTGTACTAGTACTATGTCGATCAAGTTATTAGAGCGTATCTATATTATCTAATAAATAAAGCCTCAAAAACCTTCAAAGGTGAAGTCGCTATCCTCAACTATCACCCCTGCTATACAGGCTTTTTCCCCGTCTGATTTGTGTGTGTGTGTGTGTGTGTGTGTGTGTGTGTGTGTGTGTGTGTTTGTTCCTTTTCATGAAGTTCACTTCGTACAAACTAAAACCTGCCATTTCCATTTAAAATTATTTCAGCAACATTTGTTACAATAACAATTGCAAACTTCCTGCTAATAGGTTTCAAGCACTTTGCCTTACAATACTTCGGCCCCACTTGCATTTGAGGATCAGTGTGCATCGGTTTCAATTTTGGCACGGGACATTAATTAATTGTCACATCTAATCAACTATTTGTACAATCTTTGAAATGACTGGATGGAACGATGCAGCTTACCTGAATTGCCATAACATAAAAGGAAAACTGGTGATCCATGCGCGCAACCATACTGTTCGCCATATCAAATTCTGCCTCTTGAACTTGAAGTTATTATGCAAGACAAATAAACTTTATCTAACACATACGTACATATTCTTTTACTCTTTGTCTCTCGTTGCAGATATACTACAAACACTATGTAAACGAAAATATGCCATCAATAGACAAAACTATGCTGCAGAATACATAACATATTGTACTTATATTCTTTAAACAGATGGAACCATTCAACAATATCCATACGTAACAGGCCTGAAAACCGTGTGACAGTGGTCATCCCCTAAAGCGTAAACACCAAACGAAATATCCAACTTGTATCCTAAAAGTAGATTGCCACATCTCAAAATGTTCTTACAAAATAGGCCTGAAAATCAGTCAACAGTGGTCATCCGGTAAGTGTGTCGGCTAGGTGATGTTTGTATTTCTGAAATGGTTGAAGATGGCGGGATTTGAAAAAAAATAAAAACAAACAAACAAACGAACAAAAAATGCATGACTTCGTCAGTTCATCGGGGTGGAAGGCATCATGTCTGATATCATTTTAAAAACAGAAAATTATCTTCACGTGCTGACAGACTTCACACAAAATAAAAAGGTTTGCGCGGCCGTGCTCAAAAGAAACAAAGCCGTTTTCAGACTCTTTGCTGGAAATTTCATTGATCATACAATCACTGACAATAAATGAAATGTGAAGCAACTGTAACTATGCTGACAGCAGTTAGTTTGGAAAGGCAATTATGATGTAAGAAACTGTCTTTAGGGAATGTGGCAGTTTAGTCACAAAATGGCAAACTTTTGTAAAGATAAACCTGAGAACGCTTAACAACAGCATATTGAATATTCTTTACAGTACAGACATTACAACAATAACGACAATTTCTATACATGGGCAGTCAACTTCACCCGAGATGTTTCACAAGAAAATAAGGATCTGAAACAATAGAAATACTCAACTTTACAAACTATTCTATACAGCAATAGTGATAGCAGTTATCTTATGATCACTAAATACAGTCATTCATGCTGGCATACTTCATGGCATTTACAACTTTTGTCTTCACATGTAGCTAACATATGTACAAATTTTGAATACTTGGTTCATTAATATCGACAGTATTTACATTCTGTGAACTACAAAATTAGGTCTATGTCTATTTCCACGTAGTCAAGTGATTTTCATAGACTGTCTATGAAAATCACTTGCCTAGTTGAAAAAAAGTATATATTCTATTCCAGCAAATTCTTACTTTCTCTAAATCTGAAACAGAAAAAAAAAGTGTAAATACAATAATTTAATCTGATTATGTACAAACCACAACAAACACTTTTTTTTCTTCTAAAAACAACTTGGAACACTTAGTATGTAGTATACATAGGTAAAATCATTTCATGAACTCATGTTTTGTCGTTTAATCGAGATTCTTTTTCTTCTTAAAATCAGAACAGTTAGGCCTACAATACTGACAGAGTACTACACTATCGTGTCATTTGATAGAAACTAAATATGAAATAAATTGTAATTAAATGTCTAGGGCAACACACCAAGAAAAGCAACTTAAATTCAGCTGTTCAAATACAATTTCATATGTAGAGTAAGTGTAGGCACTGACTAATTCCGTAGTTTTGTCACATCCCCAAAAAGTTAATGGAAATGAATCATTTACAGAGTCCTGTTTGACATGGGTCCAATTTCGCTTCATGTAAAACTAAGGTACTATCAGGTACTGAGTAGTTGGAATACAGTTACTACATATTATATATACAAGATATACGTTACTTATATATTCTATTCCCTATGTTGTCCACTAAATTGACTGAAAGGTGGATGTTTTGAATTATAGATACATGTATACCCTTACCAGTATGTCAGAAGAGTGATAGAAATTGCAAGCAATGAATATCAAAGGCAAGGTAAAGCTGCATTTCACAAAAGAGAAACAACACAAAACAAAACAAAATAAAACTGTGATCTAAGTCCTACAGGTGTGAAGAGCAAACTCCAAGACCACCTTTACCATGTCATTCTTACGTTCTTTTTCTTATTACATACATGTATTTACAATGAGTGACAATATCAGCACTCACTGAGTACAGCATTAATTCTTTCTTAGAGGAACATTATGTGTTCTCTTTTCTTTCACACTTCGAGTGAACGGTGGTGTGTTGTGACTGTAATTATCAACTCTGGGGGTTTTATTCTTCAAAGTCAAAAGGGTCCGAGTCTTCACCCATGCTATTAACAGAAGTGGAAATCAGAACTGGTCCAGGGACTCGTTGAGGTTCATCTGGCTCTGGCAATTCCATGGGATCTGGACTAAACTCTTGGATCTCTAATTCTTCATTCTTTTTCAAGACAATGTCCGCAGTGGAGGAATCAATGGGAAGTTTGTCCTGAAAACGACATTCAGTCTCATCCTTGGTAAGATTCTTTGGTTGGTTACCTGTACAGGGAATAACGTTTGAAAGTGGTTCCAGCTGGTTGCCTGTCATTTGTGACAGTGGGAATGCATCAGTATCAGTGGTATAGCTATCTCGGTTGACATCATTTTCCTGTACATTGGATTTCTCCTCACCCATAATACCACTGACCTCTAGGATTTCTCCAGAGTCCACTGACTGACCCTCATTTGACTCTAGAAAATCTTCAGCTTTCTTCTGGTTGAGTGGGATGGACTGTGGGGAGTCCAATGCGACCCTTGGCTCTCCCAACATATGACCATCTTTAGTTTTAACACTGAACTTTGGCTTTGCAGATTTCTTCACTGGTTGTCCAAGGGCTACACTCTTTACAGCATCACCATCAGAATCCATTGGAGTTGGAGTGGCAGAAGAAGAGTGAAGAAGTTCTTCACATGTTGGTACTTCATCTTTGTCTTGAACAATTTCTGTGATGAGTGCTCTCATTTCTTCACGGACCGATGATTCTTCACCTGGTGTACTTTTGCTGTGCTCAGGCAATTTTTGCACTGGAGCAGAAAACGCCTTCTTTCGATTTTGAAAATTTGGTTTCATCTTTCCTTCTCCAGTACCAGCTTGAGGTTTCTTACCATCTTTCTTGCTGGGGTTGCCATCAGAGCTAGTCTTGTGTTCTTTTCGTTCTTTTTCTTCTTTTTTCTTCTTTTTCAGTTCCTTCTTGAGTTTCTTCAATTCTCTTTTTTGCTGGCGTTTCTGTTGAAGGAGTAATACTTCATCATCAACATGACTCTGGTTGTCCTTAGCATCAGGTTTCAGCTTTTTTTCCACTTCTTTCAGGGTCTTCTTCTCAAGCTTTTCTTTCTTCCTTTGATTCTTTCTTTCCTGACGCTCTTTTTCCTTTCTATCCCTTTTTTCTTTCAGTTTTCTTTCTTTCTTCTCTTTCTTCTCTGCGGCTTTTAAAGCCTTCAACTCTTCTTTAGCCTTCTTTATTTCCCTTTTCTTCTGCAGTACTTCTTGTTTCCTCTGCTCTTTTATAGCCTTGGCAGATTCTCTGGAATCCTTGGTCAGCTTTCTTGATGATGAATCACCTCCTGCAGTCTCCTCTTTCTTGGGTCGTCCCCGTTTCTTCTTTCGAGGAGGCAGATCTTTGTCTTCTATCTGAATGGTCCTCTTTTTCTCTGGCGACTTTCTTAAGTCTGGTGCAAAAATAGGAGAGTTAAAAAGAAGAACAGAGTAATCGAAAAATGACTGTACAGCAAAACACCCGACGGCCAAACCAAGGAATGTGTACATCGATCTCAACTGTCCATAATGCAGAAGAAAGTTTCATTCCTCCTGCATGCATGCATGCACACAATTATACTTTCTTTCATGTTTCTTACATTTTTCCTTTCACATGCTGTTGGAGAGGATTGGGAGATGAAAAAAATGTCTGTTACAGAATATGACTATTTATATCTGGATTAAGCTGAAGGGCACAACATCATACAGGTTTTTTTATTATTATTATTTGATGAAAACGGAAGTAACATTGTAATTAAACACTTCACTTCTGGTTCCACAGGAATGAAATGATTAATAGGAGTTTTTCACTACAAAGTTCGGGGGAAAAATATCGCTACTGATGAAGTAAATGTCTGGCATATTAGCCTTATGGTAGTCACAAGTGCCAAATATAAAATTAAAATCTTCAAACTAAAAAGGTTATCAAATTCACAAGATTTCTGTGTCACTTTGTTTTTAATGCATCATTAACACTGTCTTCCACAAGTTCATCTTAATGGAGTCACATTTTTCAAAATTTCAAGTAAAAAACTGAAGATAACTCACAACTTCAAATCAGTACCTTCAAAAGTAAAGAGATTCTTCAATCCATAAGATTTCTGTGCCAGTTTATTTCGCCAGTTTCTTATATCAGGGGCGGATCCAAGAATTCCGTACAGGGGAGGTGCATTTACAAAAATGCTTCCCCTCCTCATTTTTTTTTCTTTTTTATTTCTTTTGTTTTAAGAAAATATAAAGAGGGGGTGCGTGCCTGGTGTGCATCCCCCCCCCCCCTTGAATCCCTATTGTATTGTTGTCACATTTTGCTTAATTTTAAGTCACAAATTTCAAGACTAAAGAATCCACATCCACATGTTTTATGTACATTTGTTTTTGTAAGAAATAAGTAAAAGTTACTACCATGACGGCATATGTTGCTTGAAATAGACAAAAGATGCAGTTTGCATATTTGCATGTAATAATGCATGCTATCACATGCTATCAAAAAAACTGATAAACTTACCTGGGCTTCAATCCACAAATTTTTTTATGATTTTCGTAAAAGAAATCTTAATGGTAAAGAATTGTTCAATATAGACTAAAGATTAACTTGAACCATGTACCAAGGTTCAAGTAAAATGCAAAACAATGAGAGAATATGTTCATTGTACAATGTTCTTACATGGTTTTAATCAACAAAATGACATCATCATGGCCATGCATTGCCTGGCATTGACACACACAAAAAAAAAAATGTCTTGCACATTTACATTTAGGTACATTGGTGGCATGTGCTCAATATCAAAGTCAATCATTTTAGAATGATGAAGTAATTTGAAAGACAAAATTTGCAACAGTGACAGGCAGACCATGCATGTAATTATTCTTATATACTCAAACTCAAGAAATCCTAACCCCCATTGAATGTTTCCATACCTGCTTGCATTTCTTCCAGAAGTTTGCCCTTGACTTCATCCTCAGCTTCGGTGACAAAGTCCTGTACAGTCCCAAGCATTGCCTCAGCTTCATCTAGTATTTCCTCCATCTCAGTGTGACTCAGCATGGATTCTTCTTGCAGCTCTTTCTTGGTGACAGGGCCATGTTCCTTTGGCCTTTGAACTTTCACCTTCCTTGGTCCTGTGCAAGAAAGATGCAATCATTATGCCAAGCAAAATTAACATGAAGGCAAACCTTCCAATAAAGTAATGCTGAAAAAAACAAAAGTTGCAATTTTTTAATATAATTACGAATAGATTGTCTCTTTCTACATGTGTTCTTCCAGCATGGGTATTCTCCATAGTGTCTGTTACGTGACAGCTTTTTACAACACACATCACATTCTGCACTTCTTCACAATCGCAAAATACAAAAAGTCTTCTTTTTTTCCCCCAATACCTCATCCATACTGAGATTGTGACCCCACTCACTGATATCAGAGGTACAGTACCATGTTGGTGAGGTAATCCTTTCTGCACTTATATTCCTGGTTACCAAGATGCAGGTTAATTACACTTGGTGTACATTGATATGTCAAAAAAATGATAATAATAATCACAAATGTTTGTTACTGTCCAGTACAGAAAATACTCCAGACCAACATTAATTCAGTTACAATGTATAAAATTGATTTAATTTAAAAAGTTGCACATCTTGGGCTAATTCTTTTTACACCTAAAATCCACAATGATGATGGCACTGTCACTATATAAAATAAAACTAACAACTAAATTTCTCAAAAATATCCATTCTGCAAATCATTTCACATTTACTACATGCAGGAACAGACAGGAGACAGAGGTGCATGAACATGCATTTTATGCTGGCTACTCATATTGTTTTAGTTGCCATACCTCATAATAAGAACAAAGCCAACATGAAAAATTACCCTGCTCTTGGGTATCATCACTGGTGTCATACTCGCCCCAATGGCCTCTGAAAGTGGCTCCAAATCCAAAGTTCTTGATTCTCTCCTACACAGAAGTTCAAAGAAAATCACATGAGATAGCTGGATACCCTGCTTCAGTCGAGTGGAATAGAGGTTATGCTATTGTTTTAATGTATCACTTCAAGAATCATAAGCAACGACCAAAGAGTGATAAGACTGCTGCACTCAATTGAGGTGACTCCAAGTTTCACACACTCTGCAAAGGTACATTTATGACAGTCTTTCATGAAAATTTTGATGAAGTTCATTGACCTTGAACACGAACCAAGGATTGACCTTTAAACCCATCTGCTCAAAGGAAACTTTCCAATTTACATATATCCATAACACCAAATGTGAAAACATATATGGATAAAAACCTACTGGACTTTGTGACAGAAATTGACATCGTAGCTTCACAATTTTGGTGCGACCTTGGTCCTTCATCTTTGATTTTTCACTCCTGTCAGTCCAAGCAACTGAATTTTCATCTAATCCCAGCCCTATAAAACAACTCATATCCCTAGCTAAGGTTATGCCTTGATAATGATTTGTGTGCTTGTTTTTTTTTTTTAACCAAAGCGTATGCAGCTGGTTGACCTTTGACCTGGCCTTCAACCTGTTATCATTGTCATTCCTGTGAATGATAGTTGATTAATTTGCATCAAATATTGTCCAGTCACTTAACTACATTCCAAGCTAAACTTATGCCTTGGGATAACAGCTTTTCATTGCCAAAGGTACAGAGACCCTAACCGCTGACCTTTCACAACTTTTTTTTCTTGAAATAGTCATGCATTTACTTGAGTAGTCCCTAAAATAATAATGTACTGGAATATGTTCTAGTGTATCATTGAGAACACTTGCTATTCTTGATTCTTGGCTAGGACATACAGGAAAATGGTCAAAACAGGGCAATATCATGGTATTACCATTTCAAAGGCACAGTGTTTTTATAGTTAGACTGGATGTCTATTTTAGCACACATCTGCATAAACCTTGTTTAGAATTTATCATTTTTATTTTCTTTATCACAAAATTCCACATACTGCCCTGAGCCAAGCCCAGCCACCCTTGGAAAAAAGAATATTGTTATTCACATTAATTTTTAATCTGATTCAATTACTTATTCTGCATCTCTGGATATGTAATGTGTGTAACAACAATAACAATATTTGGTTCAAATCATTATTAAGTCCAGTGGGACCAGCAGGCTTACACTAATGCATTAAGTTACTGGAATCATGACAATGAAAACTTTGTTACATGAAATCATTGACCTTCACCTGTAAGCTGCCAACTGTAACTGTAAGCTGCCAATTAATATGTTTGAATAGATTACTGGAGAAAAACCCATTGCAAAATTTTGTACAGTTGATCTCATTTGGTGAGTCATTACAAATCTAAAACATTGATTTCTCAACATTTGTAGAATTCAGCAGGTATATCACGATGTCATGGCTTAACTGGAGGATTAATCTCATATCTCTCACCAGCTTTTTCTTTTGTGTGTGTGGGAGAGCATAGTAAATTAGACATCTATAGGTGACAGTTAGTGCCATAAAGTGACATTTCCCAAAGTTTCATCACAGAAAATACAGCAGTGCAGCTTTAAGCCACGGTCTATTTGTTTCTAACTATACCATCAATTATCAGTTTGATTTTGCACTATGTTTAGTCTCATAATTATTACCTTTATTGGCATTTTCAGAGCCTCATCTGCCACTGCTTTAGCTTCCAATATCTTCTGAGAGTAGTTGTGGCCTTTGATTGTCATCTGCACATGAAGGAAGGCATTCAAAAAGAAGACTTATTAAAGGAAACAGGAGCATCGTATACAACTGGCACACAATTTTGGAACCGATCATGATCCGTCAAGGGTATCAAGCCATATCGTCAGCTTTGTTTCATGACAAACAGCTATAGGGGATCCTGGACTTGGAATACTAGTAGGTGTTAAGGCTTTGAGAGTTATCAAGGCATTGAGTGTTACCAAGTCTATAAAACTGTGGAGACTGGTTTCACTTCCATTGTTGATAAAAATTTTGCAACAAATTTCAAGTGGCACGAAGGACAGTGTTGCCATATCACTTTCTAGAGCAGATCAAAGCCCTCCATGCTAATTTCCTGTTGCAAGAATGTACAGATTACTAACCCTACATTTCACATTCTTCTGAAATTGAAAGTAGAAAATTTGAAACTCGGTACTCTAAGAGGGTGGAGTCAACTCTGTCATTTCAATCACCTTGAAGATTGAATCAGTTGTGGAAATCTTTAGATGGAGTTGGTAGGCACACACTTGAATACCACATTGGCCATGCCCATCATCCCATGGATTCAGGGGCTGCCCCCCCCCCCCCCCATTATGGATTCATGGATTAATCTTTAGGAAGACATTGTATACTAATACCTACTTTAATACGGAGGCACATGTCGTCGCGGAGATGACTTATGTGTCTTCTTAATATTTTCAACTACTGTTAGTATATAATGTTCCATTCAATTGCTTGCTTCTCTGCTGACGTCCCTTATTTACACAATGTCTCCCTAAAACTGGATCCAGAGTTTTATAGATCATATACTTCAGGCAAAAACAAAAACAAAACCAAACAAACTAAAAATGAAGAAAATGTCCGCATGTAGTGAAAGGATGAGCAAAGTGAGGAAAAACAGTTATTGTAGAGCACATAACCAAAAAAATAAGTAGATGTAAAGCAGCAGTTTTGTTTCCACTTGATAAATTGGTATCATAAACATCATTTACAAAGATTGTTAAGATTCGGTTTCCATCTAATGCATCATCGCATAAAGGCAATTTTCATAGTTTCACATCAGACAGTACATAATAAACCTAATTTCACATCATGCAGTACATAAACAGACAGGTCCACATTTAGATTTGTGGAATCAATTGTAGTCCTTGAGCAAAGAAACCAACTCTGAAAAGCCCACAACAAATCACATTGAACAAGGATAATGGCATAGTAGTTTAACCATGAGAATGCATGAGTGGGGGCTCACTATAAGAATGCATGAGCAGTCAGAAATGTACCAATGTAATTCTATTACAATAACACTTGCTAAACATGGTCACTTGTGTAGAATTTATGCATGATTTCTTCTGTTGTTGTGATTCTTTGAGCCCCCACTCATGAATTCTTAAGGTGAAGCATCATTGTCCATTGATAGTTTTTGAAAACCTTCTCATTTAAATCCTCATCCCTATTAAAATGAATTCTTAACCTTTGTACCCAGTATACCCTATTTAAAGTCTGGATATCAGCTGGAATTCTCCTTTAAATTACACTTGAGCTTTAGCTACTTTGGCCATATCTACCTTCTAAAGATACTTATCTGAACTATATTGATGTACATTGTATATACAGAATTGGCTTATTGTGGTCTTTCCCTCAAAATTCAATAAATTTTTGCCAGATGCTTGATCTGCGTGAAATTACATTTTAGATATGCCTACATGGGACTACAGTACTCTCCGCATAATCGGGTAGGCTCGGGCAGAGCGTTTCTTACCCGATTAACAGAAGAACACGTTTCATTCACAATTGACACACACAATGTGTATGTACATGCATTTTACACTGCACCAAACACCTACACTGTATGGTTGTGGTAACAAGCGTGTTTGCACGGCACATTAAATACACACCTTCCAATAACACTTGTTCAGTCACGAGCAATAATTTACGGTCTTTTATGGACAAATACGTCTTCAGAAAACTTTGTCGTTTGACTATGGACTCCTCGCTAACACGCAGGGGTTTTCCGAGATGAACACATCTTTTTGCGTGCACTATATAGTCACGTAGAACGTCGGGTTACTTTTCGAGAAGTTAATGGGGGATAGTAGAATTATGAAGATGGTGCATGGCCTGACTTTCGTTGCAAACTTCAAGAGAGGAGCGCAAGTGTGTTCAACTTCTGTCTGTCTATGCAGTTGTGAGTGCCAGCTACATCTGTAATGTTGTTTACGTGTGGCAAGTCGGTATACTGTAGGCCTACTGGTGCACGTGTTTTCATGTTTAATCACTCTCCAAATGATCGGTCTTGTTTGCAAATTAAGTAGAGAATGCGATTAGCAGTGGAAAGTTTGACATTCAGGATTTCTTAAAGTGTTATATCTGCGATAAAATATGGGTAAAAATTAGATAAGAAGAAAATTATTTACCCATTTATGCGGAGAGGCAACCCGATTATCAGGTAATCTTAATGTGCATTGGAACTGATTTTGAAATTACTACCCATTTAAACGGAGTACCCGTTTAAGCGATACCCGATTACGCGGAGAGTACTAGTTCTATACAAGCTTGTACAGCCATTGAAGCCCTATCATTCTTCTGTGACGATACTTATAATTTAACTAAATTGCAGTGTAAAATGTCATGCTGTTTCAGAATTACCAAAGGAACACATGAAAATAACTGGAAAGCAGGAATTGGCAGACAGTGACTAATAACAGTGTGAGTAGCATCATTTAGGGAAGAAGGTGCAAATCTGAATTCATTCATACCCATTTTCTAACATCACCACTTCTTACAAAATTATCCCTCTTCTCCTCTTTATCGTTCTCTTTCTCTCTCGATATAGAAATATTAGCATCATGTATATTATCTAGATGTATATATATATATATACTATGCATTGCGATATTCTCTTTCTTTCATCTGTAAGATTAATATATGATATGTTGTTCTCACTGTCAGCATCAAAATATCTTGGTAATGTTCCAAGGGCTGCACTCTGATTCTTTCCTGTGAAAGGAAATGGGCCATTGTTTATTTGTCGATTGCCCTTTGAGACATGAATGAGGAACCAGAAAAAAAAAAACCAACAACAACACCAACTGAGAACTCGCATATCCTGTAGTCACACGACGAGAAAACCATAATGCTGCTTGTGAATATAGCAGTTGCCTTACAACCCGGAAAGCATTTGTGCATTTCTTGCAGTACTAACAACTTTCATCTACTGCTGCACCCAATTATTATTCTTCAAAAGGTAAGTGTAAAGACTTCATTGTAATTGGTTCCATACATGATATAGTGTAATGTTACCATACTAGAAAAGAAAAGAGATTTATTTTTCTGGTATCACATTGCAATTTGGGATGCATTTTCTTATTCCACTGCTACACAAACTATATTTCATGTAGTATCTTTTTTTTTCCATGGAAGTGTACAGGATACCATTTGAAATACATGTATTATTCATCATCTGATATTGCTCATCAAATTTGAATAGGAAAATTATTCCCTGTGGTATACCACAATAATGTAGGCGTTACAGTTGGTGTCATCATTTTCATGGGTTGGATCCCACAAAGCAGAGGTCAAGCAATAAGAGTTTTGCTGTCTTGAGTCCTGCAAAAATATGCCATCCTTCCCGCAGGGATGAGTGCTGTTGTTTTCATTTTGAACTTTGATGTAGAGGGTACAGGAAAGTAATACTAGTAATTCAGAGCACACAGGGTAAGTGTAGCCTTCAAAACGAAAGTCCTAAGATTTCATAACTGGTCAAGACAGGTTAGGTGAGAACCGCAGGATATGAAGGAAGGAAATATGAAGGAAGGAGATGTGAGAGTGCATATATTCACAGTACTGTAGGATTTTTGAATTTAGCTCTTGGCCTACTTGCTAGAACACCATGTTCTGTGTTAATGCTAAAGGTAGGAGTACTGGTAGTTTTCTCTCTTTTTCTTTTGTCATAAAAGCTGTAAAAATCACCTTGGTATCAGAAATTAACTCAAAGGGAAGTTGTTCAATATCTAAATTTGTTTTTGCAGCATTTATACATGCTATAGAATGAAGTACAGGACTGGCTTTAACATCCATGGGTAAAGTGAAGTAATGGTGGCTTTGTGTTGTAATGGAAGGCAGATTGCCTGTCTTTTCTCCACAATGGTTTATCTGCAAATTGTAATTATTATAAAATCAAAGACTTTATCATGAACTTTGAATGAGTTCTTCCATTCCATGTGCATATCTTTTGCTACGATGTGAAACAAGTTGGAGAAGTAATATATATTCTGTGAGTTTGCTTTGCTAGCTGAGAGCTTTGCATCAATTTAAAGCAAAATTTACTCTTACCTAAATAAACAAATTAAAAAAAATCCTTGCCATGTGTACCTGCAGATCGAGCATAAGTCATGTTCTTCTATGTGTGTCTCTATGTCATTTGCAGGACAGTAACACAAGTCAGAAGACCAGCACAGCATTCCCCTACAGGAACTGTTTGGTTTTGCCATCTTGTTTGAATTGTTTGTTTTTCACTCTAATGCACCCTAGTGGATGCACCAACATACAGAAATCATGGCATTCTGGATTACTTCATCAACTACATTTTTTTTAGTGATCACTATCCTAACTCTGACATCTACAAATATCAAGACAAGTAGAAGCACAAGACTGCCCATCCTACAAAATCAGAAGTGTCAACTACAGCGAACTGCTACTGGGATGACAGCTGACTGCAGGTTCCTTGGTCTCACTAAAATCCCTAAGGATCTCCCAGTCGATGTCACAGAACTTGACGTTGGCTACAATGACATAACAGCCCTCTACAATGACTCCTTCTCTGGGTTTCCTGCACTGACAACTTTGCGAGCCAGTTTCAATGATATGGTTCACATCGAGGTAGCTGCTTTCTACACTATGCCAGATCTACAGGAATTAGTACTCAACCATAATGCTCTACAAGACCTGGCTGACAACTTGTTTCTTTGCGCTCCGAAACTGAAAATATTAGATATATCTTACAATTCGTTTTTTTCTTTTCCAAACAAAGCTCTTCATCCACTAAAGCACTTGACAATACTGCAGATCGGACACAACTATATTAACACAATAGATATCACTGGTATCAAAAGTTCTAAATTGTCTTTGTTAGATCTATCCGAAAATAACATATCTGTAATTGAGCAAGACCATTTCTATCCACTTAAAGATATGAGCATAGCCCAGTTCATGCTGAAAGGCAACAAAATCAAAGTCTTACAAGATCAGGTGTTCATGTACCTCAACAATGTAACACATATTGATCTTGCCGCTAATATAATTGAAGAATTTAGCGTGATGCCTTTTCTTGGAATGGTTAATCTTCAAACTCTCTCTATTACATTTAACAACATATCAACTATCAAACCTTTACCCAGCCAATTTACAACCATTATGTATAGACTGGGTATTGTTCAGCTACACTTAGAAGGAAATGGAATCAGAACCATTCCATCATATGCATTCAATGGCCTAGATAAACTTCAGACACTTGATTTACACCAAAGCAGAGTGGTTGATATTCTTGATCACGCTTTTGCTGGTCTTGGTTCCTTGAAGAAACTTTTCTTAGACAATAATTTGATTGAAAATTGTCCTTTGGAAAGTTTCAGGATATTACCTAGTCTCCAGACTCTCCAATTAACCAACAATAGACTGACAAGTGTATCACAATTTAGCGGGATCAAAACTTTAAAAACCTTGCAGCTTCGCTTTAACAAGATTGAGAAACTTGATTTGGATACTTGGGATTTATCTTCCCTGGAGTCTCTGGACCTTTCAAACAATAAGCTGCCAAGATTGGAAAGAAATTCCTTTGAAGGTTCACAGAAACTAAACAGTCTCAGTCTCTCCCAGAACCCAATCACAATAATCATGAACAATGCATTGCATGGGGTAGACAACCTTCAAAGCCTGGACCTATCAAACCTTGGCCCACTTGGTTCATTTTCAACTCCTTTTGCACAACTAGGACAACTCAAGAATCTAAACCTGGCAGGCACCACTTTGAATGCCGACAGCCAAACATTTACAGGCCTCAAATCCTTGCAAGAACTTTCTCTAAAAACAGCATCACTGACCAAAAATGACATATGGGATCCTAAGAAGAATACTTCTGCTTTCTCTATGCTATTGAAACTGAAGACTCTCTTACTGAGTGGCAATGTCCTAGATGACATGCATTCTAAAACTTTTGCAAATATGACTGCTCTGACAAAATTGACACTTGATAACTGTGATATTACATACCTACATCCAGATATATTTAGCAATCTCACCTCACTGCAATATCTCTTTCTCCATGACAATAAGATAAAGACACTGGACCCTCATCATTTCATAAACCTGATATCCCTTATTGGTATTAAATTACAACACAATGAAATCACACAAATTGATACAAATCTTTTATCCAACAAGAAAAGATTATCCTATGTATATATAGCAAATAATGTTCTTTCGGTAGTAGCAGAGGGCACAGCTCTACCAAAATACTTTTTAGACATTTCTGGCAATCCACTTTCTTGTGTTTGCCAGCTGCAGTGGTTTAGAAGGTGGATAGATAAGAGCAATGTAACACTGATGAGACCTAATCAGACTGTATGTTCCAAAACATCCCTTGATGGTCTGCAAGGAAAGCTGTTGTTAAGTTTTGACCCCAAATACAAGTGTGGCCCAGATGTCATACTGTACATAAGCATTGTGTTCATTATTTTGGGCCTCCTTCTAGGTGTAATAATGTCCTACAATAAACGATGGTGGCTCCAGTACAAACTGTTTCATCTTAAATTACTTCTTATTGGTTATGAGGAGGTTGAAGATGCTAGGAAACACACCGACTATCGCTATGATATAAACATCATTTTTTATGATGATGACCTAGAGTGGGTAGAGCAAGTTTTGATGCCTGGCATAGAGGAAAAGTTGCCTGATTTAAATAGATTTGTCTGTGGTGATGATGACTTACCACTTGGAATGTACTACATGGATGCTGTTATTTATGTCATTGAAAACAGTTATAAGACAATAGTTGTTGTGAGTGAAGCAGCAGTTACCAATCACAATTTTATTACCAAATTGAGACATGTTGTGGATAACATGAATGAAGAGGAGGTGGAAAAAGCTATTCTAGTATTTGTGAGAGATCTTCCTGCTGACAATTTACCTTACTTGGTTCGACTCTTTCTCAGTGAAAACAAACCATACATACTGTGGAATGAAGACATGTATGGGCAACTATTATTTTGGGATAAGTTAGTGAAAAATATCAGCATCAACAGAAGAATGAATGATCTTATGCCCATCTAATACATATATGTTATTGCTTCATATTATGATACTTCATGCAAATGACATTCTTGAAAACTTCATTTGCATATCAACATTGGCAGAATATAAACTCCATGTCTGCAAGAGAGCCATTGAAGTATGTGTCAATATCTAGCCTATATAGACATTTAACCTATTGCTCTTGTGGTAAGATACCTGACCCTCATTTGAATAAGTGGTGAAGAGAGACAAACTTGGGGTCAGAAGAACTGATCCCAGTACCAAGTATAAGCTACCTGCCACAAAAGACAATGAGCCATTATATGAAATGGTGACAAACAGATGAGAAATTGCAGACCGGGCCCTGTTTGCATGGCAAGATGGTTGTATTCAATTTATGTGGATTATGAAATTTGATATGTCTTGTCACAATCTACCTGTGTACAGAGTTTTTGGAGCCATTTAATTTAAGTGGAAGGGGTAGTCCAACCTGAAAATAAGAACATATGTGAGTAGAAGCCAAAAGTAGAGGAACAGGTTAAGTACATTCCAATCAGAACTGAAAAACTTATGACTTCTTGATGTTGTGATCAATCTAGCAAAAACTGCCAACTTGTGATGAAGAATGTGAACTCATTTTTCATTTGCCCTGTGCAGAAATTCCGTAAGATCTTTCTCTTTTCTTTTCTTTTTCATTATTGATGATGGAATAAAAGAATCATATTTTTTGCATGTGGGGATTCTATAGAATAAATTTACAATGATTTATTGATGGTGCATACTACAATACTACAATTAGAAATTGACATGATGTGAAAAATGAAAATCCTTATTTTATAGTAAAGATCAAATGGGGTGTGAGCTCGCATGTGACATCATGGAATTGGCGATTCATGTTTGACTGCTCACAACGCCAAAAATATCATAACTTCCACAATATTTATCAAAATTTGCTCAAACTCTCACTGTCTTGTTGTTCTAGGTTTTTTTACTTTTCAGAAGGCATAGACTAATTTTCTGTGTGGAATTCCCTTTTTGATAAGATAAAAGAATGTCTAGAATATGTTGTACTTTCTTTCTTTATTCAGCAAAATGAGTACAATTGTAACGTTGATGTCACTAAAAAGACTCAGAATATGATTAAACGCAGAGTTGTGAGTGCATCTGGTAATGTAATACACAGAGGATAGTCTGCTTGTGAACATTGGTGCATTATGCATCAGTGTGAATTATGACTCATTATGTACCAAATGGCTGAAGTCACAGACTTGATATTCCATTGCAGTCGATTCATTAAAGCCCTTTGCACTGTCTACAGTATCTCCAATCACCTTGAAAACATATTTCAAGGGCGGATCCAGGGAGGACCACAACCGGCGCACGCCCTCCCTTTATTTTTTGTTGAAACAAAAGAAATTTAAAAAAAAATGGGGGAGGGGTGCGTGCGCCCCCCTTTTAATTTTGTAAACGCGCCCCCTCTTTACGGAATTCCTGGATCCGCCCCTGTATTTGATATCATGTAAACACATTTGATTTGTTTCGCTTATATATTATGTGTCAGTTCCAAATAATGATCCAAAAAGAAAACCATTTTGCAGGGCCTTGCACTAATTGCCCATAGCACTTCATACATAGTGTATTGCAGCTGGCTTCTTATAGTGGGGTGGCTTAGTGAAATTATCGTGACACGGCGGACAAAAGCATGATTTTTTCACCAAAGGTACTTCATGATGTACCTTCTCTAAAAATAGGGTGCTCCAAGAAAATTGATGCTGGGAAGGAGGTCAGAGGTCAAAGGTCAATGACCTTTATTTGTGAAATAGGTTTGTTGGCTATTTCTGAGGTCAGGAATATCCAATCTGGATAAAACTTGGCAGGAAGAATATTGAGAACAAGTAAAATATTTTGATTGAATTTGGGGTGAATTTTCCAAAGGTC
Organism: Diadema antillarum; assembly: GCF_040938485.1. Classification (NCBI taxonomy): domain Eukaryota; kingdom Metazoa; phylum Echinodermata; class Echinoidea; order Diadematoida; family Diadematidae; genus Diadema; species Diadema antillarum. The sequence goes on along the minus strand of NW_027271208.1, from coordinate 743,495 downwards.
AAAGGTCAAAGGTCAATGAACTTTTTCTAAAAATCATGTTTTTGTTTATTTCTCCAGGTAGGAAGATTCAATTTTCACAAAATTTGATATGAACGTTGTATAGAAGGTACCAAGAGTATAAACCAGGGGTCAAATATTATTGTTGATTTGTGCGTTGCCATGGCAACCCAAAACTAGGGTTTTTAATTGAAGTTAGTTACAGGAGGCTATTTTCCAGTTTGGAAGAGATTCCATTTGAATAGGTGCAACTGATCAACAGGATGTATAGAGGTTTGAAATACTTTTCATTAGTGTTAAGTGGTATGTTGCCATGGCAACTACATATATAGATTTTGGTTAAACTTAAAGGAGACTTCAGAACTTATGAATTTGAAGAGATTTCCATCAGGGTTGGTATAATTGATCAACAAAAAAGTAGCCAGACAAAGATTTGTCACCTATATAGCATGTGGGTTGAGTGAATGCAGCAACAATAGTAGAACACATCAGTGAGAGTTTGAGGAAAATTGGACAATCTGTTCTAAAGTTATGAATTTTTGAAGTTTCTGCTCATGCAGTCGAGGCTGGATGAGAAGACTACTATACCTTGTAATGTCACATGTGTACAACGATATAAAGAATGAATAAAGAAAATTCAACATAAATTATTTTCGCTTACAAAAGGATACTCGACTTCTCTTTCAGAAGGCAGGGGGAATAATATTACCCTTGACATACGTCAGTAGCAAGTCAAAGAAACTATGTGAACTTTATTCAAAAAGTATGGTTTTGTGAAATTCTCATTTCATTTTCCTTAGAATGTGCACATGTGACATCATACACTGTGGTAGTCTTTTCATCCAGCCGCGACTGTGCAGATACCTTAAAAAATCATAACTTTTGAACGGATTGTACGATTTTTTCCAAGCTTTCTGTGATGTGTCCTACTAATATTGTTGTATTCACTGAATCCACGTGTGCATGAAGGTGGACTTGTCCTTTAAGGACAGATTCTGAAAGAGCAGACTGTAAGCTTTAAAATGATGTATCACACAATCCAAAGGGATTCCCCTAACCTATCTAAATAATAATACCGGTACTGGAAAGAAAGCACACACTCTGGATAAGTATGAACTGAGAAAAGAGGCTGCATTGTCTATTTTAGCGTTCAATCTTTACCAAGCTGTCTCATGTCATTATGTTCATCTTTTCTTCCCCCCTCCAATTTTCATTTGAGTTTGTCATTATTAATTTTTGATGATAAGAACGATGCCACAAGGCATTGTTTCTTAAAAATGCTTCAACTGCTCCTTCAGGTCCAAAATCTACATTTATATATATTATTTTCCTGATCTCCTCAACATTTTCCAAAAATAAAGCATACACCTTTTATGCATTGAGTCCTCCTTTTTGTGGATAATTAAAGGCAAAAACCCAAAATTAGTGCTTGAAAATTATTCTTAAGTGTGAGTTACTGATAGAAAGAACCTCTGTAAAAAATGAATCTGTATAATCAATGTTAAGTATTGTTAATAACACAAAATGTGAACAATATTTCTATGATAACATGTTTCCAGACTAAACCGTCCGCATTTATGCTTTAATGAGAAAAATACTGATATCTCTTTATATGTTTGCTTTGATTGTAAAAACTGTATATGGTAGGATGTCTTGTGATACAACAGGGGGGCATTTCATGAAGCAGTTTGGTCAGATATTTTACTGACAAACTGTTTCAAACTACAGAAATCCTTGCATCTGATTGGCAGAGAGCAAATTTGTCCGACAACTTGTCGGACAAAATGCTTCATGAAATGCCCCCACCTACACATATTATGCATAAAATGTGATATCCTGAACATTTTTTTCAAGTCACTCTCCCAAAAGTGTATATAGGACCTTTAAGTTTTTCTTGTGTTTGTTCCTGGCAGATTACTAGTACACAAAACGGAAATTAAGGAAATTAAAATGAATATACTGAAAACCAAAACTACAGATACTAATAACTTACTTCATTCTTCTCTCCCCACCCCACCCCACCCCTTCTTTTTGGTTTCTTGATATACTAGTAGATCTAGCTGACTTTGATAATTGTCATTATGTAACATCATCTTCAATTGACAAGGCGATAAAACTTAACAATCATTTCATTATGCTGCTGGACTAATGGGGTTAGTTGAACTATATTGTTTTTAATGTACTATACTTTTTCCTCCTATCAATCACATGTATTTTGGGTGGAATGTATTTTGACATAAAGCATCATAGAATCAACCGCCTTTGGGTCGGGAATTTTGTCATATTATATTGTAATTTAGATTCTGCTCTATGCCGATTTTGTTTCATTTCTATCAACTTTTTAAACTTCCCCATAGACTTTGTTCACCAGCCAACTACATCCCACCCTCTTTGGATAATGTGAACCAATCAAACATTGCTTTTACTTTTTAATAACATGTCTATACATAGCTATCAGACCAAAAATATTCAAACCGCTTTAAGTCTTTATGAGTGAAATTACAAATATCAATATATTTTTAAAAATATTCAAATTGTCTAAATTCAACTTCATCTATGAAAACAGACTTTTAACCTTTTTAAACATTTGAATACCCCCATAAGAAATAAGAAACATATAAAGAGGGGAGGTGCGGACTATAAAAATTGCTTACGGGAACCAGGTAATCCCTGCGCTAAACCTATGGAATTTACACAATTTTGGAGGAAACGGGTTAAATTTGTTAGGAAATATGTAAGGCAATACCCAAAACCTTAAGTTCTCAATGGAATATGCAGCTCTTCTACTGGTAAACTAGTAGTTCTGGGAGAAAAAATGAACTGTGACATAGTCCTACACCTGGCTCAGTCATTGCCCAAGATTTAAAGTATCTGAGCCAGAGTCACATGTCACTCTTTGCCATTTCTCTACAGGAGGTAGACAGTACTAAAAAAATCCTTTACCAGAAATTATATGAAATTATTTAATGAAAAGGTGCTTAAGAAAACTGGACTATTCCAACACACCTCCCTCAGGTCCGCAGCACAGACTAACCACCTGTTACCATAGGAAAACCAGTAAAAATGGTGTATTACTGTAAACATGCACATAATATGTCGTATTATGGGTCTGAATTTTAAGACTAGCAACCATGTACATTGCATTGCATTGTACAGAAACCTGGCGAATGCCCTGTGTGTAGTCTTTGAATTCAGACATTATTGTTATGTACAAATTAAGGGCATTTTCTCATTTTTTCTGTTAGCGGATTTCTTGGAGCACCCCCTAATTTTGATCCTCATATATATACAAATGTCTGAGGAAAAAATGACACTTTTGTCCGGCGTGTCACGATTATCAGTATATTTGTCACTAAGCCACCCCACTATTAATGATGTTTTCATTGCCCTTTAACAAGGGATGGTATAGTATCGGTTGCGGTGAGAATTCAGCTTTGACTTTTTGTGAGATACAGTGTACTTAGAAACCACTGTATGAAAATGTTACAAAGCATACAATTTTAAGAGGAATTAAAAAGTCTATTTGAGGAAAATCTGTTTTGAAATAGCTAAGGTATCCAAAAACAAAGTAAAAGAAAGCGATCCTAATAAGAGGTGGGTCCCAGTTTTTATCAGGATTGCTTTGTTTTGGATATCTCAGCCACCTCAAACTCAATTCTCGTCAAATTAACTCTGAATTCATCATAGAATTATATGTTCTTTCATATTTTGTAGGGGGTTTCTGATTATCTCAGAAAATTATCATAAAAAAAACATTGGAAACCTCAAGCCTCATCTCAACCAAAACTGTAATTAAAGCTGAAGCTAATCACGCATGTTATTGACTTGTGTATGTTAAAGATTAAACATGGTAATATCAACTAAAGTGATACAATAATTCTCAGGCAAAATGAAAGATACATGGGCAATGCAGCCTGAGTTTTTATTGATTTTTGACAATGAAAATTTTCTAATACCTGCAATCTTATTATCCGTATATACATAATCACTCTCATTGATACAAGGCTTGGCATTAACTTCTTTTCTGATGGCCTGTTAGGGCCACTAAAATCTTAATTTGACATTTTGGTGGCCCAAAGAAGAAACATAGTGGCCTAAAACAAATGGAAATATAAAATTCATTTTGAATTTTACCTTCCTGATAGGGCCATCACAAGATAGCTTTTTTAGAAAATTTGGTGGCCCAACATCATTTTTTCGAGGCCCCGGGCCACCGCTATTTCGAGCCAGTCCTGATACATAGTGGTTACCTGAACATAGCTAGCATTTTTCTGAGATTGAAGGCGCCATTATCAATCTTGTCTAAATTCTCAATCACGTAGTCGTTAGGATTTTGGAAAGTTTATCATGTTGACATGGATTAAATTAGAAATTACCTCAATTTGGCCTGCAGGATGCCATTACAACTTTTTTTTTAGACCACTAATAAATAAAAAACTAATAAAAAAGTAAATAAATCACTAATTGACCATGTATTTGAAAAATATAGAAATATAAATTAGAGTGTTAGAAAATATGCATGTTACAAACATGATGGTTGGACAAATTTCAATACTGGGCACTATGTGGAGACCATGCATATTCTATGGCTCTATTAGTATGCAATTTGTTTGGTAAAGAAATGTGGAAAAGGGTACACAGATCTGGCATTACTATGCCACAATCTACCTTTTGTATGCTACCATGTTTTACAAATGTGCATTTGCCGTGTAACATAATTATATTGGCAATTTCATTTCATTAATTTTATTTCATTCCGACAAAAGTATAAAGTGCAATACAACATTTGCATATGCATACGAAATCATTGCAGCTCATTTTTTTTTCTTGTAATAAAGAAAACATAGTTTTAGAGAATGCAATCACGATAGGCAAACTGTAACTGAATTGTATCAAGGAAAAGTTGCCGGAAATGGAGGGAACTGCTGACAATTTTATATCTTAATGGTGTACTTATCACATTTGTATTTTGTATCATGAAATGCATGAATTTATTCAACAGATAAGTTGAAGGAAGATGTGACTTATACAGTTCCATTCTTCAAAATTGATTTGTATACTTTTTCTTGGTCATGACATTCTGCTTAAATTTCCACACCCATGAATTTTGGGAACTGCAGTTTTACAAGCTAGCTTTTATGTAGGCCCCATCATATTTCTGTTACTTCACTGCGATACCCTTGTACCGTAATATGACCACTGACATATGTGTCCAGTATATTCTTTATTTTGTAATACATTTGTATTCTTCTTTGTTTTTCCCATGTCAATAAATTTGTAATCCCTTTGACAAATATGGAAATATGAAATAAATCTGATCAATGTTGCTGCAATGCAAAGTAGCAGTGTAAAAATTATTGTTCTGTAAGGGTGTAAGTGTCCAAACAAGCTCAATATATCTCTTTCTATTTCTGACAATCAAGAAAAAAAATATATATATGTAATGATCATGGTATACCGTAAGGCAAAATTTCAGTGCTTCAAATTTGTCAAAGTGCAGCCAAAACTACTAATCTGCATTCAGGCACTTTAGGACAACCACATTTCACAACCAGCAAAGAAATAGTAAAAAGAGTAACCAAACTTGTAAATTGGCATACATATTTGTACACAGTGCAATCAACTTTGTTCTTAAGCATTCAATTTTGCCATAGGGCATTCATTCATACTATCTGTGCATTCAATTTAGCACAAGTAATTTTGTATTCTCTATCATATTCCTACTTTTTATGGCTTTCTCATGTTAATGTCTTCTTCCACTTAATGATTTTCACTTTCTATTAGGGGATCATTCATGTCATTGTCTATATTACGTCACCAAACAGAGATATTTATCAGATGCCCCCCCCCCCCAAAAAAAAAGAGAAGTTTATTAGAAACTGTAGTAACTTTTGTAACTTCCATGGCCACCTCACATACAGTTAACAATCAATAGGTGAAACAAATTGTACCAGGGTAATTATGATACATCATAGTGTGATACTTACTGGCCCAGGACATTCACCTCCATCATATTTCTGAATGTTTGCGAGTTTGACCCACATTCTTGTGACACGCTTGTCCAAGAACACCACATGATAGTCAGTCTGAAATAAAGATGGCAGCAAAGCATTTAAAAAAGAAACAAAATATTAGATTTTCACTTCTGAAATTTCGCCAAGGTATATATTCCTCCCCTTACAGGAATAATTCATGGGTAGAACATCAAGAAGATTGTATACATTTTCTTATTTCTGTAATTAACAGTAACATATCACCATTAAAAATGTATGCCATTTTTTTGAAAAAAATTATGTCTTGCTGATCTTATATTTACAGAAATACATACAAATAGGATCATATGTCATTTCTCTTTCCAACACAGCCCTTTAATCTCTTCTTCAAAGTTTAAATTTGTGCAGTATAAAATCCATTCTTGTTGCCACTATGACAAAAGTATGAATAATTTGATGATTTCAAATTGAAATGTGCACACACATTGTGACATAAAAAGAATAAATTATAGTGAATGAAATTCAGCCAAGATCAAAAGGTTTTGTCAAATATTCTCTGTGACCCAAATGCTTTTAACTATTGGTTGTCTGGTGTCAATCCTACCACAATGTTTGCAATTGAAAGATGAGTAAAAATGTGTTTCATTTTTTTCTCTTGGAAAAGCAGATAGGGCTGAAGCTATGCATCAATTAGGACAGTCAATACATAGCGGTATAATACCGGAAAAGGATCTATGTGACTCGACTGAATTATTATTGAATTGGAAACATCATACAGGTAGAGATTTTAAAAAAAAAGATACATCTGCAATTTTTTATTCCTCCTGCAGAGCAGTAGGATTTTGTCTGGTGCCTGTAAATCTGTTTTCTTCTACTTCCTCTTCTTTTCAAATGGGGATCAAGTCTAGGAACTTCATGATATAGATCCAATGAAGGACAAAATCGCACATGAATTTTGTTACTGATGATAATTATACTCACAACATAGTCTGAGATGGGATCACGATAAAGAAACAGTTCTGTGTCAGGGTCTTCTTCAACCATAGCTGGCCACCTAAATTTGAAAAGATGCTCTAAATTGTTTGTTTGTTTGTTTTTTATCATGCCACTATTCTAGCTTGAACATGCACAAGACTATTGCCAAATGCAGTATAAACTGGAAATAATACAACTGATGCAAAAATCTGAAAGCATTGTGTGAATCAGGTAACTGAGATAGAGTAATGAGTGGTAATATCAAACAATTTAAAATTTCAAAATGCAGATTATTACATTGACACAGCAACTTGAGCATTACTGGATTTATCAGATAGGCCACATTCAGATGAGACTAACACTGGCTATCTAAGATGATGGTGACATCGAAAATGTTTACTGTTTAGCACAACATAACTATAACTGATTCATAGCTGTGTACAAGATATGATGCATGTTATACACTTGTGTAGTTGTAATTCTTATAATTGTGAGATGAACAGCTTTTAAAATGAAAGGCAGAACAAAAATTGATTGTATATTGGCATTTCCACAGTAAAAGGGTACTTTTTGAGGATGCTGGGTTATTTTCTGTTTCCAATGTGCATCCCCTCATCTTAAACATACTAAAACAAAACAGATCCTGTTCTTTCTTCTACAATATTTGCTTATGTGTGCATTTACTTGTGTTTAATTAACCCAGCGCTGATTAACCACACCACAGATACTGTGTTGCTTATGATTGAACCTTACCATGGATATCCTTGCATTTTGGCCCAAACAATTGATCCTTCGGTGTACTTGGCATGAACAAACTCAAGCGATGAATAGTCTTCTTCCAGTAACATGCAAGAATTGTGAGATGTATCTGCAATATTGTGAGAAAGCAGGAACACATGGATATGGCACATGAAATAGAAAATTACTTTTGAATGTGGGAATTACAAAGAATAGGAAAGCTTCATGCCCTGTGTACTATTTGCAAAAGGCATACAAAAGAATAGTATCTCCATATACACATTAGACATTGATTTGTTTTCTTATTAAGAGTCATTATTATGGAATCAAAGGCATTTCAGCACACTTTCTAAATGAGTTTAACTGCATATTCACTCATTTTTATGTCCAGTCACTTTACAATGATAAAAATACAAATTGACTAATGACCAAAATCATTGGTGGCTTTTATAATATAACAAATATCAAAACACAAATCTTCCGACATGAATTTCATCATCTGCAATATGTTGCAAGAATCATAATGTAGCTCAATAGTTTGATACACCCAAATGACTAGCTACACCATACTTATATGTACCATTTCTTGTACATGCATAAGTGATGGATGTAATTGATAATCGTCTACTTTGAAGCATAATTTTTTTTTGCCTTGATGTTTTAATAGATTATAGATTTATCATGTAACTCATGATCACCTGTTGATAAAAGGACAAATATTTTCTACACCCCAGTCCCTCTTAATTTTTGCCATGAGAATTTCACCTTCCTCCCCAAACTAAAAAGCAAAAGTGAACTGAGCATTAAAAAAGAAATTATTAAATATATAATTGTTGATAAAAAGCAGTCTGACTCCCAATTTGCAGCAGTTTACAATCGGGTATTCACAAATGATCCTTTCACTTTTTATTTTGCACTTTTCAGTAGTAATACACAGTCCTGTTACAAAATTGTTAATCTTAATGGAAACCGAAGTTCAAATGTATGGATTGAGTGAAGGCAGTAAAATAGTAGAACACATCGATGAAAGTTTGAGGAAAATCAGAAAAATTATTCAAAAGTTATGAATTGTTAAAGTCTCTGTGCTGTCTGTGCTGGATGCGTAGGTTGACTACGGTACTACACTTCATGATGTCTCAATGGACAACAGCATAAAGAAAATACAAAGAAAATTAAATATATTTTCACTTTTCTAGCACAATAAAAGAGCACTTGACTTACCACTTTCAGAAAGCAAGCTTACAAGGAAATAATATTAACCTATATGTCAGTGACAAGTTGATGGAGTGTGCAACAGTTCTTTTCATCAAAAATGCAATTTTGTGGGATTCTCCTTATGTTTTCTTTACATTTATGTTGAAAATGATGACATGACCTGCAGTCTTCTTATCCAGCAATTCAATGACAGCATCAAAACTTTAAAAACTCAGAACTTTGGAATCGATCATCTGAATTTCTTTAAACTTCCCCTTTGTTCTAGTAAAATTGTTGCTTTCACTCAATTCACATTTATCTTTTGGTTCAGTTTCCTTTAACTTACTAAATGGAAATTGTAGAATTGTTAGAAACAAACATTTCATTTGGAAATATTCAAATCCTCAAACTATTTATGTGATATTCACTAACTCCTGCTGCCTCTGTGTCTAAATTCACCTGAATTCATTTCACATGTCCAGACATCTGGGACAAGAGAAGGATCAGACACATCCGATAGGTAGCGCCATTTCATGCAGTCTGTATTGTTACACTGGACCCATGTGCCAAGGACATCAATGCTGCGTGTCTGAAAGTCCTGCTTTATGGATCGACCCTTGCGTCTGTGTTTGACCTTCCGCTTCCTCTTTCTTCCTGGAACATTTGCTGAGAGAGGACTTTGAACTGCCAACATGTTTGGGGATTTTTGTATGAAAAAATAAAATGAAAGTTAAAGCTCAATGAAATAGTGAAACAGTTTTTATAGCATATTGAGATATATCCTCATAAATTAGCAATTACCACATCTAATTTCAAAGAAGCATAACCCACAGGTCAATATAGTGCTTATCTGAGCAACCACTCTACCTTTACAGCATGAGCCAAACTCTTTTAAATACACGAGTATATAAATATATATATATATACACATGTTGAGAATTCACGTATTGGCTCCACGAAGAAATGAAGAAATAAACTGGTAATGCATTCTGTTGCCAATAAATAATGAGTTTATTCAACTCAAATTTTCAGCGGCCTCCGCCTTCTGAGGAGTCTTGACATTCTTTATTGGCAAAAAAAAAATGCAACTTTACTAGTTTATTTCTTCACTTATATATACATTGAGATTCAGGGAATTGCTGTGATTCCCTTGGCTTTAGTGAGGTAAAGAGGACAGCTGCACTGTAACATATATGCTAGTGGTCTGAATTAATCCATTGAGGAGAGACTGATTTTGCTAAAACATGTATTTCCAATAGACACCTGCCCAGCACATAAGGCATCAGTTTTGATTTTGTTTTCATGACCTAGTAATGGAAATTAATGAATTTTGGAACATGCACTTCTTCAATTGAGCCAACCCAAGATAAGATGCCAGAAAAGCTATCTCAGTATCTCATCTGGTATTGATTTTGATTTGAATTTGCTTCACATATAGCAGCCGATAAGGAAGTAGGAAGTTAAGAGTGCTTGAAAGTAAGAAAGCAAGGGACTGATGATGAACTAAACAAAATGAAGGCAGTGTCTTGCCTATGACAGGGGCATAACCACTGCAGCCAGGGGACTTGAATTACCAAGGACCTCATAACTGATAGTGCATCTCATCCACTGGACCACAACAACTAGTGTTTATAACTCTAAGTTTACCTTCTTGTGAGGAAAACACTAGTCGTCGACTTGGGTTCATTGGACAAGTTGCCTTGTGAGTTGGTTTCCTGCATAATCTGTGTTTTTTATGCAGTCTGGGAGGAGTGCAATCTCTTCCAGTATCTTCTTCCTTGACAGGTGAATTCATCCTGCAGATGGTAAAGACAGATTTGACTGAAATCAATTGAAAGAGATAAATATCTGAAATGTGCTAAACCACAAAGGATTTCCCTGCCCAACTAAAAGTATTTGTTACCACACAAATAGCGATGCAATCAGTATCTCTCTTATTTTTCACACGTATGAAAGTCAGAATGAGAACATTGTCAGAACAAAGAAAAAAAAAAGCGACAAGCTAGTGTCACAACACTAAATTTCAATGAAATCCTGCCCACATCTGGCCAACAGAGTGCACACATGACATATGAATAGGATGTGGTAGCCTGTACAGCACATCACCAACTTAAAACAGATCTTGAGTGACCAATCACACACCTCCATATATGCAGAGGGTGCACAATATCCGGTGGATAATAGACAAAGTTATGGCATTTAAATTATGCAGTTTTGCTGAGATACACCTCTTTGCAAATTTGGAGATGTATACTACTTTGTAATGTCGCTCGAAGAACACACAATAAACCCAGATGATCCTTCAAACTTTACCATTTCCCTGTAAAAAATCACAACAATGAGGGCGCTGTCAACAAACCGATAGACATTTAGATTAACCCATGATACACTTAGTTTCACACCAAAGATGACTGAGGTTCCCTTCAGTGACTGATAGAGCACACACATAGGTATTGTAACGCAATGTTCACCTTCACCTTCCAGGATACAACAAACAAGACGAAAAGGATAGAAACAAACTAAATTTGTAGAAAATTTTCACTCCTCAACACCTTTGAGGCAATATTCTCCACTTTAATCATATTTCTTTAGATAGAATACCGAAAAATTCCATAAGGAAGAACAATTTACTGGAGTACCTCTGACAACACTTTGACAGATGTTCTAATGAACTATGGTATATGAACTACAGTAGTAATAAGTAATTCATACTTATTCTTATGGAGAAAATTTTTTTTTTAAATTTAAGTGAACAAAATGATTATAATATCTCAGGATATTTACTTTCAATAAATACAAACTTGAACCCCCTCAAAGCCCCCTAGTTACTTACCCTTCAGTACAATGCTCTGTCGCCATTTTGAACATCAGCTTCAATTCCTGATTAATGTGAAAAAAACCATGTGTACAATAGTAGTTAACATGGATATATTCTATTTCATTTTGATACCATTCAAATCTGAATAATGCAACAATAATAAAAGGACAATGAAGGTGGAGTTGTCCTTTAATTTTTGCTGCATTATTCAGCAAAATGAAGTCAACACATCATTGAATGTTTGGGGGAAATTGGACAATTCATTCAGCATTGAAAAGTTATGAATGATGAGAAGACTACTACAGTGCATAGAGCAATATAAGGAAAATATAAAGTAGAATTCCACAAATGTTTATTTTTAGAAAAAAAAGTAAAAATTTCCTCGACTTGTCACTGACGTATGTTTGTTGAGTGTAATATTCCCCCTGCCTTCTCAGAGAGGCACGTTAAGTATTAATTCTTTTGAAATGCGAGAAAAGTGAAAATATGATGAATTTTCTTTAATGTTATATTTTCTTTATGATATCGTCCAACACATGTGACATCACAAGCAGCTGAAATTTAAACATTAGTAATCTTCTCTTCCTGTGATAACAGCAGTGACAGAGCAGAAACTTCAAAAATTCATAACTTCTTTGGAATGGATTGTCTGATTTTCCTCAAACTCTTAAGTGCTCTACCACTATTATTACTATTTTTTGCATCATTGAAAGGGGTAGAGCAGTAAGAACCTTGGGGTTTTAAGGTTTGACATCCAACGTTAGATTAAAAATCAATTCCAAGAATAAAAAAAAAAATGATTACTCATGTTTTGACAGAAGTGAAATGCACTTTTATCAATGATTTTTATTTATATTTTTTTTTTTTTGGGGGGGGGGGGGGGGGGGATAGACCACAGGGGCGTAACTAGGATTTTCATGGGGGGGGGGGGGGTTCAGAGTCCAAGAATCAAGAGTCCAAGAATCAGAATTAGAAAAAGTGGACTGCTTCCAGGTTTAATCAGCTGACAAGAAAGAGAGAGAGAGAGAGAGAGAGAGAGAGAGTAGATAGGGGTATTAAACTAGACCATTTCTAACTGTTAGAGTTTCTAGAGCATTCATAGTGACAGTGTCTAGAAACTCTAGGCCCTATGCTATGGCTATCCTATATAGGGCCTAGCTAGAGACTGAGTCTAGCTAACGTTAGATAAAAAATAAAACCCAGGGTGCACTGCAAGTGCAATGTCAATGACAATGATGCAGTCAAAAATATCGTGTTGTAAGCCAGACCAGAATGCCTATCATGACGACACGAGTATCACTATGACTAATGGTAGGTACACGTGTTACATGTACTTCTAACGTTACGCCACATAATTTTTATAGGTAGGGTCCTAGGGCCTACGTTAGGCACAGAAACCGTGGGGCTAACAAGTTAGATGTTGGGCAAGTCCAAGATAAGGTCCCCTCAGAAGGCAAATTTTCATCTTTACTGAATATTGACATGTTTGGTATAATTTTGAAGCTTATGAGTTGAAGTTTTGATTTCCAGGGAGGAAAATATGATATTATGTAAATTTATGCAAATTTCACGGGCTTCGTTTGCTTAAATGTGAAATACAGCGTTACGTATATGGGACATTTATAAAAATTCATATTTGTTCAAAGGAAAGCAAATGATATTTGATTAATATGTGGACATAAGAAGTTCATCAAATAGTTTAACTTGGTATGAAAATTTAGGGATTATGCAAATGATTATGCAAATTAGCTCGTGTCCTATCATGAGATGTCCATAAGTAACAGATTGAGGTCATTTTTTAAGGTTTTTCTGAAATTTCTAAGGTCATTTGAATGCCCTTTTGGGAAGATCTAATGTATTGTTTAAAGAAGTTAAATACCGGTACCACAGAAAGAAAAAAAATAGTAAAAGAAATATTTTTTATTAGGCAATCAAATAATGTTACATATGGGACAAATGCGTTACGTATGGGACAGCATCCTCATACATATTGCATGTGAATGCATGTTTTGATAGCTAGCTGGGAAGGTATCCTAGTACACAAATCGTCAATCATCCAGCAGAAAGCATCCCAACTTTGCACCTTTTGAGTTATAGGCACTTGAAACAATACATGTACTTGACTGAACAATTTCCAGAAAGGGGGAGGGGGAGATGCCAAAATACACAATGAAAATCAGCATTAAAGGGATGTTATAGTTTTTGTACAAATGGGGATTCAGTTTTCAACATTTTACAAGATGATTGGAAACTACTGATATGAATCATTAAAGAACATACATTGTACAATTCTAAGACTAGAGGAATTCAAAGTTTATTTGATGAAGATCCAATTTGAAATGGCTGAGATGTCAAAAAACAAACATATAGAAGTCTAGAGGATCTAGAGTTCTACAAAGTAAAAAAACGAAGTGGTCCTAATGAAAAATGTGACCCACCTTTTATTAGGACACCACGTTTCCGGATATCTCAGTTATTCAGTTTTTAGTAGTAGCCACGACGAAAATCATGGGTACACACTGAGGTGTGACTCGTATCAACAACCTGATTGCTAGACAGGATCTACTTGATCACTGGGGTTCCACGCAGCAGGTATATTTATTGAAATTAATATTTCTTGTGTCGAGTTGTTTTTTATTCAAACTGAATGGCAAACTGCCCTTCATTAATGGAAGTAAACACTTCACTATTCGTTTTTTTAGTAGTAACTATCCTGATAAAAATAGAGGTTGAAAAAAAAAAACGTTCAAAAGAACAAAAATTTTCTGGTCCCATACGTAACGGCGCATATTTTCTCTCCTAGAATAGAACATAAAATCAAGGTCATTTTTCTCCATTTTTTACATGATTACACTTCTCCTAGATATCAATCACCATGATAAAGTTCAATATGATCAAGGGCCATTAACATTATTTTTCAGGTCATAAAAGTCTCTGAATGTCCCATACATAACGCGCGCATTGTCTTGGACTTGCCCTGTTCTAGCGTTAGAAGTAGAACGTTAACAACAGACTATTAAACGCTAGACGGTTTTAACGTTTAATGTTAGAGCCTAGACCTTTATATGCTAACGTTAGTGTTAGATTTATAGAAATTTCACACTAACCTTACTAACGTTACCGTACTCTATTTACTAGGTCTCCTAGTCGTAGTTGTTTCTACTGTAGTACAGTCAAACCTGCCTTAGCGGCCACCTGTCTATAGCGGCCACTGAAAAATCCCCCCGAGAGAAAAGCCATGTTAAAGACCCTGTGTATAGCGGCCACCTGTCTAACGCGGCCAGCGGCCACAAATTTTGTTTCCCGCGGTAGATTTTAACCTGTCTATAGCGGCCAAAAACCCGATGGAGCCGTAGCCGAGCTGATAATTCAGGGTGTTTTTCTGCTTTTTAGCTGTGCCAGTCATTTCTGGACAACATTCAGTGATCGCCACCGTTGCATTCATCACTTATTTAGTCACAATAATGCACTAATTCATGACTGTGCACATGCTACGTCTAGTGTACTGTGCAACAATTTCATAAACACCGGCATTGTTCTATGCATGATACACACGTGTGCATACGTACATAAATGTACATGTATATACAACGATGATACATGTACATGTAGGCAATGCACACAAAGTTGGATTACCTGTCTATAGCGGCCACCTGTCTATAACGGCCACTTTTTCCGTATCCCTTGGGTGGCCGCTATAGACAGGTTTGACTGTATATAGTAACATTAGTTTACTATCCTACTAACTTTAACAAACGTTAACATTAGACTTTCGGTTAGACATGGTTCTAACACTAACAACAGCTAACAAACTCTATTTTAAGAGTCTAACGTTAGGCCTATCCAACTTAGTTTGTCTAACGTTTAAGACCTAACAGGTTAACTGTTAGACACTAACGTTAACCGTTAACACGTTAGTACAGTAGGTTCTAACCTGTTAACATTAACCATTAACTAGTTAACACACAGTTAACGTTAGGAGTCTATAAATGACAAGTACTGTGAAATGATGGGACGGTTAGACTCTTTGGCTTTGCTAAAATGCTAGGTAGCGTTAGAGGTTTAGTGTTAGTGTTTTTATACTCAAGACGCAAGTCAACAAAGGCCTCACAACGGAATCTATGTAACGTTCGTTAGGCCTAATGTTAGGTCCTTAGTTAGCATGAACGCTAGCTAACAGTAACAATCAACATGTTAGAAGCTCTAACATTTTAATGTTACATAACAAATAGAACTAGTCTTGATCTATTAACACGTTAGTATTAAAACGTTACACTTCAGTTACTTTTCTTCAACAGGGGCCTACCTAAATTTCTTCATGCCATGGATGAAATTAGGGTCTATCATCACTGTTCACACAGCTGCAAACTATAATCACTTACTTGGTAGTAATTCATGTTACTTACAATACTTTTAGCATCGAGATCCAGCCTTTCAGGCCTTCATATCGTGATCCAGACGACGTTAGATGCATGTAGAGTATGTAGCGTACATGTAGTGCATGCATGCTGCTAGCTGCAGCATAATACTAGATAAGAGGTCCGGTTTGGTACCCGCGCGCGCGCGGTGTACAGCTAGCTATCGCTCGCTAGCTAGCTAGAGCCAGTGCCGTATACGGCACTGGCTAGAGCTAGCTCTAGCTCTGCCACATCCCACAGGTGGGCCAATGGGTGTAACGATGCACGTCCCTGCGAGCTGCACATAGCGAGCGGCGCGCGCACTACGTGGTTCTGATTTTATCGCTATTTATTTTTCCCGCCCAACCCCTGCATCACACTGCTGCCTGCATGTAGCTGTCTGATTCGTCAGAATACTAGTACATTGTACTCAGTAATTACTACGTAGAAGGTGACAAGGCCGAGAAAGCGACTGTGACATGGGGATTGTGACGTCACAAGGACAGACGCAAGAATCATTCGACTACGCGCGCTCATAGTCCATGGGCCAGGGCTGGCCAGGGCCACTCTATTATCTGTTTTATGAAGAGTTAAAATTGATTGTAATGTTGATTTCAGCTGTAAGTCTATGGCAGCCTGTTATGTAAGGAAATGTAAAATAAATTCTATCTTTTGATAAAACGGGGCCCAGGCCAGATATTGGTACCACCTGAGGTGGCAAAACCTTTTTGGTGTCATTTTGTTTGTCGGGCACAGATATGCTTATCAAGCTATGATAGCATTTCCAAATGAGTAGCGTGGTCATAATAAATGAATTTTTAACCAATTCGGTCTCGTTTTTATATCCCTTTACTTCTGGATGGAGACTAACCGCTATATAAATAAAAGCACTGTCTTCTGTATATCCACAGGTGTCCTGTTTTAAACGCGGTGTGCTTAGTCTTTATTCAAGACGGCGAAGGGAATATCCAAAGCTTATGATATAGTGTATATCCCTTGTTATCTAAAAACAAAAATAAAAAAAGCAATTCCTCATGGATTTTGCCTTATTTTTCAATTATTCATCTTTTTCCGGTGAAAACGCTACGGCGAAAACGCTAAGGTCACGCCAATGTCGATTTATTCCCATCCAACAATGAAAGATAATGCAAAAACAATGTACCGGCACACTACAATACATTATAATAAATAATATTGTAAATGAACAGAGTGATTTTTGTTTAAAACTGTATATTTGTTGAGAGGGTAGTATTTTGACTGATTGCACCTGCATCCGGCGTTTTGATGAAATTTTGATGGTGTCATTTTTTTAGAGCATCTTATATGCTGAATAATATACGCGCCAAATTTCAGAGGAATTGGTTTAAAAACCTTGAAATTATCAAAGGTCACACTCTGCCTGTCTTTGTACGGTCAAAGAGCGTCAAAAAATATTTTGTATTGGTCGGGTTAATGGCTGAAATCTATGACTAAGCTACTACTCTGGAAACGCTATCATAGCAAAATATAATCCTTAGATAATAATATACCATTTCAAAATGCACAACTAGAACTTGCCACCTCAGGTCGTGGTACCAATAACCCATTTTTCGGGTCTCGGCCCATGGCCTTATTATGTGACAATTGCTTTCGTGTCTGCGTGTTGTTGTTGTTGTTGTTTTTTCCTTCTTCTTTTTTGCCTGACTAACAACAATATTCTTGTAAACACTGCTAACAAGAAAAACAAAACAAAACAGCGCTCTTCTTTGTAGGGCGGTTAGTCTCGATTCAGAAGTAGGGATATAAAAACGAGACCAAACTGGTTAAAATTCATTTATTATGACTAAGCTACTCATTTGGAAATGCTATCTTAATTTGATAAGCATTTCTCTGCCCGAAAACAAAATGACACCAAAAAGGTTTTGCCACCTCAGGTGGTACCAATAACCCATTTTTCGGGTCTTGGCCCATGGACTGTCAGTGAAAACTCGTAGTCTCTTTAATAGTCAGTGACCGAAGGTTATCAGCCATCAAAACCAAGGATTCTTCTGAAGCAGTCAGAGACTGACTGACAACTTTCATTGATCAGTGACTTGAGTAACGAAAGGATTCAAAGATACAGTATAGGACCTGTTATATCAGTATGAACCACTTCACCCTGCCCTCCCCCCCCCCCCTCTTCGCAGAGGATCTTCAGTTTTAAGCCATCAAGTTAGTCTATAAAGCACCAATAATAATAACAAAATAATGATAGGAATAATGATATCAATAATGATAATAGTGAATGAATAAATGAATAAATAATGAATAAAGTATTAGCCCTCATGATAGAATAGGCAATCCTGAGTGGTAATTGTTTTACTACAATGATAGCTCATGGTATAAACTTTTGATGTCTTATCAAATCACTGATGTAGGTCAAGATCGACACTATCACTGTTTAAAAAGAAAATGTGATTTTATGGCTTACTGGAGGTGATAAAGTTGTCATTATTCTATTTTAGGCGTTAAAGTTGTGTAGGAATAAACGCTTAAACGGTAAACACGTCCGAAGTGAAAGCTGCTTCTGCTGTATAGGTACAACAGGTTTCCCTAGTGATGTTTTATAGTCCAAAAGCCGTTTTTAATCTATTGTTATAGGGGTAAATTAGTAATTTTGACGGCTTCCTCCCAAAAAGACAGTGAAAGAAAGGGGATTGAAATAATCACACATTTCCATCCTTCCGGTGTTAATCTCTAAGAATCTTTAATCGAACTAAAAGGAAACCAAAACCCAAAGAGAAATGTGGATTGAGTGAAAGCAGCAAGTTTTAATAGCACACATCAATGAAAAATTGAGGGAAATCGGACACTCGATGCAATAGTTAAGAATTTTTTTAAAGTTTTGGTGTTGGAACCGCTGGATATACGGACTGCTGAGGTTATGACGAATGTGTAGATATAAACAAAGAAAATATAAAAGGAATTCCAGAAAAATTCACTTTTCTCGCTATAACAGTATATATAAAGAGCTCTTGACTAATGCTTTTTATAGAAAACAGGGAAAATAATTGCTACCCTTATTATGTCAGTATCAAGTTGATGGAATATGTAATTTTCATGAAAAATTATTTTTGTTTTTTTGAATTCCCTTTAGAACCCATGCATCGCAGGGGGAAGGTGCTACTTTTCGAGTACCGTATTAATCTAAATATATAGTCGAATTCAAGGCATGCTTATTGCGATTTAGATCCAGAGGTCGCTATAGTATAGACCTATAGATAGCGAACATTAAAGGTACGGTACAGTACTGGTGGAGATGAGAACTGGGCTTTTAACTTTTTGCGAGATACCAAGAAAACACTTATAATCTAGTACAGAACATACCATTTTATAAGAAGAATTTAAAGTTTATTTGATGAAGATCGGGTTTGGAATGACTGAAACATCCAAAAACAAAGTAAAACAAAGCGATCGTAAGTGTGGGATCGCTCTTTTTTGGATATCTCAGCCATTTCAAAACCAATTTTCATCAAATAGACGTTGAATTCCCCATAGAATTACATGCTCTTTCATATTTCATAAGAGGTTTCTCATTATCTCACCAAAAAAAAAAAAAATGTTAGAAACCTGAAATTAGGTCTCAACCAAAACTATATGATCCCTTTAAAGCGGAATGGGGATGGTCAGAACGTTCTAAAGGGTATACACCATAATAGCATCCCCCCCCCCCAAACCCCTTATGGAACCAATTTCACACAATATATAATAATGTGAAATTGGGACATTTCCACATAGACCACACTGTGTGACTGTCGTACCCATCAGGCTCCAGTAGACCCCCCCCCCCCCATACAAGTAGGTACCTATGCACGACACACACACACACACACACACACACACACACACACACACACATTATACCGTGTACACACAACAGCCCAAATTGAGTGGTTGAGTGAAAACACCAATACTCAATGAGTATAATGATTCATTATTAATTTTTAAAAATGAGCAAAATCAGACAATTCATTCAAAAACTATTGATTTAAACTAATCGAATTCAAAATTTTAGTGCCGCCATTGCTGGATAAGGAGACTTTGCTTCACTTCTTAACGTCACTAGGGAAGAAAAAAAAATAAAGCGATAATTCCGCACAATCATTTTGCCATTTGACAAATTAGTTATCTTGAGTTGCTTGATTTTTATGTTTAAGACACAAGGTGATCCGAAATCTTTCATGAAGGATGCGTTTGTGTTAAATTCTACCGTTCATGCTTACTCTCTAAAAAAAGTCGAGTGAAAATTTACACTCTTAAAGGAGTGAATTTTGAGTAAAAATGTTCATTTTCACTCGTTTTAGAGTGACGTCAGGGATCACTTCAAAATCTTCGAGTGATCCCTGAGGTCACTCCAAAATGAGTGAATATGAACACTTTCACTCGAAATTCACTCCAATTTCACTCTTAATTCACTCTTTTTTGTATTCACTTCTTTAAGAGTGAATATTTTCACTCGATTTTTTTTAGAGAGTATAATACGCGTAAAAGTAATCTCATTCATCAACCCTTTGCAAGAACTCAAACTGCCCAAAATTCATTTGTATATGTTTGTATTAGAGAATGGAATAATTTGCCATTGAGAATTAGGTCAGCCTCAACACTATCTAACTTTAAACATACATGTCGCATCTATCTTGAGGGAAATTTGTAAAACAAGAATTGAACTACATGTAATATGTGCATGAGCGTTTTTGTGACACGTGTTTGTGTGATTGAATGTGTGTGTGTGCGTGTGTGTGTGTGTGTGTGTGTGTGTGCTTGTGTTGCATCTGTCCTATGTAAATATGTTACTATTATACTTCTTGTTAATATGTTTAAAACTTTAGTATATGTTTTGTTTTGTTTTGTTTTATATGTTTATCCGGGACCCCTTTTTTACAAGCTCTGCTTCTTTTGGGGTCCCAAACCATTCATTATTCTTAATGCAGTATCCTTTTGTAAAATGTCAAATGTTTAATGAATTGGTTAAATAAACTTGAACTTGAACTTGAACTTGAACTTAGTGTCCATATCAATCGTCTTTGATACTGGCATTTTATGTTGAGGTATAGTATCATCCACTCTGCTTTCTGGAAGAGGTATACGTATACTCTTCCACGACTCGTAGACAAGTGAAAATAAGATGAATTTTCTTTGCATTTTCTTTTACAGAGGTCCATAATGACGTCATGGGGTGTACGTAGTAGTCTCCTTAACTAACCGAAAAGTTCACGCTAGGCCTATATCCATTTTGTTCGATATTCCTAAAACTCAACAGTTCTACAAGACTTCCATTGCTGCTTTTAACAAATCCGGAGTTGGGCTTTGGTTTCTTTTAAAGTGAATAATAAACAGACCAATAAGAACCCAATAATTCTTTTGCTTTCCGTAGCAACATTATCAACATTATCAACGTTTTTTGTGTTTTGCATGAAATGGAGGTTTTAGATGTTGTTGTTGTTGTTGTTGTTACTGTTATTGTTGTTATTTTGAAGTGTTTTATTATTTCCACATATAAGAAGGTTTTTCAACGTCTTCTGAATTGTATACATCGTGATTGTTTGGAGCCTGATTTTAATAAGGAGTAATTGTCGAGGGAGGTAATGCTCTGCGGTGATCATACCAAGGATGTGACAATCTCTTCCCGCATCCTTATGTTAGTTGTTAATGCCCAATGATGCAGTAGGGCAATTCTGAAATGAGCGTTAACGGTATAATATATAGTAAAACAGTTACAAAATTGATGAAACAATGCAAAGAAAGCAAATTAAGACAGAGACGAAGTACACAAATAAAGATACAGTGTACTCCCGTTACAACGTAAACGGTTATAACGAAATTTCGTTGTTATATAGCGAACTATAACTTATATTTGACTAGCTTATATTTGAACTGGATTTCCCCTTAAAGTGTCGAGAACATTTAATTTGAAACGAAATTTCGTTATAACGAAGCACAACTTCTGGTCCCAAAATTATCGCCATTAAAATCTATGGTACAAAATTCGCTTATAACGAAGACAGTTATAACAAAATTTTCGTTATCTCGAAGTCTTTTCTGAGCACCACTGACAAAGAAAAACAAAAGAAATGTGCTCCGTTACAACGAAATGCGGATCGCATTCAAAAATGCGTAGAGGAACAAGCATTTTTATAGCGTCTCTGCATGCATGAGCGAACGCTTCACATCATTGTATGTTCACTCCGTGTATCACGCACAGTTTCCGAGGGGAACTTGCGTTGTTGTCATACAATAATCTGAATTCAGATAAAGTTTGTTTCATTGTTCCGAAGTCCTTTAATACAAAAATACACAGATTCTGATACAACTAAATGTCCGTAATGGTTCGGAAATGAGATATTAAGCACATTTTGGCGTTATTCCAAAGGTTCGTTAATCCGATAATAAAATATGGTTCTTATTCTTATTCTTATACGGTTCGTTAGTCCGAAAATGATAGGAATTCAAAACGTTCGTTAATTGGAACATTACAAAAAGAATCGTTAATCCATGGTGGAAAAAGGTGAGTACACTAACAAAACTTAAGAATTGCAATCCTTATAATCGCTTTAAGATAAATAAATTTTCGAAATAACTAACCTTTCTCATTTTTTTTTTTCATTAACACACTTTCTTCGGAATAACGAACCTTATTTCATTTTCGGATGAAAAAGCTTTCGGAACAACGGACTTTCTGAATAGTGAACCTTTCTCATTTTTTTTTTCTTGATTTATATTATTAATTAACCTTCAGAATGACGAACCTCATTTCATTTTCAGATCAACGAACTTTCGGAAAATGAACAATATATTATTTTAATCTAAATCATGACCTTTCGGAATAATGATTCTTCGGAAATGCGAACCTTCAGATAAACAAACCATCGGAATCCCGGGAATGGCTAAACTTCGGAATAAGGAGCCTTCGGAGTAACGTATTTAAGTAAGAAAAGAACCTTTGGAATAGCGAACTGTATAACCAAATCCTATACACCGTCATTTTCTACACATGTGTGACAACACAAACAACTTTATGCTCTTTTTAAAATGTAATATTTAAACGAAATTAAAAAGGCACTCTCCCATTTCCTTCTTTCCGTTATACATTGCATATTATAATTATTTGTTCGGTTATAACGAAATTTCGTTTAAAACGAAAAAACAAAAGCAACTGCCGGTCCTGAGCATTTCGTCATAACGGGAGTGCACTGCACATGGACACACACGAGATAAATCCCTTGTAATGAGAGAAAGAGGAAAGGTGAGTAATGAATGACAGGAATAGACTACCTTCGTTGTACATGGACAGAGAAAAGCGAGAGGGAAGAGGAAGATGATGGGTCAAAACCAGGGCACGTGAGGCATGAGATATAAGCTCCTCAAAATAAAGAAGTGTTACATGGAGTTGTGGTAAACGATAGACGATTGTGGTTAAAAAAATATATTGCAAAAAGTGAAGTGTAACATTTCTTCAAAATGTCTTTAGTTCAGTGGTAAAGGCATTCAAACTTAAAACTTCTTTTATACTACTATCAAGAGAAATCCGAAATTTCGGAACAGTAAAAGAAAAGATTTAGCGAAAATAGTTTTGGTTAAAGGCATTGATATTTACTGGATTACCGGGTAGGATATGCAGAGACAGTTTCGTTTTTGATGAACATATAGAGTCAAAATACAGAAGTTGTACATAAATCGTCCTAAATGCAAACGATACAAATCGTAAATCTTAAGATGTTGTTTTCGTAAGATGAAGTATCAATATGGCATCTCCGTGATTCCTGGCAAATGACACAAAGAACTTCGTTTCCTGTAGTAATAATATTCTGTTTATTAAAAGTAAGAGTTTTTTTTTTTTTTTTTTTGGGGGGGGGGGGGGGCAATGACCCGGGAGGTAGTTATCCAGGGGGTAATTGACGTGGTGCACTGTCCTGGGGGTAATTTTCCTTTTGATAGTTATATAGGGGAGGGGGAGTTGTAGGCCTACTTATCCGGGGTAATCATCCATGGGAAGTTATCGGAGGGGGTAGTTATCGGTGGAAGTTATCTGGGGTCTAGTTATCGGAGGAGGGGTAGTTAACCTGGGGATAGTTATCCTGGTGGTAATTATCTGGGGGGTAGTTATCTGGAGGGTAATTATCCGGGGGGGGGGGGTTAATTATCCGGAAGGTAGTTATCCGGGGGTGCGTAGTATCCGGGGGGTAGTTACCCAGAGTGTAGTTCTCCGGGGGTAGACTTTATCCAGAGGGTAGTTCTCGGGGGGGGGGGGGGGGGGTTAGTTACCCAGGGGGTAGTATTCCGGGGGTAGTTATCCAGGGGGTAGTTATCCAGGGGTAGTTATCCGAGGGGTAGTTATCCAGGGGGTAGTTTACTAAGGGGGAATTGCCCTGGGGGTGATTGCCCTAGGAGGGTAGTTGTCCGGGGGGTAGTTGTCCTAGGGGGTAATTACCCTGGAGGGTAATTGCCCTTGGAGGATAGTTGTCCGGGGGTAAAGTAGTTGCCCTAGGGGGGGATTTTCCTGGGGGGTAATTATCCGGGTGGTAGTTATCCGGAGGGTGGTTTTTCAGGGGGTAGTGTTCCTAGAACCGATTTAGGACCTTGTGCAAGTAAGCCCTTTATTTTCTGGCATTTGAGGCGAGAGTAAACCGAATGATCCAAAAGACCTCTGGTGATGGCGCAAAACCAGTACGCCCACAGTCCATTTCCCAAGATTCCCTCAACCGAGATCGCGCAAGCGCAGCGATTCGGTGGTGCACCACGGATTGGGGATGGAGCGTACGCTGTAGCTATGTGTGTTAGAAGCTGGGATATGTGTACAATCCAGGTACAATCACACCGCACCATCCCACCGGGCGGGTTTTGTGTACGTGAGGAAAACGGACGAACAGTGCGCTCGTACGTTTACATTGCTGCATTTACTACACACAGGCAGTACCCTTGTACACACACGCAGCAACGCGAACGATGATGATGAAGTTGGCTTTGCCATCAAAACGTACGCTGTACAAGCAATGTGGTCAACACGGCGCTGAGAGAGAGTAGCTGTGTTTCTTAGCGATATAGCCGAAAATATCATATTTCATGCATCCTTTATACTACTGTGGTAACATTAATGATATGGGCGCCTGCTGTATAACCTTGTTATGGAAAGGACAACCTCCATTTCACCGAATTTTGGGCCGAAATCTGTGGCGTTGTACTTGGACTGAGCACGGTGCATTGGGGTAGTGTGACCCTGTTTTGCATTATTCATAAGATATTTCTATGCAAATCGTGGGTAGGTCGTTGGGTTTTGTTTACTTCAAGCTACGATCGCACGTGCAACGTTTTGTCAATGCACTTTCCGCGGGCTCGGAACGATGTCTACTGAGGTGTTGGAAGCCATCCCCGAATCGGGGAATCGAAGTGACACTATTTCTTCCATGACCTCTGGTGCTTATGGAAGTCTTACTGCCGCAACAAGTTGTGGCCTCTCGCCGCCCGTGAACATGATGTTATCGGGGGTAGCGGTAGTGGGAGCTGGAGACGACAGTGCAGCAGGAACGATATCTGGCGGAAGTCTCTCGTCACAAGTCACCGGCAGCGGGAGCGGAGGCCTAGGGCGAAAGCGGCATCATAGCTCATCGAAATCAGCAGGCCAGGTGAAGAGGAGGAGGAAAACATATGAACGGAATGGTCCAAAGCCTAAATTTCTTCTGGGAGGGTCCATCACTGATCCACTGAACCTGAACAGCTTGGCAGATGAGGAAATTTCAAAGATTGCAAATGCGACTCCTGCAGCATCCCCGCTGGAAGACATAAAAGAACCTGACACAGTCATTGTGCCCCAAGACTACAAAGACCCTCTCAAACTTAATTCAGTCAGTGATAATGAAGACAGCAGCTCCTCGCTCACAAGAACTATTTGTCCAAGAAAACTGTCGGGCAAGAAAAAGAAAAGTAGGAGTAGTGAAGGAAAATGTGAGAGCGTTGAGGACACTGTTACTAATGCAGATAGCAGTGAGACAAGTCTGTCTGTAAGACCACTCAGACTTGAGCTCCAAAACAACAAGGCAAACAACAGAAATTCAAAGATCACCGATAAGATTGTGTCACCAGTTCTTCCAGACTCCAGGAGCCGCAAGCGGAAAGCAAGGTCAGAGCCGAGTTCAAGACTTGCCAAGGCTCTTCTCATTGACAATATTGAACCGCAACTGAGTGTTAAAGAAACAGAGACGAAGAGGCAGCGCAAATCTCCAGAAGTAGGTTGGAGATTCAGAAGGCAACATAGTCATGAATCAAAACTATCTAAGCAAAAGCCCAAATTCAAGGAACAGGACAAAAAGTTCCAGTATGGCAATTACTCTCGCTACTATGGCTATCGAAATCCAGACAGTGATGATGGTCGCATTGGTTTGTTTAAGAGAGAATGGTTTCATGGGAAAAAATGCCTTGACATTGGTTGTAACACAGGTCATGTGACTCTAGCTGTTGCCAAAGCATTTGAGCCTACAAAAATTGTGGGCTTGGACATTGATGGAAACTTGATTGGTGTGGCTCGCAAGAATGTAAAGCATTGTCTGCAGGATCAGTTCCTTGACCGTACCGGAAAGGGAAAAAGCCAGTTTCCCATTTCAATGGAAAAGACCTATGGCCCATTAGCAATTCCATCTACAGCTGAAGCAGTGTCATCCAAAGTTATCGAGTGTCCTGTAAAACCATCTTTTCCAGCCAATGTTTTGTTTCGCTGCGTAAGTATGACAACTTGATATCAACTCATGTATACTTGGGTGACCCGCACCTCGTCATAGTTAATGTTTGCGCATGTTTGAATCACATTTCGCCACTGAAAGTCTTTGAAATCCAACTCACATACAGGAAAAATGCTGAAAATTCCAGTGGAATCACAAGTTCACTGATCGATATTGAAAATTTGCAGCTATCGTCGTCAAACGCGAACGATGCGAAAAAGTTGCGCGCTGAGGAAGGGGCCCGCAACTCGTCACCCGCGCTCCCATAGACAAAGCACGTAAAAGACGTGTGCAGGTGACCGTGATGCTCCCATAGACATACACGTAAAAGATGCGTGGGGGACAGTGGTGATACTTATAACACGTATTCCGATTAAATTTCAGATTTTCGCGAAAAACTGTTCAGTTTTCACCACAATTTGCTTGGTTGTGGTAGCCCTGCCAAGTTTCAAGCCTACTGAACACAGTCCCGGGCATAAATTATTGTTAAGTGCGCTTAAAACAATTTTAAGCGGGGTGACGGTATTCGGGCCCCTGATGAGGTGCGGGCACCTCACTATACTTGTAAAGACTCTTTGTTTAACTTTTCTGAGAACCTACTCATCAAGTACTTTCTTTCTAAGCTGTAGAAATGATCTGTCTTGGCTGGAACTACACACAAATGTAAGATGTACTCTGGCAATGCACTCTCTAGGTCATTGTCGGGATGACAGATCACATCGCGGGTCTAGGGCAATTTTACCCCCTGGGCAATTAACCAAGACCCTAATCCTAATCCTGAACCTAATCCTAACCCTAACTCTAACCCTAACCTTTATTTTTGCTCTAACCTTATCACTAACCAGTATTTAGCTGGGGGGGGGGGGGGGGGGTGGTAATTGCCCTGATATGCACCTCTTGTGTACATCACCCATAACCTGATGTGTTTGTAAATTTCATTTCAATCCTCTTTGCTGGAGCTTTTTTGTTTCTGTTTCTATGTATTTATCTTATCCATATTTAGATAAAACAATTTGTGTCCCTTTCATCTGTGGGGTTTTGAAAAAGTTGTGTCAAAAAAGACAGCAAATTTTTGATCTGAAGTTTGTCATGCATACACACACACACACACACACACACACACACACAAAAGCGCCAATAGTAAGCTACAGGGACTTTCTAAACGTTTCAGAAAAAATATGAAAGAAAAAAGAATGCATCTTTAATAAGGAAAAAAAAATAATTTGGTGCTTAACTTAAAAAAAAGAAGATGAAGAAGAAATGAAGAATCTACTCTACATTTCAAAGTACTTTTCTTGTTTGTAGTAATTGCATTTTAAAAGTACAATGTACTCTTATTTTCCACACACCACATGTAATGAATATTTCCAGTCAGTGTACCACATCTCAAGATCCCTTTGGGGCAAATTATTTGTTTTATAGGGCCCCATGAGTACTCCTAATAGCATTGTCAGTCTCTGGTGTTTAGGCCTAAACAGCATACAGTGTACATGTACATCTTCATTGTATACAATGTATTGTATTCTCCGTGAATGGAGAAAGGATGTCCTACACAAATTTCTACATTTAATCCTACATTGCATGAAGTTTCTCCCTTCCACTTGTAAGAATCTTGTACAAAGTTTCTGGTATATTTGTTCAAATATTTCGTGAGAATTTTACAAATTGTGATATGTCCTGTTTTCCATATAATTTGTGATTTACTGTTCAAATGGTGATAATGCCATGCCTGTGTTACAGGGAATGTTGTTGGAGTGATTTTTGTGCTGTTAGAGCTGTGTGCCCAATATCAAGTCCCAGTAACAAGGCTGTAACCAATATAATGCACATACAAATTGTACATAGTACATGTACATGTACTGTACATTTTTTAGCTCACCTGAGCCGAAGGCTCAAGTGAGCTACATTACGATCGCTCTTCGTCCGGCGTCCGTTGTGCGTCGTCCGTCGTGCGTAAACTTTTTACATTTTCATCTTCTTCTTGAGAACCCCATGACCGATTTTCACCAAACTTGGCAGGTAGTATCCCTAGGGGGTAGGATCTCAGTTTGTCCAAATGGGCACCATGGCCCACCTGGGGGGGGGGGGGGCCAGGGGGCCCAAACACCCTAAAATTAAGGAATCTGTAAAAATTTTCTTCTCTAGAACCAGAAGTGATAGAGCTTAGTTAATACTATGAGTTAGTCCATTGATGACTGTAGTTTCAAGTTTGTTCATGGGGGAAGCAGGGGTGCCCCCCCCCCCCCCCCCCCCCCTTGGGACCCGGGGGAGGGGGGGGGGGGGGTGAGGAGAGGTCCTAATGGGGCCTAAATTGTACATTTTCATCTTTACTTTGATATCCCCATGTCTGATTTTCACCAAACTTGGTAGGTACATGTAGCATCCCTAGGGGGATAGGATCTCAATTTGTTCAAATGGGCACCATGGCCCACCTTGGGGTCCCCAGGAGGGCCCAAACCCCCTAAAATTAAGGAATCTTTAAAAATCTTCTAGAACCAGAAGTGATAGGGCGTAGATAATACTATGAGTTAGTACATTGATGACTGTAGTTTCAAGTTTGTTCATGGGATTGGCGGAATCAGGGGTAGCCCCCCCCCCCCCCTTGACCCAGGAGAGGGGATGGAGAGAAGTCCTACAGTTGTAATGGGGCCTGAATTGTACAGTATGTTCATCTTCTTCTTTAAAACCTCATGATGAATTTTGACCAAACTTAGCAGGTAGCATCCCTAGGGGGATAGAGTCTCAATTCCTTCAAATGGGCACCATGTCCCTCTTGGGGGGCCCCTAGAGCCCCCCCCCCCCCCCCCACCCCCATATTAAGGAATATTTAAAATCTTCTACTCTAGAACCAGAAATGATAAAAGCATAGTTAATACCATGAGTTTGTACATTGATGACTTTAGTTCCAAGTTCGTTCATTGCAGATCCAGGGCTGCCTGCCCCCCCCCCCCCCCCCCCCCCAAAGCCTGGGAGTTGAGGGGGGATCCATATGCAGACCTAAGTTTCCAATGTTCTCAGGTAAGAGTGTGCAAGAATGCATGGAAGGTGAAATTGTGATACTCAGGTGAGGGCGTGACCCCTGGGTCTCTTGTTTATTATGAGAATAGATGGAAATGCCTACTGGTAATTGTTAAATGTACAAAAATGAACATTTGTGTATGCAGGGCCCTGCTGCACAAAAAGATACAATCAAGCATACATTGTACAGCCTTGTACATTGTACTTTATTAGTCAGAAAATCAATACAATACTAGTACATACAATGTACAACTTGTAAGTCTGGTATCGGCCAATCAGAAGTGAGTATTCACAGACTACTATACACGTATGTTTGATATTCTGACTCTGTAGTATCTGATCTCAACTTTTATGCAACAGGGCCCTGTATTATTAACTTCTTTTTGTCCTTAGCATGGCATTACCAATTTCTTGCAACAGCTGAATAGCTGAATGGGCACTTGGGCAATGATCCCCCCATTCACTGGTAACACTACCAGGCAGTGCTAATTTACATTGTACAATTATATTTTACTTGCCCTACAGTATGATTTAGTTACGATGTACCTTAGGCAAGTTTGTTTGTAGCAGTCTGTCATGGTCCATTGGAACAACTTATCATGGATCATACAATGTACAAT
This sequence comes from Diadema antillarum, assembly GCF_040938485.1. Classification (NCBI taxonomy): domain Eukaryota; kingdom Metazoa; phylum Echinodermata; class Echinoidea; order Diadematoida; family Diadematidae; genus Diadema; species Diadema antillarum. The sequence continues at coordinate 713,018 of NW_027271208.1, read as the reverse complement.
TTTTCAAGTTCAGAGCCTCAGAATCTTGCTTCTAGAGTATTTTTGCACAGTATTGCTCATGTTTGATAATGAGTGTGTTGGTGATTTATGTAAATTATTGATAATACTGTTTTAGTTTATGTTGCTCCTAGCGAGCAGAATTACCGAATAACACATTATTCAAAGAGTGCAGGGTACATTTCAACTTTAGACTAACATGATGTCCTAGTACAATCCTGTATCAGCTGTTGTAGGTACAGTTATGTATCATGCACTTTTCACAAGATTTGTTGAAGTGCAATATGCATCACAACAACAAATGGGCTAAGCATAGTCTATTGATTTATCACCCCATTGATTTATCACCCCTTGTTGAAATTGTGTTTGGCGATATCCCTTCCCTTCTAGTAACCTACTGTGATTTGACTCATACAGCTCTTCAAAAATGTAGGCAAAAACACCTTCTGTGTGAACACAGTTCTGATTTATGCATTAGATAGTCAAAGTCAGGTTCAGACATGCTGTCACTTGCCCATAATGCTCACCTACCTGGCAGCTGTAGGCAGGAAATGCTAATTTTCATTTCCCTTTGCAGCATGTCTGCATGCTCCTTTGGAATGAATGTTTTATTTCAGTGAGTTGAGTACAATGTATCAGCAGCCTGATTGAAGAGGGGACTGACACTTTAGGACAAGTTCACCTTTGGCTTCATAGACATGTGGGTTGAGTGAATGCAGCAATATTAGTAGAACACCCAATTAGAGTTTGAGCAAAATCGGACAATCCGTTAAAAGAACTTTATGAATTTTTGAAGTTTCTGCTCAGTCACGGCTGGATGAAAAGACTACTATAGCTTGTGATGTCACATGAGTACAACAATATAAAGAAAGAATAAAGAAGATTTAACATATTTCCATTTTTCTCGCATAACAAAAGAACACTCGACTTCTCTCTTTCAGAAGGCAGGGGGAATAATGTTACCCTTAACATACATGTACAGTCAGTAGCAAGTCGAAAAACTGTGCACTTTATTCAAAAAGTAAAGTTTTGTGAAATTCTCTTTTTATTTTCCTTATACAATGTATACTTGTAGTTGTACGCATGTGACATCATACACTGTAGTAGTTTTCTCTTCCAGCAGTCACTGCGTAGATACTTAAAATATTCGTAACTTTTGAACGGATTGTCCAATTTTCCTCAAACTTTTACTTATTAATGTGTTCTACTAATATTGCTGCATTCTATCAATCCTTATGTACACATATGAAGGTGGACTTGCCCTTTAAGATACAAATGTAGTAGCTGCACCTTATGCTGCAGATTGGTGTACATTGTATGAGCTCATTACCTTGTAGAGCGAGATACATTTTATATTTAAGGCCTATAGCAGGGCTCCACACTAACTTTTATTTTTGGTGGCCCAAAGGCAAACATCCAACCTTTTTTGCTGGCCCGATCAGGCTACCACATTCTTCATTTCTGAAATTTTGGTGGCCCGACGTGCGTTTTTGGTGGCCCCGGGCCACCGCGCCACCGTTAGTGTCGAGCCCTGCCTATAGTTTAATTTTTGTTCTCCCTCCCAGCATTTTGTTTTTTCTGTTTAGAAAATTAAACATCACATGCTGTGAACTTTATGTCAAATTGTTTAGAATTATGAAAAAAAAACATTCTGACTCTTTAAATGTGTTTTTTTTTCCCCAGCTTTACAAGGAACTGTTTGGGCATATCTGTATTATTTTTCACAACTTGCAAGTACATTTATTCTGTCATGCTTGTTAAGTTTGTATTAAGTGCAGAGTCCGAAGTTGTGGCCAACCCTAACAATGTAATTCAATAGTATGCATACCAGGTAAGGATCCAGACTTCATGCTGTGATACATACTAACTGTAGGAGTGTATTTGGTTTTCATCTCTACATGTGTAGTTGTAATGAAGTTAGATTTCTATTTCTGCTCCCCTGTAGTGATGTGCTTGTGTGGTCGTTTGCCCTAAAACTGTTATTTCCAGTGAACTACCAAGTGATACAATATCATTAAGTTAATATACACTGTAAATATATGCAAAGCTGTGCATGAGATACAATGTGTGTTTTAAGATTTCCTCTCAATTTTTTTTTCTTTTTTTCTGGACAACAAGAAGATGCTGGTCAACACATCTGTAGGAGCTGAAATTGCACATAATATCCAGATCTGTATGATGCAAGCATTAGCAAAAATATTCCATTTTTTCCCCCTCATTTTTTTTTTCTTTTGCAGGCCAACTTTGTCTTGGAAGATGATGCACTACTTAGCACGCAGAAGGAAGAGTTTGACACCATCCTGTGTCTGAGCGTAACCAAATGGGTCCACCTCAACTGGGGAGATGCAGGCATGAAACGTTTCTTCCAGCGCATCTTCAGAGCACTCTATCCTGGAGGCAGACTGATTCTAGAGCCCCAGGCCTGGCCCTCATACAGGAAAAAGAGAAAAATGACGGTAGGTAGTATCATGCAAGATCTCTCTTATTTTTGTTTGTTTGTTCGTTTGTTTTCTACATATGAATACCATCTCATCCATCTCTATGAATCCTGACATCTTTCTTCCCATTGCATCAAGTTTTACCATATAGGCACTCTGCATTCATGCATTGCAAGAAGATTCAGTGGTGTCATTGTTGTATAACATGAAAATTTTTGTTTTGTTTGTTTTTGTTCTCTCTTTGTTCTTTTTTTTTGGCATGTGACGTATCAGCTCTTGGTTACTACATATTAACATATTGCTTACATACTGTAAAAGTGGTTTCTTTCGCAGTGGTTTTATTTTCGCGCTTTTCGCGCTTGAGGTTGAACCACGAATTTAACATCACACGAAAATGTTTTGAACTCGTCGCTTGTATAACGCTATCATTACCGACCGCGAATTTAAACACACGCGAAAAAGTCCGCACCGATGGAAACTGCAAAAGTTTCTGTACGCGAAAGAAACCACTTTTACAGTACAGCCTAGCAATGGCATGTAGTGGCCAAGTACTGTATTTATAACCCTTGTTGACACAACCATCCACTAGTCTACATTGTGCCATTGTGCTGAGCATGAGCAGACCATCAAGATACACAAATATGGGGGATGAGAAAAGGAGTTTTCTGACCCTTGCACATTGGCAAAGGTCAGGATGCACCCTCACCATTATCACTCTCTTACACATGAATAGGGCTGTTGATCTCAGTAGTTTTGATGGGTGCACCCACACACATACTCACAAACACACACAAGAAACTATAACATAATCATATTTCTTGCTTAAAGGCAAGTTCTAAGCTTGTTTGTTTGTTGTTGTTTTTTTCCTGACAATGTTAGCCAAGGGCTTACTTTGTAAATGGGTGTCTGTTCTTAAACCTCATATGCTCAGCATGCAAACACCAAATGCTCTTTCACGTTCTTACAAAGCATAGTCTTTATCTCGTATTCAAATCTTGTTTATCTGAAATCGTTTAGGCAGCGAGAAGTGGTTGGAAGAAAAGAAGGAAGAAGTCATTGTATGTGTAGCAGAAGCTGTGACAACTCTCATCAAATACTCCCTAAAATCATCTGATATCTGAACTCAATGGGAGGGAGAATTAGTATTCTCCCCCCCCCCCTCAAAAAAAAAAAAAAATCAAACAAACAAACAAAAAGATCCACCAGCATGTACATGATACCCTCAAGTACCTGCCTTAAATGGTCAATAGCATAATCAGGGTATGCAATTGTGTAACAGGGCAAAAATGAAAAAACTTGGTGAAAATGCTTTTTTTGTTGTTTGATGTAGCTGAGTGTTCAAATTTTCATTTCATGTAAAGAAAGAGTCAAAATTTTGCATTAAACTGCGCATAAATTAGCATTTAAATTAGGGGTGTCGAATTACATTGAAATGACTAATATATTAGAAAAATTCATTAAAAAAAAGGAGAATGTTTTTTTCATCTGATATTGCTGTTAGATATTCCTGATAAATATCCCTTTCATTCACCACCAGCACATAGCCATGACATATCACAAAATATGAATGAATTTCATATTTTCACTTCTCGAAATGGATGATCAATTTTGTAGGCATTATTTTGAATTCAAATAAAACCACTTTTACATATTTTATCATATTTCACTTTTGCCAAAGAGTGAAGAGGCGAAACTTTCAGGAATGGGTAACAGACATATAGTGGCCATTATTACAAATTTTTATGGATTTAGGGCTGGTACTTTGGAAGATATTATATTTTTCATCAAAAAATTATCTGTACAGTTTGACCTTGAATGTGCGCACAGTGTTTGGATCAATTCTCATATTTGTAAACACAGATAGAAGAATGAATGTGAGATTTATGATGACTTGAGTTGATATCCAAGCTGTGACACTCAAACAATGACATATTAAGCCAAAATACTATGTTTTTGCTTATGATATCTTTAGAAATTGAACAAGCATTGAAATATGAACACTAAACACTTATCATATGACCTTCATGCAGTATAACATGGGCGTGTATCACACTTTTTTTATGCTCAGTAATTTGTAAAAATATAAAAAAATAAGTTCCTATTGCTCAAATTTGCTAAAATTTTCACACAATAGATTTCTACATATGTACAATTCATGGTTAAAAAACAAGGATATTCAATAAGGGGGAAAGATTCTTTAAAGTAGTCAAATTAGGATATACCTCACTGGAAATACTGAAAAACAGCTGCACTTATTTTACTCAGCATTTGAAAATGGCTCAAAACTCAAAACTGGCTGAACATTTATTGGCAAACAGCACACCATATTGTAGTGTGTCTTCAGTACTTTCAGGAAAAGCAGAAAAATAAGCTGTTTCTCCATGTATAGCTGTACAGCATGGGTTAAAAGGTCACAATGTCACAAAAATAAGCCAGCATTACACTCCTACCAGGATGGGACTTCAGACCTTATAACTTTCTCCAGCTGAAAGAACCACTGTTTTTTATTGCATGCAAGCAATGCCAGGAAAAAATCCATTAATTTGATACCAAACACATAGGGGTAGACTTAAAATATGGACCTCAAATCTTGATTTTACGTAAGTTGTAAAACGCTTTTTTTGACGCATTACGTGGGTTTTGGGGGACTTTTTGGTAATTAATCTGTAATAATTAACAGTAAATGAGAAGAAATTAGCTAATGTCTTACCACATGTGATTACTGATGTCTTAGCATGCTGCATGTGAATTTTTAAGTCAGTTGGTGCATTCTTTTAGAAGTTATAATTTTTTAAAGTGAGAAAGTCATGATTGCATACCCTGATTGTGCTTATCACCTTGCGCTTTAAAGTCAGAGAACTTACCGTCTGCATGGGAATGAAGTACTAAATACAAACAGCTGCAAAGTTTGTCTACAGAGTAGTATATAATAGTGTGCATTCCATTCTAATACTAATAGGGCATTTATTATAATGCAGGTTAGGAAAGTGCTATGTCAAAGAGTGGATGTAAGAGTAAAGATTGAATTACCAGTTTTGGGAAGTTAAATTTTATTGATTTTCAGCAGAAAATGCTTGCCATACTCACTACATCTCTTGGAAGAGCTCACTTTTTAAGGGGGTGGTATAAGTTTGGTTGAGATTTGTCTCCAGGATTCCAACTTTTTGTGAGATAATGAAAACCTGTTATGAAATATGAGGGAGCATACAATTCTAAAAGGATTTCAAAGTTTATTTGATAAAGATTGGTTTTGAAATGGCTGAGATATCCACATACAAAGAGGTCAAAATAAAAGGGTGCACCAAATACAAACCAGTGCATGGACAAATCCACACTAGTAGAACACACACGTGCACGTGCAGTGCATTCACACACCCGCTCACAGATCCCTTTCTGCTGTGGATTGTACGTGCTGGCATGTTTTGCAAACTGCAAGTGTATAATCAGTGTCAAGTTTGGTGTGTATTGAGGATTACTCACCACCCCTAGTTCTTCCTCTCAAAGTTGAAGTAGTCTTGTAGAATCTTTCCTGTCGCAATGTAGTGTGTTCTCTTCTTGGCTTTAAAGTACTGTTTGATCCCAGGTATTAAAAAACAAAAGGCAGACATGATGTCCCTTGCAGTAGAAATTTGTCTCTGCAGTTAACCCCCCTTTCCAGCATATGTGTACATTTATGTTTTGGTCACTGAAATAGTTGTAGATGACATTATGATGAGGCATTCAGATCTTTATGAAGTTACTACTTAGTTAAAAGGCTTTAAAGGGGGAATATGAATATTTTAATCCAATGGTGGTGCAAATATCCAGCAGGTGCATTTTAAAGACTGCATCAGTGGAAATCATTCAAGAGACATTTTATTAGAGCTTTTGACTGAAATCATGATCAGTCGGTGCAATTGCTGTATGAAACACATTTACAAAGTTCCTGAAATTGTTACAAATGAAGATAAAATAACATGTGCTCAGTCGAAACGTCTGAATTATTATTGGTAATCTGAAATTTAAAAAGCATCAAAGATTGGCATTCTGAAAAGTTCAGGGAATGCATGGATTATTGTACTTGTACTTGTAAGTCACTGCTGTCATTAATTGGGCATGGTGACAGCAGACCATCTAACAAATACAGTATATTGTCTTGATCATGCAGTATTTTGTGTGTTCTGCTTTTTTATGTCACCATATTGCTGTGGCATTTTTTTTTTTCAATTGTGCTTGAGCAGGAATGATATTTTCCCTTTAAAGAGGTGCCTGCTATATTGTATTTTAAAGTTTGACTAAAAGCCCATTTTTAACAAACCTTACCCGACAACGGGACAATGTCCGGAGAGCAAATTCCTTGCCTTGGGCAATAAAACCCTAGGAGAGTTAGGGATACCTTTTTAACAGACATACACCAAAACTTTCTCTGGGTAGGTTTCCACAACAACCTACCTTTTCATGCACAAAGGAGGTGTGGTTACAAGCCATTCACATGATGCTCATTGAGCATATGAAAGAAATGTTACCGCGAGAGCGTTTTAACAGAAAGGTTTTCGGGGTAAATGTCAGGGTAATTACAAACTGTAATTACAAACAAGCTGGCTAGGATAGAATGTAGCAAAAGTTACCAACGTCCGAGCAACATTCTGTGGGGACCGTTTTAGCAGGCAGGGTAAAAAATGATTGCCCTGATGTTGTCATGGTAACTCTGGTTTGAAAGACTCTTTTGAAACAGGGCTTTAGACTTTAGGTAATGACTAGCACCCATTAGAGCAACAAGTGGTCTTAAAAGCATGTTGACATGGAAATTTAGAATGAGTGAAGAGTGGAAGAGTGTGACCTCATTCAGGATCATTTTGATCAGGCTCTATACAAAACACTGCATATTTGATTGTACATCCTTGTTCTGGGTGTAAGCTTGTATAAAACATGCCTTCTGGGCAAAAGTAAAGTCCAGGTTTTGAAATTGGGAGGTTTGACAAGATTATATGTTGGTGCTTATTTGCATCGAAGGACAACTTATTAATCACTTGCAGTGACACAACTTGATGCAAGAATCATATGCTAATAATATCATGCAGTACCTGCTGCTATAAGGGATAAAGAACTATCATTGGCTATAGGGCAGAAGCCCAGTAGTCTATTGGACATGATGGCTTTCCAGCAATCAGGAGGTCATGGGTTCTAATCCCACCCCAGTATGCACACCCATTATCATGGCTGTTATTCTAAACCCTGAATAATTGGTGCGTATTTACATCGATGAAGGGCAATGTGTCAATCAGTAGCAACTTTTTATGTGTGATATCTAAACAAGTAGATTTGGAATAGGAATCCTTGGAAGGAATGTTTTGCAACATAATTTCGTGACTTTTTGTATCTACTACTTTTTCTTCTCCCTCTCTGTACTGTTGCCAGTAATTGATGTTAGAGAGGAGATTTTTCTTTTTTTTCTTTCAACTTTCAAGGAAACCTTTGTTACCTCTGAACCTGCATGTTTCTATCATTTATTGCATTCATGACTGCAAATGAAAATGTGACTAACTTACCAGACATTGGCAGTGAGAATTGTTCACATCGTAGTTTTGTCAAGAGACAAGTGTTGGATATTTCGCTGACAGCCATTCATGACTTTATGTTCAATAGCGCTGCACTCTCATTTTAGAGCTTAAAGTGATGATTGACCAAAAATAAATACTTGCAGTAGAGTCTGATGCCAAGACTAGTCATGCCTTCTTCGTTGATAGTTGCCATGTCTCCCTCTGTTTGCACCTTCACCTGCTAAATTCCATTACCCCTCATTTTGCATTCTGCAAGAATCTCTCATTGCCCATGAATCACTAAGTGCAGAATACACTTGTCATGGTGGCAAGTCGGAAATGTAGGGAAAGATGGAAGCTGATAGGACCCTCTTGATCACAGATGTCTATTAGACTCTCACGTCACTGAAAGAGAGATGATGGGTGCGAGGATTCATCAAGTAATTCTATCTCTGAGTCAAATTCATTACTAGAAATATTCTGTATCCAGATTGTTTAATTTATTTAATAGTGTCTGGTTTAATCAAGTTTCTAATTTCATCAAGTTAGGAAGATTCTGATGTGATGAATATAAGGTACAAGTACAAAAGTAGTCAAAGTTTGCAAACAAAACAAAATGCTGTATCCAAACTTCTTAAAGGTGCACTTGTTAACAGTTGACATCATTTGTAGTTTCTTCATATCATATTTTCTCAGTCTGTGTGATAAAATACCTACAGCAGTAAAGTCTTTTGGCAATCCACCAAATTTTATTTTTATCTTATCACATCGCCCGTAGTCCATGTTACCTCTTATACATGTACATGATGATGTACTTCCCTTTTTCTGCCACAATATCTGCTTGAATGGCTTCAATCACCCATATTTTGCTAGAGTGCAGTGTTAGAATAAAAGTACACTATATCCCTACTTTTTACAAGTCAAATAATTTTGTTCTGCAGAATGATCCATCAAATCACAACACTTCCAATGAGACATCATATAAACAGTGTATGTTTGTATTGTCCCGTAAACCCAATTTGTATTGCATCCTGAATAATTGACGTTGCACCTGAGGGTTGCTGAATTGCAACAAGTAAAATGAGTCCTCTACCAATAAAGAAAACATTCATGGTTATAAATGCGATGTGAATAAATCTTAGCCTTTTTTTTTAAATCTTTCTTCCAAAAATTTATTCCATCTTCCATCCAAGAGTGAAAGTACAACGTACACTGTATGTGCTGAATGCCCGACGACGTAACTTCAGCTCAAAGTTTGTGTTCTTGTGGCTGGCGGCCTATGACCCAAGCTGGTGCAGTCCCAGCAGCGATACTGTAAAAGTGGATATTTTCGCGTGACTAATTTTTCACGCTAGGCCGGGTAAGAAGAGTTTAGCGTGTTTTCAATTCTGTGGAATCCAGACATCAACTACTAGACTATATAGCAAGCAAATAATATAATTTGCGTGCTTTTATTTTCGCGCTACAATTTTTGTAGTTTCGGGTTGCACGAAATGCGCGAAAATTTCAACACTGCAAAAATTTCCACTTTTACAGTATAACAAAGGAAGGGCAATTGATAGCTACCTGGGTTCTTCGACTTCTTGTTAAAAATGGTCTTGCCTATGTTCTTACACTTCGGAAGTTTATATAAGCCGTCCTAAAAACTACAAAAATTAGGCTTTACATTCATTGTTGCAGTTCTCTATACACTGAGTGGTTGATACTCCTTGTAATTGAATTCCACATTCAGGACTACAAGTTGTAGGGCAAATTACATTCATGTTGTGAACATGCGTACAGAAAATCAAAGTTGCCTCTAATTGGGTGGACATAATGAGTGGACCGCAGCTTTCTGTCACTGCAAAAGAACAGTAACAGTATCCTCATCCACACCATTGAAAAGTCCCGAATATGTCTGCACAGACTCATGACGTGCTTTATGAAAATAAATCTCCTCATCAGTCCTGTCCAGGCATACCTACACCATATGCATTTCAATTTTCATTTGAAATACATTGTAATTATCTGTTCCTTTATTGGGACTCTATCAATTTAGTGACAAATTTTGAATGATAGTACTCTTCACATTAACGAAAGGAAAGCATGTCCACTCTGCTTCATATGAGTGTGTTACAGGCTAGACTGAATGTGCAAATGGGTTGTCTTGTTTGTATTGAAAATATAGGGGAAATGGCTATTTTTGTTCGTGGGGACAGGAAAGCAGTAATAAAGTTGATGATCTTTGTCTGAGATAAATGTTTGCTGAAGACTTCAATGGACGTCTCCGCATCCATCCTCATTACTAGCACTCAAGGGCAGACCTCCCCCCCCCCCCCAAAAAAAAATAATAATAATAATAACTTCGATTATATTCCCTTTTGGAAGGGAAGAAAGTCAGCTGATGGGAGCATGCTATAACCTGATTGTGCATTCTTCATATTTACAGACTTTTATATATGAATACTGTAAAAGTGGACATTTTCGCAGTATTAAAATTTTCACACATTTAGCACAACCAGAAACTAGTGCGAAAATAAAGCATGCAAATATTTTTGCTATTTGTTGCCTATAGGTGACTCCGCGGAATTGAAAACTTGTGAAACCAATCTTACCTGGCCGAGCATGAAAAATTACACATGCGAAAATATCCACTTTTACAGTACTCTGAACAATAATGAGAGTGCTTTCTTTGTTACCAGTTTATTGATTGAAAAAACATGGCAGAACTCCCAATCTGGCACATTTAGGTTTAACTTTTAAAGAGGAAGTCATTATACTTCATATTATACAAAATGTGAGAGAGAAAACCAACCAAAGTTTCAGTTGTAAACTGGATGTAAAAACTTAAATAGTGTTTACTAGTACACAAATGAAAGCACAAGTTTTTAAATTTCTGTACACAATCAAAGGTGGTATCCTGTAGGCACTGTATAGCAAAGCTAGTCAGCCATTTTATTTGATTGATGTCACTAGTTCCTGAAATAGCTTTGTATGGTTGTATCTTCTTCTTTCAAAGTGACTTTCTCACTTTTCGTTGAAGGAACTGACTTCCTCTCTAGTGGTTGAAAGGTAAAGAAGAGAGTGCAATGAGTCATCAAGAAAAAAAGTACAGAAAACTGTGCAACTTTGTGATATTTTAGATATGGATCATACAAGGAGTTCTTATAGCAAGTAGTGTCACATGGTCTCACGGACTATTAGATGCCCATTACTCACCATTTAGCAAGCTAATAACCTGATGATGTTCAACAAAGCTAACAGGCAATCTTGTAGCATTGCTGCAATTTGAGAAATGCGGAGTTAAAGAGATTGTATAGTTTTGGTTGAGACTTAACTTCAGTTTTCTAAAAAAAAAAAAAATAAGAAGATTATGAGAAACCTCTTATGAAATGTGAAAATTCCTAGAGGAATTCAATGTTTATATGAGAAAAATTGGTTTTGAAATGGCTGAGATATCCAAAATAGAGTGATCTTGATAAAAGTTGGGATCCATGTACAATCCCTTTGTTGTACTCTGTTTTTGGATGTCTCAGCCATTCCAAAACCCATTTTCATCAAAGAAACTTTGAATTCCACTACTGGTATACTCTGTACTGTTTCATAAGTGGTTTCTTGGTATCTCACAAAATGTTTAAAGCTCAATCCTCATTTCCACCAATACTATACCATCCCTTTAATGTAGCCTGATTAGGAAGTGTTGTGCCATCATCAAATTCCTGTAAAGTAAAAGGTAACATGGCAGCTTCCAAATATTCTAATTAGAATGGGCTGATGAGCATAATTAAACAATTTTGTGGAAAGGAATATTGAGGTACTTCCAAGCAGGGTAAAGTTGAGGGACATTAACCAAAAAATAAAAAATAAAATAAAATAAATTTGAAATTCTTCCATTGTGTTAATTTTGCCTCATGTAAAGGATAGTTTTTGTTAGTCACTTAACCGTTAACACAACAAAGTATTCATGGATGATTCTTGCAGATAATCAAAGCTGAAGCAAAATATTCTCTTGCATGTTGCTCTCCTGTACATGTTAATAGCAGCGTCGTTCATCTTTTCCTGTACTGATGACTTATTGCACTGTACAGATTTGTGTCTTTACCTTGAAAGAGATCTGCAATTAAAGCTCTCCATTTATTCAGGCTTGTCCCCACCCTCCTCCCAATGCTACCATTCATATAATGTGGTTTACTGTATGTAAATGCTAGCAGTAGCTGTTGCCAACATATGGCATGGGGGGGGGGGTTCTTGTTGGATTTACTCAGTTCGGTATGCTTCAAGTAATTACTTGTGTACATTGTGTGATATGACATGAATTTAAATTTTCATGATCTCATAATGTATGATCAAACACAGTCTGAGATAACTGAAAAGATGACAAGGAGGTAGAGGTGAATATCCTCACAGTTGGTCGATCACCAAGAACTTAATACAAAATATTTCTGTAATTTGTAGCAAGCAGCTCTCATTGAATTTTTTTGAAAGAAGTTAGATCATCAATTGCATAGAAACTACAGCACCTCTGAGACATGATTATAAACTAGCAAAACAATGGGGGTGACACTCTGGAATGTCTTTTTATTTCTCTACCAATCATAGCATCACTACAATCAGTATTAATGAACATTCCAGTTCTAAGTCTGTATACATACAACTATATTGTAACATCAGGAGTGCATTTGAATTCAGCACCTGCATGAACAGAAACTACTGTAAAACGAGGAATGTTCGCATGCATTTTAATTTCGCGAATTTCGCGAACGCCAAGATTCGCGAAATTAAAATACACGCGAAAATTCTTGTCTACACTATATGCATTGAATGCCAGTGGCATTTCGCGAAAATTTCATGCCGAAAAAAAAGCCGTCTGCTCCAATTCGCGAAAAATTCATGCCGCGAATATATCATGTTTTACAGTAATAACTTAGAGTACTATGTCACTTCTGGCTCAGTTTCTCAAGCTAGTATTCTGCCAGCTGTCCTTTCCTTGTATAGGTGTCATACCTTCATCCATTTCTTTATAACATATCTCCAAAATATCTCTGAAGAATTCCATTTTGTGAACTTGATGCAAGCCTATTTGTGACAAAAAATTAGTAACTGACCTTTTATCAGGTGATCTGAGAAATCCTCTTGGATCATTGGTTTTGTTTCATGTTAAATGCATTTACGGTATAATAAAGTCCTGGTCAACTTCTACGCAGCTGCTCAAGAATAGTATGAGTCAGAAAGAATTCCATGAAATTATTATGGAAAATAGTTTGACAGGATGTTTCTGTGGTTAGAATTGATGGGTTGTGTGGTTGTCAGATATCAAGGTCAAAATCTAATGGCACTGTTGACATGACTCAAGGAACATTTCACTCAAACTTAGACATAGATACAATATGCACAGCAAAGTACTTATACTAGTATTAGTTGTCGGGGGGGGGGGGGTTAGACAAAAAAACATCAAATGTCATGGAGTCAAAGATCACAGTCAACTTTGTCTTTGATTTGTTACTGCTCACTTGGTCTGTATGGTTGGTTAAAGACCTGGGCCCAGTTCACAAAACTTGTAACCAGTAACAAGTTATGATAGTTGGTACAAGCTACTGAATCCTTGCATCTGATTGGCTGAGAGCAAATTAGTTGGAAGGCTGGCCCAGCTCGGATATGTTCGTGAATCCATGTAAAAAATTGGGTATAGCTTTATCACCAGTCGCTGTATAAGTACACACACAGCCAACAGAGCTACCAAGTCTCATGCATTCTGCGTGAGACTCAAGCATTTAGAGTCTGTCTCACGATCTCACGCATGGCACCCATTTTTCTCACGCATCGAGTGAAGTCTGCAATTTGGGCCAAAATAAAAAGCATAGCTCAAAGGATTAAAGTGATAGTTGCAATTGAAGGTATATTTTCCCTTTGTCTTTCAAATTTAGTAAAAGATAGTCACGTAAGTATGCACCAGATCGCATCATTAAGAGCTAATGATTTAAAAAAGCTCCCTACCATGGGAGGGGGGACACCCCCTCGTTAGCGCGCGGCATGTGCGCGAGCGCCGAGATGCCGAGTTATGAAAATCTCACTCATAAAAGTTTTTTGAACTTGGCATCTCTGAGCCAAAGAATCTGGACAGGATTTATAATGGTTAATAATGAGTGTACGCTTCGATGCTCATTACACATGGTGTATTTCCTGACTGGTGCCATTCATGGTTTTCGAATGTACATGTAACCTAATGGGCAGCAAATGAATCAGATTCACTGTTTTTGTATGTACATGTATGACTGGGTAAGTGATGCACTGATTGCATTTAATGCAAAGTCTGGTAAAGGTTAGGGGTTGAAGTGTCTTTTTACATTCTGAAATTTTGCTCTTTAAGCCCAGGCCTAACAATATGTGGCATGTATCCTTCCATAGTGGCGCAGTTTGAATCATTTAAATGCTAGTTCCTAATCTTAGTTTGGAGGGCTGTAGCAAATATCATTTCTACAGTATGAGCAGGGAGGTGGAAGAGAGATATACTCTGATTAAATGCAGTAGCATATCCTCTGATTTTAACACCTACCTCTATGTTGAGCATACTGTCTTTTCATTATTGATGCCAGTTACTGATCTTGCTTCATTTTTCTTCTCTCTGTGTGTATATTACATTGTACTAGGAAACCACATTTCAGCACTACGAACAGATTGTCTTCAAGCCACATCTGTTCAAGGAGTACTTGTTGTCCAAAGAAGTGGGCTTTGCCAGCTGTGAGGTGATTGGCACACCGCTCAACAAATCCAAAGGTGCAGTATCAGATAAAGCATGAACAGCCACTTGTTTGCATGGTGTACTTGTATAGGTGTGTGTGTTTAAATGTAGTCCTTGAGCTTGTATCGCTTTATTACAGGTCTCTCTTCTCTGTTCAAATGTTAGTCATTAGAAACACAGAGTGTGATAGGCAGGGCTCGACATTAGCAGTGGCACGGGACCACTGAAAATTGATGTTGGGCCACCAAACTTTCAAAGAGCATATGTTTTGGCGGTTCAGTCGGGCAACTAAGATTCTAAAGAGATTGCTGTGTTTCATTTTATTTAGCACCACTACGCTTCTTTTACAATTTCAAAGACTTCTCTTAATTCTTTCATTTTGTTTTGTTTTAAAGTGTACATTACCACCATGTAATAATGGTTTTATTTCCTTGATCAGTTATTCTTTCAACCTGTAACTGGTATGTAGGTAACCCTTAAGCTCCTTTCCAAAAGCACAGGTGGCATGATGTCTGTCAACATTTTTTGATCATCAGCAGTGTTCTGCTTTCAAACAATTGGTGATGAGATTCCATAAAATGTCTTTGCAAATCCCAAGAAAAATCAAGTTGTTCCTACCGCATACTTTCCTTAATATTTGCAACTTGTAAATGACCCTCTGTCTTTGCTCCTTATTCTAACATAATATACTGAATGAAATGAGGTATCATCATAATTCTTCATAATTCCATATTTTTAGCTCACCTGAGCCAAAGGCTCAAGTGAGCTATTGCGATTGTTCTTCGTCCGGCAGCCAGCGTGCGTAAACTTTTTACATTTTCTTCTTGAAAACCCCACTACCAATTTTCACCAAACTTTGCAGATAGCATCCCAAGGGGGTGAGGATTTCAATTTGTTAAAATGGGCACCATGCCCCACCCAGGGGGCCCCCAGGGGGGCCCAACCCCCCCCCCCCCCAAATTAAAGAATCTTTAAAAATCTTCTACCCTAGAACCAGAAGCTATAGAGCTAAGTTAATACTATGAGTTAGTACATTTCAGTGACTGTAGTTCCAAATTTGTTCATGGCAGATCCAGGGATGCCTCCCTTGGGGCGGGGGGGGGGGGGGGGGGGGGGGGATGGGGAGATCCAAATGTGGGCCTTGATTATACATTTCACCTTCTTATTGGAAACCTCCTGACCAATTTTCACCAAACTTGGCAGGTAACATCCCTTGGGCAGGATCTAAATTTGTTAAAATGGGCACCATGCCCCACCCAGGGGGCTCCCAGGGGGCCCAAACCCCCCAAAATTAAGGTGTCTTTAAAAATCTTCTTCTCTAGAACCAGAAGTAATAGAGCTAAGTTGATACTATGAGTTACGTAGTTTCAAGTTTGTTCATGGTGGAATCAGGGGAGGGGTCTTAATGGGGTCAAAATTGTAAATTTTCATCTTCTTGGAAACCCCATGACCTATTTTCACCAAACTTGGGAGGTAGCATCCTAGGGAGATGGAAGCTCAATTTGTTCAAATGGGCACCCTGTCCCACCTGGAGGGCCCCAAGGGGCCAAAACCTCCAAAAATCTTGGAATCTTTAAAAAATTTCTCTAGAATCAGAAATGATACAGCTAAGGTACCGGTAATACTATGAGTTAGTACATTAATGACTGTAGTTTCAAGTTTGTTCATAGGAGATCCAGGGGTGCCCCCCCCCCCCCCCTTGGGGGCAGGGGGAGGGGTGGGGAGGTCCAAATTAGGGCTTAAATTGTAAATTTTCATCTTCTTCTTGAAAACCTCATGATGGATTTTCACCAAACTTGGCAGGTAGCATCCCTAGGGGGTTAGGATCTCAATTTGTTAAAATGCGCACCATGCCCCGCCCAGGGGGCCCCCAATCCCCCCCCCCCCCCCCCCCAAATTAAGGAATCTTCAAAAAAAAAATCTTCTTTTCCGGAACAAGAAGTGATAGAGCTAAAATTAATACTGTGAGTGGAGGGGGGGGGGTCCAAATTTGGGCCCTAATTGTACATTTCCATCTTCCACTTGAGAATGCCTGGTCAAATTTTGGTAGAGCTGTGTGTAATTTAGATTAGTGACTGCGTGAAAGGTGAACTTGCGATACTCGGGTGAGCGGAAGAGCCCCGGGTCTCTTGTTGTTATTTGTATGTGCTACTTATCAAGATTGTGTTGGCCTGAAAAGCATTACATTGTTTTTTTGCCGTTGCATACTATATCTCCCTCTTTAAAATGTTATATTTGTGCAGGGTTTGACACAATTTCCCACCATGAATAAATTGACAGAACGGTAGGATGTGTGCTGTTGTGATATTAGAACTACAAATTACTAGGCCTCACTCAATATGAACAGCATTTGACATGGTAGACAATTTGACATACATGTATTTAGGAGGAAGCTGATGAGATTTTTGAGATAGATATATCATACTCACTTTTCTCTCTTTGTTTTTGCCTCTTCTCTATTCATTTAAAACTTCTGCAGGGTTCCGTCGGCCCATACTGATGTTCACCAAGCTCCAGGCTGGCAGTCGTCCAGTCAGCCAGCCGCCCTCGCCAGAGAGGGTATCCACAACTACCAGTGACTCCGCCCAAGGCTCTCAGGCTTTGTCAAGGAGGCAGCAGCAAGAGAGGAACAGGGACTCATCCTCCAGGGATCACCGGGGCCGCCACGAGATGCGCTCCTCGAGGTCATCCTGGGATTGGCACGGGAGGAGGAGCAGAGAAGGGAAGATACCGGAGAGAAAGAAATCACACACTTCATCCAGAGCGGGGACCAGCAGCAGGCTGGCTCAAGGAGGAACGGATGCACAGAAGAAACGGAGGGTATCGCGTGAGCATGGGCACGATGCCATGGCCTTGAAGGACAAAGGAGGGAAGGACGAAGGAGGGAAGGATGAAGAGGGGAAGGACAAAGGAGGGAATGATGAAGAGAAGAATGAAGAAGGGAAGGACAAAGGAGGGAAGGATGAAGAGAAGAATGAAGAAGGGAAGGACAAAGAAGGGAAAGGTGAAGGGAAGGATGAAAAAGGAAAGGCCAAATCAGAGAAAAGCATTGACACCAATGACAATCTGCCTCCAGACGAGATGACGAAAGCAGCTGATGAGATTAAGGATCACGTCATGCCCAAGGAGGGTATGAAATCAACGAAGGAAACCAAACGTAACCATGGTGATATTGGCAGTCTTCCCCCTGGTGGCATAATCCAGCAGGCACAAGACAAGCCCAGAGGTGAACCTACTATTGATGCTGCATCACCAGAAGAATCTGTGATGGCAACAGAAGAGCAGAGCACGGTAGAGGGTGAAGTGCACCTCCAGAATTAAGTGACTTTTGTCATAGATGTGACCAGAGAGATGAAAGATTAAGACTGGAAGGACAGTGTATGAGGGAAATGGAAAAAAAGTGGTGAAGTCATGCTCCACATTCAGACTTACTCATACTTTTCTGCTGCAAGAGAAGTTAGAATTTGAAGGATTAGTTTCTCGTGATCTGCACTACTTGAGTTATGCCAATTCTTGATACCTTTTCAGCCTTTGTTACTCCCTACTGGTTGGACAATGAGCGTTGTTCAGCAGACTTTATTGTCATCACCCAAAGCTGTTGGGGACTTTTGCTTGCTTAAGCTCTAACCTTTGCTTTGCATTTGATGTTGGACATGTTATGTTTAACATTATTTCATGATCACTTTGTTTTTTTGTGTATATATCCGTCAAAAGTGCTTGTGGCAAGTAATGTTATGTTGGGACAGGTATCAATGTACCAGGGCCATTCAGTATTTTAGTTTGAGCACAGTTTCCTCTGATCACATGGGCAGTGTTCTATCTGTAGAGATAAACATATACCTCTTCTCACGGCACATACGGGGCTCAACGTTACTGGTGGCCCAGGGCCACTAAAAGTGGACTTTGGGCTACAAAATTTGAAAAGGTTATCTTGTGCTGGCCCAATCAGGCAAATTCAGAATGGATAGTTACATTTGCTATTATTTTGTGCCACTATGTATCTTTTTCGGGCCACCAGAATTTCCGATTTTGAAATTTTAGTGGTCTTAATGGACCATCAGAGTAGAAAAGTTGGTGTTGAGCCCTGGCATCTGACCTTTAATACCAAGAGTGTTTAGAGAATATACATTGACCCCGTTTACAGTGCGGGGCTGGGCCGAGCCGCAGCCGAGCCCAGCCTCAATTGCGAGGCCGGGCCCCGCAATTTTGTCCGTTTACACTGCCGGGCTCGGCCGCGCTTTTGATTCAAACCTTTCAATATGTTGTCGTAGTGGCGCTCTGCTTGTAAACAAATGCAATTTGGTATTGTCTGGTTTTCAGACCCTTTGCCAAATGAATTCCGTGGCGACAAAGTCGCCGTTCGGGCAAAGGCCTTTGCCGAAGGAAAAAATCCTTTGCAGGACAAAACCACCTTAAACTATATTAGTTTTCGACGTTGAGGGGGTTAATATCCCGAATAGCGCAAGATACAGGCAGAGGGTTTGGAAGCCAGACTAAAATTGGCCGCGCATTTGGCCCAGTTTGCGTTTACACTGCGAAAAGGCCGAGACCACCTCCAGAGCGAGGCCAAATGCGAGTCCTTTTTGGCCTCGCAATTGGCCTTTTGCGCGTTTACACTGAAGTGAGGCTGGGCTAGGCCGCGGCCGAGCTGCGGCCGAGCCTCGCACTGTAAACGGGGTCATAAAGAGCTTGTGAGCTCCCTGCCACTCTACTCTGCTCAAAAACCTGCCTTTCTTTTATCAATCTGTGCAGTACAGTTTGTATATGTCTTTAGGCTTTTTAATCTTTTTTATTTCAATATTCTTTTATAGAGACTCCAAGGGAGCATCCAAGCTTAGGTCTCTATCACTTAACACTTTTCTGCCAAATCACTCAAAAACTGTTTTGAAGGAAAGTAATTCACACAGCTTCTCGTGGAAATATGACTGAAGGAGGAGACAGTTATGTTCATTTCATCATAAATCTGTCCTGTGATGCTGCGCTGTAGCTTGTAAGCATTTTGAACAGTACCATCTTCCAGCTTAACGAGGCAGCAGGTTGCATGGTCACCTTGCAACAGGCACTGCTATTTCCAAGTGAGAAATGGTACAAAGATCAATGCACACCAAGAAATCATATATTGTTAATGTAAAGGGTTGGATGAATTTCACCTGTGTAGTGATACAGCAACATGCAGGGAAGTTGGATTACCAGGCATTTATTTTGTGTACGGACACCTACAGCAGCTGTAGAATCGAGACATATCATATTTCAGTCACATAAGCTCTTGAGAGCATTAAAGGTGCACCCGTATTGCCAGGTGGTTTGTACTCAGTGGGCTGAGTGCTTGTCAGCAAACAAGACTAGGACCTACAGCAATACTGTATAAGCTGTTATTTTCGCATACATATATTTTTGCGAATGAGGAGGTCATAGACATTTTCGTGAGACATAAGTGCACTATTAATACTACCGTACAGTGACATTTTCATGTGTTGTCAAATTCGCGGTCCCACAGCGATTCGCAAAATTCGCAAGAATTAAACCCTTGCAAAAATAACAGCTTGTACAGTACCGTAAGGAGTCTCCCATGTTCTTGAAAGTTCACTCATGTGGGTTGTACCAATTGTTTTTTTCTCTCTCTCTCTCTTCTGACTGCAACGCCATTGGAAATATCACTCAGGCATGAACTTAAATGTTGTTTGAATGGCTGGCCGATCTATTTGGACATTTTGATTGGCATAATTTCTTTCTCTTTTTTTCCAACTAAATGGAGGGATCTGAAGAGCCACACAGCTCTGGTTTTCTCTTAATCTATTCTGCTGGTGACACAACTTCTTCATGATGACATTCACATGCTGCATCTGTTCAGTCAGGTTGTGTTACCTGGTTCAGAGTTTTGATTTGGTTCATTGAAAGGTTTGTTGTTTTTTGTTTCCTTGTGGCTTGGAAACAGAGCTCAGTGACCAGTTTTCAGTGTCATTTAGTCATACTACTTTCTTGCCTTGGTTCGATATTGATGATATGGAAGCATTTTTACAGACTGCTGTCATGTAAAGATGTGAGGAAAGGGAAACAATGAGGCTTAACCCATGGACTTTTATTTTTTACACAGCATGTTGCAGTGGTCATGATACAGTGTAAAGGAAGTGATGATATCCTTTTATGTTTTGTTTTGTTTTTTTATTGAGAGAGAGGGGTGGGGGGAGGGAGGGGGTTTGCACTTGGTCATACAAATAAGTTGGCTTTCTTCTAGTCATAAAATTGGACTAATTGATAGTACATGATTACAATGATCTTGCAAATCACTGTGCCCAAAATGATCGGCAAGCAACACTTTTCAGTTTTCCCATGTGGTTAGCAGCGTGAAGAAGGTGTCATGCATGTATATGCAGATAGCTGTTGACCCATGTACTGTCAAATGTGAAGTACACTGTATGGCATTAAATTTCTTTTGTCTCTGTGCTGTATTACCAGTATTTTTTCTTTGTTTTAGTAGTTCACAAGCCATTTTGTAAAAGGGAGGCATGTTATTAAGAGGTTGGAACTGGCATTCATAATGATTTCATAAGACAGAGCACATTAAATAGCATATATCATATGGAGAAAGTAGCATGTTAACAGAGGGGTCAAATTGATTTACTTGTGTTCAGGATGAATTCTTTATATTTATAGCTAGAAGAAAGTCATTGCACCCAAATTATTTAAGTGAAAATGGAAATTGACGTTTTGCTTTCAAAAGCTGATATACTGATATTCTCAACCTCTTTATAACAAGCTTCTCCTGTAGTGACTTTACATGGGGGGTTTGCCTTTGCTTGAATGATTATTTTGGAAAGAAAAGTAACATGTAAAATTGCATTTAAGTTACTCCACTGAAAATGGTACAATCTTACACATATTTTTTTTTTTAGTTACTGATTCTTCATTACTTTTTTGTGGAAGTTGTTTTTCTCCATAGGGTATCACATACATCTCTGATCAGCCAAACAAAGCTAGGCAAACCTCAATTTCAAATGTACTGTTTAATAGTCATTGATGATTTTTTTTTTTTGACACTGTGCATGTGTGTCCATATTTACACTGCATGTGTGTTCATATTTCATGTGTACCTTGCTGCTCCAGCAGTACAAATGTAAGTTTGTCATCTTCAAGATTTACAAGTGGCAGAGCAGAAATATTTCCATTGACTAGGATAGTCGCTATGAACAAAATGCAGACAATATTTGAAAATATCAAGAAGGGCATTGTTGAAAATGTATTTTTAATATTTCATAGAAGTTAAAAAAGATGATGTGCAAATGACGAAGATTTGAACTTGTACTTGGTGCAGTTTTGATACCAAACTAAAATCTTTAGAAACTTTTTGAACACTTTTGTACTATGTGCTGCCAAACAGTGACCAAAACATTGTATTATGCAAAGATGTTCATGGCAAAAATGGAAATGTTTCTCAATGCCAGTATGCTGTATATGTTTGTTCATGTATGTTTCCTGATATCTGCCATAAAGTGAAAAGTACTTGATGCTTTGGAAAGTGCGAGAAACAAATTTTGTCATTTTCATCCTTCTAAAATGAGTATTAAATGTTCTTCAGCATTAACATCATTCCAACTGTGCATTGTGCACTTTCCTGAGAAGACTTAAATTTTGTTTGTTCTTCTCTGGAATTAGGGAAACAAAAAGTTTGCGAGAGTCCAGTCGAGATACTTTTAAGTGGCACAAAACGAGCATCAGGAACTTGAAGCACGGCGATCACATACCATATTTGTACAATGTAAATCTGTCCTGGTTGCCTCTACAGTGTTTTAGACCCTAGGGCTTCAATATTGAGTGACGATCTGTCACTTCTCTGCTTTAATGCAGCAATAGTTGCTTGTCATGAATCTGTTCAATGCCTTCCAAATTATAGCTCATTGTTCATTACACTGAGTGGTTAACCATTTCATCGGTGCAAATGAAAGGGTAAGTGTGGAACAGATCCAAGTATACAAAGTTTCAGCCACAGAATTCAGTACATAACATCGTGAGGCATTAACAAGGGGGTGGTTTACAAAAACTGCCAGGAGGAAAGTGAACACTGCAAGCCTCTGTCTCGTTTCACAATCTTTCCCTGCCAAATTCTCTTGATTAAGTGTGTCAGTGGACAAAGACACAATGTTGAGAATGTGTTCAAAATTTCCATATGAAGTATTTTTGCAGTAGATGCAATAAGTGTACATGTACCTGTTCTCACAGATGAAATTAATGTGCTGAAATGCTTAGGGAAACTAATGTTTACAATCCATCTCGATTTACTTTATTTTCCTTTTTTTTTTCACTGTTTAGGAAATGAAGAATATGTATTTCATGGTTATTTGAATACTAAGAGTATTACTGAGAGTTGGGTAGTCCACTACTTATCTGCTCCCCGTGTTCATGAAATGACATTTGAAATAAGTTTTTGCCCAAATGTGATGGAATGATTTGCATTAAAGTGTTATTTTGCAATAAAAGAAGAGAAAAACCAGGACTCTACACATTAGCCTGTTCAAGGAGTATGATATCTTGATCTGCAGGGAGTGGTATCAGATGTGATTATCAGTCACTTAGAAATTGAGAGGACGTATGGAAAAATGGTGTGTGTCTGTCTGATTGCTCTAGGCAAGTGTAAGAATGTTTCCAGATATGGAAGTACTGTACATACACCATATATTTCGCGAGTCTAAATTGTTGCGAATCGGGACTTCCCGACAATTTCGCGAGTGGTTGAATTCGCAATCGTGGAGTCCTGTACTGAACGGAGAAATGTATACACATATGTCACGTTCATATCGGCATTAGGGTCAATATTTCCGCGTGTTTTTAATTTTGCGAATAGCAGCTGACTCACAAAAATAAAAACCTCGCAAAATATTCGTCGTATACAGTAGGTTGTTGTCACAATGTTCTTACTGCACTGGAGCCCTGCTACAAGTTACCTCTAATATAAATATTCCATTGACAACAAGTCAGAAAAAAATAATCAACCATGCACACGTCACACTTTTTCGACCTTGTAGTAAGCATTGACTTCATCAACATTCAATTTCCATGGTGTAAATAGTGCACTCTTTTACTATTTCAGTTTAAGAATTAGTTTTGACTTGGGCAAGGGCAATACTTCCACATAATTAACTAGACTTTGTACAGCTTGATCCTGAGCACAAAGGTGTTATTTCTACGATACCCACTGTAAAAGAAATTTCTGCAGTGTTGAAATTTTTAGGCAATCCGTGCAGCCAGAAACTAGGATAAAATAAAAGCATGCGGATATGTTTGTTTGCAATATGTTCCAGTTGTTCATGTCTTGATTCCGCAGAATTAAAAACACTAGAAACTCGTCTTACCCAACCGAGCGCGAAAAAAATTTCTCAGGCGAAAATATCCACTTTTACAGTACTGTACATGGAAAGAGAGAGGGGATGGGAGGGGGAGGAATAAGAATGTGTCGGCATCAGTTTGTTTAGCTGGCTATAAAACCATGGGAGATAGACAATTCTTTGGTCCTGATCGTTCAACTTCATTTATTCACACTTGCAACAGAAAAAAAAAAAATTGACAGAGAAAGTGTGTGGCAAATACATATTTGTATTCATAATGCAAAATATCAATGCATTACTGCACTCTAACCTCAATCCCTGTTAAGACAATGATCTCCGGGATTAACACTTAATCATGTGGCAATGCTACAGCACATGATCACACATTTCTCTTGTTATTTGTGCTATTATTTGTCATCACAAATATACATGTATGTAGGTGTGAAATTTAACAGAGAGAAAAGCATACTGACAGAATTGCCTCAGATTTTGATAGTTATATTCAGTGTTGGAGAGATATCTCTCTCCTGTGCTGTACCATCCCTAACATGTTATAGGATGTGATCATGATTGTCAGGAGTGAACCTTCAACAAGAATAACTTTTATCATGACAATGATAAAAAGTACAATAATCATAATCACAATTATCGTAATTATGATATCAATAATATTGATAACAACATTCTTACAAACCTACAACCGGTACAAACTGTAAATTTTCTAAACTTAAATTTGCGGCAGTAGGTAATCAAACACTACAGTGATATGATGACTGTTATGCATGCATATTTCCAAGACCAACATGTAGTTGTGAATGAGAGGAAAACTCCTGTCCCTTACATATACATGTACCAGGGAGGTACCAGGGAAGCTTGAGTTACAGCTCGCCAAGTAACGCATTGCTTATACCGGTACTTGGCCTGCTTTTGCTTAGTTGACCCTGACATTACAAGGGGGTAAATGGACTATTAAACACTGGCAGTATATCCATGTTGATTTTGATTCATCCAGGTAGAATGATAACAAGACTTAATCAAATCTGTTCAACTGGACTTACTTGTGAAAATCACAAATTACTGCTCTCTTCATGATAATAACAAAATTCTTCTCTCGGTGATTTTCACAGGTAAGTCTAGTCGAACAGATTACATGTTATATACAAGCAGCAAAATCAGAAGCAGACCTGCAGGAATTAATAGTATCCATTAATTCATTTTAATTTTAGTCCAATCTTACAACAAAGTAAGAAGAGATAGGTCATGCAGCTCCTTCATCCTTCATCTGTCTTAATTCTGCTTGAAATAAAAGCATACCTGAGATGGTGACATTTATGTTGATTATATAAAATGACAGTATCACAAATGTTGCAATGCAAGTGATTATAAAACATAAAAAGAAAAAAATAACACCACAGAGCAGCAGCAGAATACTCCTGACCATGAATCATTGTAATTCCACATACTCATTACAGAAGAATTACAGTTTTGTTTTGTAATAGCATGGGCCAAAAATTTTGCCAAATTACTGTTGAGCTTGCCGAACAGATTCATCTGATTGGAATGTCAACTGGATAAAAGTTCATTTTGTCGCAATCAGTGACCACGTGGCCAGTGAAAATCACCACATCTACTGGGGAAAGTGTTCCATCCTAGCCAGAGACTCTGTCAAAACCTCACGATGGATAACAGAAGCCATCCACATTCACAAACAACAAGGAAAAACTTTCAACCGAGACCTAGGGTAATTATACTCCCTTTCCTCAAAATATGATCCCGTTCTCTCAGATCGTCATGCGCCAGCTACGTCGGCTAGTGGGAAAACAAATTTCTCACAGTGTTCGATCTGAAGAAGCCTACAGATCCAGTAAGTGAAAGTATAATCAAACAGGTAATTTACAACTGATTGTGGCAAAATGAACTTTTATCCACTTAATGTTAAGCACATCATACTTAATTTTGATGAGTAGACTACTACACATACAAGCACTGGCAAATGTTGTGGCTAAATCTATGTGGCAAGACTACTACACATACAAGAACTGGCAAATGTTGTGGCTTAGTCTATAAGGCAAGACAGAAAAACAGTCCTCTTTAAAAGCACCATGTCATTTCAAGAATTCTTCCTCTGCTCTGCAATTACAGCTGGAATGATAAGAATATACACTAGCATTATATCACAGAAACATTAAAAGGCAAGAAAATATTTTTTCAGACAACACACCCTCCCAAATCAAAAGCAGTACAAAAAAATGAATGCACACTGATGTTCACATCAGTTGCTTATCAATATACTCAGAAGGTGGTGTGGAAGTGTCTATGTTATGCTGATAACACATAAACTATTTACACATGCCGATATTTGAATTGTCAAGCATACGTAATGAAGGACAGGAAGAAATCTTTTTCTACAACCTGAAGCTCTAAATTTAATCACTAAATAAGCAATGCAAAGAATCTCCGTCTCCCCAGGCTTGAACTAAATTCTGCACATGAAATTACAATTACAGTTTTACAAACCCTTCAGGAGGATTTAACCATTCACTAATAGTCCTTTTTACATCCTACAGAAAAAAAAATCAACAAACAAACCAACAGGCACACATATAAACACACACATTATGTGCTCTACCTGTCTGGGATACAAACTTTCAGAAGTATCCAGTGGTATATTCATACAATAATTTGTACACTGTACACTATATCATACACTTGAAAAGGCTGCATAGAATTGATGTTTCATAAAACACACATATCCAAAGCACGGGTGTAATGGCAAGAGTATTACATCAGAATTTGTTCACTGGACCAATGTGTGGAATGGCTTAAAGTCAATACACATTTCTCCCAGACATAAAAACCATGACCAGTGTAAAAACAAGCATCACTGACTGAGTGTATATGTATGATACAACAAGATAGATTAAATGTAAGGCATCTAGAACGGTTGAAGGCAAGCTAAGGACAAACAGCCAGACTGGGAGAAATTCAAACTCAAGTGGGAGATTGAGAGATTTTGAGAAATTAAAGTGACCTCAAAGCTTGAGATCTGCCACTGAAAGAAGGAGACTTAAATGCAATTTCTGTCTACACATCAACACAAACATATAATCAGTAGAGGTGAAAATACTAACTATAGTGTTCTAATTTCAGCTTTATGTATACAGTGTGAATTCACTGAACCTACTTAATTAGGCACATACAACACCAACAATAGTGCAAAGCACAGAGTCTCAAGTAAAAAGGCATCTACTATGACACCTTCTTATCAAGACATTTCATTAACCTGTTGATGGACTGATTTTGCTACAACACACACTTCCCACAGACACTTGCCAAGTACACTCAGGGCACCATTTCATAAAAGTTGTCAGCCCTGACAAGTTGTCAGTCACTGACAATTACCATAGTAACAGTCAGTGACAAGAGCATCTCAACCAATCAAAACCAAGGATTTTACTGAAATTGTCAGAGACTGACAACTTGTCAGCGCAGACTAATTTATTGATGAAACACCCCCAGGACTCGTCCTCAATGGGTTAAGAGACAAAATATTTATCTCACTTGAAATCATATCTCTTCAATGTGGCAACAGCAAGATAAATATCTGGGAATTTTTGTCACATCAAGTTGTTCACTTTAATAATGAAATAGGTAAGAGATTTATTTGAGTAAGAAAGACTTCTAAATGGGGAAAATCACTATTTATCATTGATCACGTCTCCTTCAACGACATCATATGAATTCACCTGTCATGACATTAGCCTAATTTGTCAAGTACTGTTCAAGTGTTCACTACTTTCAATATGAAATAATAGTTAAAATGCTTTTTCTAACATTTGTGTGAAACTACTGATGTCTTTTTTTATAGTTTGTGTATGATGTGATAAACATACTTTAACCTGATCAGTCTTTTCAAGAATCATTAAAGTATTGAAATCTACACAGAAATGTGTGATAAAATTTTACAATGTTTCTGTTCTGGAGAGTTCATTCCCCATACTACTAGGGAGTTGGACTTCCACCTCCCTGATACTACTACACACATAATGAGTTGAGCAATGAATTACTTATGCAGTGATCTCGACTGATTTTCATTTCAGTAATATTTTTGCTCAAGATGCTATCTGGTGTGTTTTTTTCCATTACAGAGGCTGCTGGAAAAGACATGTACTGTAGTATCAAAACCATAATAACCTCTTTCAATTATTTGTTACCCATATGCAGTTAAAAAATAGCATTGCAATATAGTTTGTCCTGTAGTGTTTGAATGTTTTGTATCCCAAAGAGACAATACATTTAATATGTTCATATTGAACGGCTTCTCTTTTTTAATGTGAGCTGCTACCATGATTTCATGGAAATATGAACTTTCACCACAAAACATGATAAAGTTAGATAAAAGAAAAGCATTGATTTTCAAATTGCAGTAAATACATGTATACTTTTTCCAGACTCTAACCTTTCTTGTGATATAAAAGGCATACCTGGTGCTTCATTTCCACGAACCTACCATAAAAATGGCAAGATTGCAGGCCACACAAATTTGGCTTTGATGTTGAGATGCAGTTATTATAAACATTCAAGTATGTAAAGATAAAACACACGTCTAAAGGGAGATTGTTCAGCATTGAGTTTGACACAAATATAAATCTCTTATTTTTCAACCAAAGTACCGTATTTCCAATTTTCACAGATATACTGATTGCGACTGTATCATGGTAACATGGAGAAAAGTTGCATATAAAATGATTCATTGTAAATGAAAAAATGAAAGCTATTACCCTGTTTTCTGTGTGATACTCTCTAAAAAAAAATCAAGTGAAAATATTCACTCTTAGAGTAGCAAATTCAAAAAAGAGTGAATTTAGTGTGAAATTGGAGTGAATTTTGAATGAAAATGTTAAGTTTCACTCATTTTGGAGTGACCTCAAGGATCACTCGAAGATTTTGGAGTGATCCCTGAGGTCACTCTAAAACAAGTGAAAATGACCATTTTCACTCAAAATTCACTCCAATTTCACCCTTAATTCACTCTTTGTTGAATTCACTCTTTCAAGAGTGAATATTTTCACTCGATTTTTTTTTAGAGAGTACAATCGTACTACCATGGTGAAGTTTCTACATTAGTGCTGTCACATAATTTTCCCATTCATTCCACTCAAGTTTTATCTGTGCAATATCTTGTGCTTTTCCATTTCATTCTTGGAGAAAGTTTAACTTCTCTTGAAGTTAGCATTTTCCTCTTAGAGGGTAAGCTGAAATGAGTCTATGGGTTCCTAACCCATCATCAACACTCATGGCACACCCTGAACTCTCTCACAGCACTCCGAGGGTGGCTTGTTCCAGTTGTACACATAGGACTGCCGCAGCTGTTCCTCCCTCGCACACATTTTGCCATGTTTTTGGAGGTGGCTCCACTTCTCCTTGAGTTCCTGGTTTGTCTGTTTGTGCGTGATGAGGTAAACATTTCTGCAACCTCGCGACTTGTACTCTGTGTCAAAGCGTGGATCGTGCTCGCGATCGACGTCAATGGCACCCATCCATGAACCTAGTGAGATGTCTTCCGCATTGTACTTTTTGAGCATTTTAGCGTTCACAGCTACATAGTGCACCAAGTCGCTGGAAAGCACATACCCTCCACCGAGAGCATAGGGAAGGTAGTGATCGCAGAGGAGCCAGTCGTTTTCTGCGTACTTTCCACGTGTGTGCGCATGCTGGCGTCCATCGAAGAAGCCCCAGTACAGCTTCTCCTGGTTCTTGCTGCGCAGCTCCCGTGACAGAGCATCCAGTCTCACCAACGAATCATCGTCGACCTTCAGCACAAACTTGGCATCCACATGCCTGTCCACCCAGACGAAGGAATCGATGAGCTTCTGGGTGTTAGACTTGATGTTTTCTTGGACGGAAGAAAGCAGCAAGAGGTCATGATGCTGGCCGCTCTCTTTCTCCAGTGCTCGTTTCTCCTCGCCGGACAGGCCGTACGTCCCGATGACAAACTTGATGATCATGTCCTTGGTTCTCTTCGTCATCCATGTCTCCCGGATGGTGTAACGCCGTGCATCCAGCTGTGGTCCAGACATAATGAGCACCACCAGAAAGGACGAGTGGTCTCGCTTGACCGACTTTAGCCCCTCGTTGCGGGCAGTGTCTTGAGGTGGGCATTCAGGGGCAGGACCAGGGTTGCACTTTGACATGTACATAAACACCCCGATAAAGGAGAGGACTGGAATGATGAGGAGCAGCGTCACTGTTGGGGACTTCACCTTCCGTGCCATGACGGGATCTCGGATAAGCCTTACAGTATTTATATTCCTGTTGATGAAGAGACAGGTAGATAGGGGAGACAGAGGAAAAAAACAATATTACAGTGAACCGAATTTACTTCTCGTATTTCACAACATCAGCAAACATATATTTATCACCAAACAAAATATCAACATTATCAAAATACTGATAGAAACATACAAACTGATAATGAGACCTGAGACTGAGTAGGTAAATAATACAAGAATATCATCTAAATAATTTATGGAACCAAAGATTTAGGTCCATAATAAATAAGAGTGGGAAGTGTGACAGAACCCATTAAATTTATGTGAAAATCAATGCTTGTAAACTCTAGTTGGTTCCTTTGGTTGAGTACACCATTACAGAAAAAAAAAATTCGATAAAAAAAACGATCTATTAAGGCCATTTAAAGATACTCAGTACTTGCTTGTATCAATGATAAACAACAAAGAGAATTGTTTATTATTCATCCACTCATAATAATTTTTTTTTCAACTCTGACAATTCGAAGCAATGAGAGGGAGCAAAAAAGGGAGAGAAAAAGTGAAAGATATGTTAGTCTATTACCTGCTCACAAATATCATCTTCAGACAGCTACTTTGTGAAAGAGAAAGAGAGAGAGATAGAGAAAAGAGAGTATGTTACATTCTATCAAATTCTCAAACTGTTTTCAATGTCTGAAAACAAAAATAAAGACAATTGTCTCTTGAATTAGGCTATTTTTTTCCTTTGAAATGTCATTATGCACTATTAGTAAACTTGAGACAATCTTGTCTAAATATTTGTTCCCTGCTCACGGCAATCACAGAAAAAGGGTGGGTAAACTGCTGACAATGAAAACAAAGGTAGAGAAAATGAAGATGGAAACAACTGGGGCGGGAGTACATTAATCATGCAACATTATCAGATTTACAAAAACCTTGGACAAATTCAATGAAATTTGGGTGCATTTATTCCAGTGCTAAGATATCTAACAACTTCCAGGCTGAAAAAGTTTTGCAATATTTGATTGTGTGTGTTAACTTGGATTTCAAATGTTTGAGGTAATTTGTTTGCATTTAAAGGACAAGTCCACCTTCATATACATAAGGATTGAGAGAATGCAGCAATATTAGCAGAACACATCAGTGAATGTTTGAGGAAAATTGGACAATCCGTTCAAAAGTTGTGAATATTTTAAGTATCAGCGCAGTCACTGCTGGAAGAGAAGACTACTACAGTGTATGATGTCACATGCCTACAACTGTATAAGGAAAATAAAAAGAGAATTTCACAAAACTTTACTTTTTGAATAAAGTGCACATTTCTTCGACTTGCTACTGACGTATGTTAAGGGTAATATTATTCTTCCTGCCTTCTGAAAGAGAGAAGTCGAGTGTTCTTTTGTTATGCGAGAAAAATGGAAATATGTTGAATTTTCTTTATTCTTTCTTTATATCGTTGTACTCATGTGACATCACAAGCTATGGCAGTCTTTTCATCCAGCCGTGACTGAGCAGAAACTTCAAAAATTCATAACTTTTTAACGGATTGTCGGATTTTGCTCAAACTTTCATTGATGTGTTCTACTAATATTGCTGCATTCACTCAACCCACATGTCTATGAAGGTGAACTTGTCCTTTAAATGCGAAACTGGTTGTCACCTTCTCTTTTTCGTTGTTACTGTAATTTGATTTGATTGATTTGCCCATTCCTTTGTTGTTTTTGTGACTGTTGTATTTGTAACATTGTATTCATCAGGGGTGGATCCAGGAATTTCGTAAAGGGTGCAGGGGCGCAAAAATATTTTTGGTGCTAATTCCGGGTTCATCTCATTCTTTTTTTTTTTTCTTTTGTTAGAACAAAATATAAAGAGGGGGCCCGGTGCGCCGCCCTCTGGATCTGCCACTGTTCATGGCCTCTGTGAAAAACAGTCTTACTTCAAGGCTGATCAACGGCATTTTATCCCATGATTAAATGATATAAAGCAAACAAGCAAACATGATGAGAAAGAAGAGATGCTTTTGCACTGTTGCCCTCTCATGCAAAGAGCACCCCCAGCAGTAAAAAAAAAACCAAACAAATATAATACATTGTACATGTACCATCATTCCAAATAGCAACAATACAATGTAACCAATGTATGTAGTGGGTAACCCTCCATTAGAATACAATATGATTGTGAGATGGATAAAGTCAAAGACAGGAAAGAAAGGGAGACAATTTAGGTCATGTGGCAGTATTGTAGTATGTAGTACCGTGGTAGTAGTAGTAGTAGAAATTGTTAGTGACAGCAACATAGTGGCACTAGTAGTGGCAGTAGTAGTAGTAGTAGTAGTATAATGTAGTGGTAGTATAGAACAAGTAACAGCAGTATAGTACTACTACAGTGTACACTACACAACAGGGGTTGCAGAATGTTTTGTAAGGCTGGGAGACAAGGGTCAATGGTCCCCCCCCCCCCCCATTTTTTTTAGATGGGAAGGATCCAATGATGGCACCATCAGAAAGTATGGATGTTTTGAATTTTTCTGATTTCTTTTTCCTTCAATTTTTGTCAAGACCCCCCCAGGTTTGGCAGCCCCTGCACAATAGGTGCTCAATTTCCTGGGTTTAAAGGGACCACAAACCCAAAGAGCAATGTGGATTGAGTGAAAGCAGTAACATCAGTAGAACACATCAGTGAAAGTTTGAGGAAAATCGGGCAATCAATGTCAAAGTTATCAATTTTTAAAGTTTTGGTGTTATAACTGCTGGGTAAGGAGACTACTAGAGGTTATGATGTGTGACTGGACTACAGTATAAAGAAAATATAAAGGGTATTCAATAAAAATTAATTTTTCATGAAAATTACACATTCCATCAACTTGATACTGACATATGTTAGGGGTAGCACTGATTTTCCCCAACTTTCTTTAAGCGGTTGTCAATTAAGTACTCTTTCATATTGCTAGAAAAGTGAATTTTTGTGGAATTCCTTTTACATTTTCTTTATATTTTTGTCCACTCATACGTCATAACCTCTAGTAGTCTCCTCATCCAGCGGTTCCAACACCAAAACTGTAAAAAAATCATAATTTTTGCATCGATTGTCCAATTTTCCTCAAACTTTCACTGATGTGTTCTACTGAAGTCAATAACATCTAAGTATAAACTTTTAAAATATTTGTTTTCTAAATATACCAGTTAATTTTGTTTAATGAAAAAACCTGTCATGTTTCACTTGTCCTTGAGATTTTGTAGTGTGTCCACAGACCTTTTCCATCCCTCTCCTTTTCCTTCTCTAATCTTCCCTGCTCCTCTTTCCTCGTTCTTTGTTGTCCAGTATCTGAGTGCATTTCCTCAAGTTCTGTTATTTGAACTGTGTTTTGTGTTGTTGTTGTTGTTGTTATGTTGGGGTTTTTTTTTGTGGCCGATTGCATATCTTCCTTTCCGTTCAATTTTCCTGGCATACCTGGCCCCATAGTGTCTGTGTCACAAATGTGATATATTATATAGTTTATATGTTTGCATTCTATAATTCTAGTAAGTATTGTTCATAGTATCAGCATCATATATCAATGAGTAAATTTACAATAGTATATAGAAGAATTGAAAATGAATATGTTTTATTGGTATAACAAATTGGTGCTGTTGTTGTTTTGTTCCAGTGTTCCATGTCTTACAAGCTTGGCTTTCTTAGTGGAACACTGTTTTCCTTCATTGTGATTATTTACTATTTTTGTTGCCATGGCAAAGTGCATTGTTTCTTTTTTATGACATCATTCATGCATATACTTTATATTGTATTTGGAAAAAAAAATCCTTTATCAGACGAGTATAAGAAAAATGAAAAAATTGTATCACTTTGGATTATGTCAACTTTTTCTTTTCTTTTTGATGATGGAAATAAATACACTATTGAATTGAACTGAATTGAATACTAATGTTAATGCTTTTACTCAATCCACATTGCTCTTTGGGTTTGAGTTCCCTCTAATCCCATAGAAGTGGTTATCTCAGCTAGCTAGGAGAAAGACAGAAAGACAATGAGAGACAGAAAAACAATGAACCAAATAGAGAACCAGACTAGTAGCATATAATCGAGAGTGAATCATTCATGATTATGTCAAATAATTATAATGCCACAAAACATAAAATTTTATGATATAACGATCTACTATATCACTATAGCTACCACGCAGTTGAGCCCATGACACATGTATTGGATTCCCCACAGCACTCCTAAAATGAATATAACACCACACTTCAGTAACCACGACTAAGGATTCAGCTGCAGAGGTCTATAATCTCCTTTGATTGGTTAAAAGTTTTGGATTTTCACAACGCTACGCCGTTCATCGAGATTTGTTAGCAAATGACAATGCGTATGGAGCAATTTAGTCAAAGAAAGTTGACGATAACTAAAGCCGAACTCGGGGTACGCGGATGTACGGTAATCGTTGCCTTGAGACCGCACCAATTTTGTCTATGGCTGTCTACGTGGCAACGCTGGTTTGATCAGCTACCAGCAGTACTCAGTAGCCAAACAACAGCTCTCTAATCTCTTGTTCATATCGACATAAATTTTGACGTCGTCGGAGGTTCATGTGGAGGTACATCACGACCCCGACATCTGATGTCAGTAAATTAATGTATATTTTAACAGCTAGATCACATGATGAAGGTAACCCAAAATCTGAACGTTGCAAACGACAATATTCGAAACTGTAACTTTCCAACCACAACACACAAGCACAAGTACGGATCAATGCTTGTAAACCCATTGAACATCAGGTGCCAGATTTAGTTCTCAAACAATAACAACTTTATAGCAGACAGTCTTACCTTCCTTAAAGAGATCTCTTGTGAACGGTCTCTTGGATATTTCATCGACGTCCTCAGATATCTGCATTTGAGCTGTTTCCAACCTCTCTCCAGCTTCAAGCTCGCAACGTCCTAACCCGCGACCGCATATCATATGCGCAGCGATACCACTACCAGTGTCAGTTTGGAAAGTTATTGACTTGGCAGTTTCCCTCACTTGAGCCATAATGAGAGCACGGCGAGGTCACCCGCGGTACCCTGTTTCCCCTCAACGTGGAACAGCTGTAGTCTGCGCATTCAAACTTGACTGAGGGCATTTAACATCCGGTTTTGACCTTTGCATTCAATGGGCAATCGCTGGTCTCTGATGAGAATTGTGACTTGCCGGTGATGAAGAGGCGAGAACAGGTCAATGGTTGTTATAACAACACCTGACATGTGCGAGTAGGATTTGGTGGCTTATCTATTATGTAAAAGATATGACGGGAACGGAAGGGCATCTAGATCTTCCAAACTTTCAAGTTACGGTCCTTCATAACAACAAATATTGTCAAATGTGTATAAAAATATGATTTCGAAAAAAAAAATGTACTGAATCATGTGGATGTGTGTGTGTGTGTGTGTGTGTGTGTGTGTGTGTGAGAACATTTCCTCCCTCTCCATCTCTCTCTGTAGTGTCTATCCGTATCTGAATATCTACTGGTATGAACATCTACTAAAAAATAACTGGTATATATACATACATTCTCTCCATCCCTCTCTCTCTCTCTCTCTCTCTAGGCCTATATATATATATACAGTGTATATATATATATATATATATATATATATATATATAATCTACGTGTGAGTGTGTGTTGTATGGGTGCATACTAACACATACATATTCAAAGCCTGTAATACTTTGCTTCAGTATTAAAGGCATTGTTTACCATTTGCAGATTAAACAAAAACCCAGCTTTAGTGCTTCAAAATAGTTCTATACACATGTGAGTTAGGGATAGAAACAACCAGTATAAAAAGTTAGATATTCAGATGTGAATAACGGTTAGAATAAGATTGTTTCCAGACTATTAAAGCCATCTATACAGTATGGTTTTGTGAGAAAAGCAATTATATCTCCTTATATTTTAGGCTTTATTGAAAAAAAAAAACAAGGAAAAGTAGAAATTACGCGGTGCGTAATATATGTCCCCGCCGGAAGTAGCATTTTATAACAAAATGTACAATACAGGTCAAAAAATCAAGGTCAAAGGTCAAAGAAGTCAAAGGTCAAAATTCTGTGTAGAAGTTTTGAAGCCCTCACCTAGTGCCATCACATAAAGCAAACGGAATCGAAATCGGGTTAGAAATGGCGAAGGAGTAGCATTTTGTAGCCAAATGTACAATACAGGTCAAAAATCAAGGTCAAAGGTCAAAGAAGTCAAAGGTCAAAATTCTGTGTAGAAGTTTTGAAGCCCTCACCTAGTGCCATCACATAAAGCCAACGGAATCGAAATCGGGTTAGAAATGGCGAAGGAGTAGCATTTTGTAGCCAAATGTACAATACAGGTCAAAAATCAAGGTCAAAGGTCAAAGAAGTCAAAGGTCAAAATTCTGTGTAGAAGTTTTGAAGCCCTCACCTAGTGCCATCAAATAAAGCAAACGGAATCGAAATCGGGTTAGAAATGGCGAAGGAGTAGCATTTTGTAGCAAAATGTACAATATAGGTCAAAGGTCAAGGTCAAAGTTCACGACTGAAATTCTGTGTAGAAGTTTCAAAGCTCCCATGTAGTGCTATCATATAAAGCAAACAGAATCAAAATTGGCTCATAAATGACAGAGAAGTAGCAAATTGAAGATTTTGATCACACACGGACACACACACGGACACACACACGGACACACGGACGGACGGACGGACACACGGACACACACACCTACGGAGCCCATTTCATAGTCCCCTGCTCGAACTCGTTCGGCGGGGACAAAAATATGGTACAATGTTTTGTGATACATGTACAACTGACCTACCCATATGCATCAAATGATATAGTTCTAATAGGTAGCCTTTGAGATTGTGTACAATTTGTCCCCTTTCTGTACTTTTCCCCCTCCAATCTTAGCTCTCTGTCATTGTTCATATTTATCCCTTAGTGACAATTTGATTAACCCATATCCGCCGGTCGAGTACTGAATGGAAATTTTTGTGGTGTTGAAATTTTCGCGCAACCAGAAACTACCACAAAAATAAAAGCACGCGAATATTTTTGCTTTGCCATATGTTCCTGTGCGTGATGTCTTGATTCCGCGGAATTAAAAACATGCGAAACTCTTCTTACCCCGCCAAGCGCGAAAAATTAGTAGCATGAAAATATCCACTTTTGCAGTAATGCAGTCTTTGTACAGGCTGTTGCTGCCAGAGACTATTTCCCATAAGTTCACTAAACTGTGCCGTCTCAAATTCAAGGTAATGTCACCGGCACTTATGAAAAGAAAACTATGGAAAACTATATATCAATTGAAAGAGAAAGAAATGGCCTTTCATATAAGATGTAAATAAGCATCATGTCATGAATTATATGACGTCATAATATTTCATATTTTCATATGATTTCCATATCTATGAATAATCACATCGTTTATTCAAAGGAAACCACTAATGAAAAATATCCATAGCTTTTATGCAGAAAAACAACTATAAATTTTGAATTTTTCATAATGTAAGCTTTCCGATGGTATATAACTCATACTATTACAAATATGAAGAAATATCGAATAATAACTCAAAGAGCTGCACCTGCAGACTAGCATGGTCTATAAACTCATAGACTCTATGGGTGGGACTACAGTAAAGTAGGCTTATACGTACACGTACAGCAGTGTTCGATCTCACATAGATGTAGATTCAGTCAGCAGCCTGCTGTAAACCTCAGAAGTGAATACGAATCCAAGTGAAACATCAGTAACAGAAGTGATGCAAAGGACTGTACGGATATCAGGTCATAGTTCACAGGCTATAATTTAATATAAAGCTATATAAATGGCGTCATTTGGGAAATTGGAAAGTCTGGAGAGGAGAAGAAATGCTGCTAGCCTCTTCCTCATGTACAAGATTCAGCACAACATGGCAGCCATCAATGCACAGCACTACACATCACCCATGATTGTTAGCAACACACGACAGTACCATCCAAACAAGTTGCTGGCAATTCCTACCCGGACCCAACTCTATCGGAACTCATTTTTTCCACACACCGTAACTGCTTGGAATGGGCTTCCTAAAAACGCCCTTGAAGCCACTTCATTGGAGGCCTTCAAGGGAGCTCTTCCACTCAGCATCTAGACTGAGGAACTGGATTTTATTCGCACCATATACATGTATTTTAAATGCACCAACAAGCATGCACTGCAAATGAGCACCTAAGTTCAACTCCTTAGCACTACATCCTGACTTATGGATCCTGCTGAGTATCTTCGTAGAAGCACTGTCCAAGCCATTTCTGCCATGGATTATCCCGTAGATCGGCATTCGCAGTGTTTGCGTGAACTACGGGATATCCCGTAGATCGGCGGATATGGGTTACAGTTTTTAGCCTTCTAGGTCTTCTCCTCGTCTCCTCACACATACATCTCAAATACTTTCTTGCATCATACTAACAACGCAAGTACAAGTGTACATATCATTTCAATTGAAGTGCATTGTATAAATAACTGTTTTAATTATCCTATACAGTACAACAAAGACTCACTTTCCAGCAAATATAAACACAAATGGCAAGAAGTACAGTACACCATGTTAAAATAATATTTTGATAATACAGTACATGACAATGATAATAATATAAATCATGACATATACATGTACCATGTGACATAACAAATAACATGACTACAAACTACATGTAGTTTAAGTTTTTAAACCACATTTTAGATTTCCCTGTCCTTCAAATCAAATCCTTTTTCCTGGTCACTGGATACATTGTACATGTACTAGAATGGACCTATTATAGGTCCATGATACTAGACAGAAAAAGGCCAAGGAAATGACGGAGTGAAATTTGTGAATCTACAGATTACACTACAAAGCTAAAGATGAAGATGAAATGAATTGAACAATGTAATTTTGATCAAATCATTGTTGTAATTAAAAACACACACACACAGGTGGGGAGCTGTGCAGGATTTTCAGTTTCATTCAGTTTTGTAGAGCAAATGTGAATATACACATGTACCTACATGTACCTCTCTTTCATATGTTACAATGTACATCACAGTGGCGGATCCAGAGGGGGGCGCAACCGGCGCATGCCCCCCCCCCCCCTTTAATTTTCGTTAAAAACAAAGAAAAGAAAAAGAAAAAAATGAAATGAAACCCGGAAGTGGCACCAGAAATATCAGTCACGCCCCCCCTTTACAGAATTCCTGGATCCGCCCCTGCATCATATTCGATTTCAAGTATCATCAGCTCAGCACTCAACTTTAAGAGAACACTTTTCACTGTAATTCCTACATCTTCACATTATGTTTCATTTTAATTCACATGCTAAATATAAAATCAATCCCGGCACTCTGTAGAAAAAAAAAATCCTTGCCTAGTTGCCTGGGCCATTGTCCAAGTACATCTCAGATAGATTAGTCCATCAAGCCAACCCTCATTGATACACTAAATCAAATGTCATGATGGAGTCATACAGCAGGGCTCAACACTAACAGTGGCCCAGTGGCCCGGGGCCACCAAAAACGCACGTCGGGCCACCAGAATTTCAGAAATGAAGAATTTGGTGGGCTGATCGGCCATCAAAAAAGGTCGGATGTTTGCCTTTGGGTCACCAAAAATAAAAGTTAGTGTGGAGCCCTGCATACAGTACATGCAAAGTTCATGATAATTACTACTACGCTAGTATACAAAGGGACAGATGTTGCAACTGCCATTTTAGCATGAGTGCACCATTACTTTTATTCAAATCGAAAATCGTTTCCAAGTTTAGGTAACGTAAGTTCAATGACACAAAGGAATAGTGAAAGTTTTGCTGAAAATGGACAAGAAATTTATAAGAAAGGTATGTAATAATGAAGTTACACATACATTATCTTTCCTGAACAGTGATATTGGCTAATTGGTCACAGTAATATCAAATACAGTTGTAATACTACCCGGAGATACAATGATGTACAGTCATGACTAACCCGACTGAAAATACAAAAATAGTTTGAACACAAAGCAGAGTTTGCTAGAAAAGAAAATCTTAACATCACAATACATGAGCACATACAGTGTATTCTAGCATCGGTAGTAGGGAAGCTGGCCAATAATGCTTCACAAAAAGTGAGACTGCGCTCTCCTGCTTATATTTATAATGTTTTTATATTTATCTAAATACATCAGACAATAATCAGCTTTTCCTCTGTCCAAAACCAAATCGTATAGAAAAATGTGTCTTCAGTTGATGGAAAATAAGCATTGACCATTAATGTTTCACATCCTCATATATATTGTTCTTTCTTTTCATGCATGATAAATCAAAAGAAACGTTTATACAAAAATGAAAATCTAAACCCATAGCAAATGCAATACAGGCAGTTTGTTGATAAATTGAGGCATAAATTGAGGCATAATGGGCACTTTACAGCTCATCAAATGCAACACAATTAAATCCTAAATTTATCCACCAACCACTACACAAAAGTATTTATTGAGCTGACACCCAATGAGAATTAAACATTATGACAATGGATTTGTATGATTCGCACCTGACAAATAATTTCTATTTGTAAACAAGTTACCATTTCAGTCCCCTGACTGCAAATTTACATACCATTTGCAAATCACAGCTGTAAATCCTAAAATGTAATACTGACTGATCAATTTAAATGGCAACAGATGGTGCCGGGTTAGAAATTGATACATATAACAATGTTCCGTGTAGGTCAATATCGAGGAGTTGTACATAGCTGCAAACATGGATACCAGGTTTAATTTCTTTTTTTTTTCAAAAAGATTTTCTCACTATGGAATTTCAGCACCGTCTTTGGCAAAACTTGTACAACATATTGAGCAAGTTTCATAAAAGTCGTAGCAAGAGGATTTCCATCTTTTCTTTTTAAATGTTATTGTTTTCCTGTGGGTTTTTTTTTTTCAAACATTACAGGGTTGAGAGATACATTGTAACATTCGTTAAGCACTGTAAGTGTAAGTGTTACATGCAGTGACACCATCTGTACATCTACCAATTTATGCATGAGGTCAAAGGAGAGGTTGTACATTTATGTGATATTCAGGCTAAGAATAGCAGATTTCACCCCCACACTGATGGAAGGAATCCATACAAAGTTTGTTATTGGAAGCAACCCATTCTTCCCCATCTCCTTTCTACACGATGTATGCACATACTTGTATTTAACAGAGTATTCATGAATACCATTCAGTCTGGTGGTCTCAACATGAGCAGAGTGGCAAAATTCCCCAACCTCCCTGTCAAAAGTTTACAAAATACATGTGTTTACAAATGCACTTGATCCAAAATGCTCTGAATTTGACACATACACACATACTATGCCAAAAAGACTCTTACCTGCAAGAGAGGCTTAATGAGTCATGACCATGTGTAGTTCAACATACCCTGTACATTATACATCATCTATTCTATGTGGCAACTTACACTGCATGGGCATCTGTTTTAACATGATTTTGTTATGAGAAAATTCTTGCGGTCCCCAGTATCCCTGCTGCCAGCAAACAACATTTGAACGCCAAGTCAGATTCATTTGCAGGATCTGATTCGTGGGTTCCTCAAGTGTCAAAACAGCATACAGTGTAATGCAGCATGACATACAGAAAAAACTTCCATGATTTCTTTTCAAAAGAATATAAAAACTCTGTGTCCTTTCTGTGTGTATCACGGTAAACCTTGTTCTCTCTGACAGCATTCTGTTGGAGGTTTCTGCCAGTCGTATCTATAGGAAGGTCTTATTTGAAACTCCTGGGCACAAAGTCTACCTGTTCTCTTGTAGTTCAGCCATTTCTGCCTCATGTCCTCCGGGGACTGCTTGTGAGTGATGAGGTAGCTGTTTGAGCATCCGCGTGACTTGTACTCTGTGTCAAATCTGGTGTCATGCTCGCGGTTGACTTCCACTGCAGCGAGCCAGGAACCCAGTGACACATCTTCACCTTTATATTTCTTCAAGTACCTAGAGTTGTCACTGACAAACTGCACCAAATCTGAAGAGAGGACATATCCACCACCCTTGGCATACGGCAGGTATCGATCGCATAGGACCCAGTCAGTTTCGGCATATTTCCCTGCCCTGTGGACACGGGCTCGTCCATCAAAGAATCCCCAGAAGAATTTCTCTCTGTTTTTCCCTTGAAGCTCTGCAAGAACCATGTCTAAGCGCACAAAGGAATCATCATCAACTTTTAATACAAAACTGTAATCAACATTGTGATCCAACCACACGAACATATCAATAAGTTTTTGTGTAAGAGCACTGAAACTGTCGGTTAGGTCAGGCAGAAAGAGCAAATCTTTGAACTTTTCCTGTTCGTGAGCAAGGAGTTGCATTTGCTCGGCTGATAAGCCGTCAGTTCCTATGACAAACCTCACAAGAACTTCATCAGTTTTCAGCATCAGCCATGTCTCTCGCAGGGCCTGTCGTCCTGCCAGCAATTTGGGCCCTGACATCACTAATACAACGACAAATGCAGAGAGCGGTTTCACTACTTTCTGGTCATCAGATCCTCCACTGTCATGGTTCCTCTCCACAGACAAGGGTGACTGTTTGCAATCCTTCAACCCTGCTTGGCCGTCATCACATGTCATCATTAGAATGAACATGGCGGAGAGTGAAAAGAGTGGTATGCACAGCAAAAGCTGCCAAAGAAACCTCCGCATGTTCCGTGACATCGTAATGGTGTTGCATCACAGCGTCACACCTGTGTGCATAAGGACATGAAAGGAGGTTTGAAATTTTCTATTTGCAGTACATCATATGTGGCACATAAATACAGGAAAGGAGGAATGAAAAATAAGATTTCTACTTACCATCAGACATGTAATGCCTATCTCTTCACTTCTTGCGAAATATGAGATTTAGATAACATTGTAATCTTAATCTCAATCCTAATCTTCTTTTGCATGCATAGAATTTTTTGATTTTTTTTTTTAAATGCAGTGTATAACTCTACTAGACTTGCAGTCTAATCTAGACCCTCTTTTACTTTATAGTTGGCTGTCCCATCCGGTCTGATATGTCTAAATTTAGCCCGACCAGACACCGTGCACTAGCACAGCATCTGACGGTGTGTGATACACATATCTACAAACCCCTCGAACACAGCCACACAACAACAAACTGTTGAAATTATCACAAATTTTACGAATCACTCACGTGAATTGAAATGCTTGGACTACTGTATGAGCATGGTATATTATACAAATGATGCACAGGATAGAGTGCGTTAGTGTAGGCGTAGTGCACTCGAGGGTATTTACAATTGTGAAACATGCACGAGGCGAAGCCGAGTGCATGTTGCACTACATTGTAAATACCCGAGAGTGAGCTACGCCTACACTAACGCCACGAAATAATCCTGTGCATCATTTGTTTTATAAAATGGGTCGAAAATTCGAAAACTAACATCATTTTTCAGCGTTTTTCAGGTACCTTTGTGGGTCAAGACGTCCGAAGATGTTCGTCCCAAACTTTTACGCACGTCGCACTCGCGGAAGTCCCGCACATACAGTATAAGTATAATGGGGGGTTGGGTTTCCGGACACCCGCATGAAAACTTACTTATTTTACATAGAATATGCACCCTTTACCTTAAAGACTTGATATAGACTCCTCATATAGGCCTACTAGA
The DNA here is from genome assembly GCF_040938485.1 of Diadema antillarum. Taxonomy (NCBI): domain Eukaryota; kingdom Metazoa; phylum Echinodermata; class Echinoidea; order Diadematoida; family Diadematidae; genus Diadema; species Diadema antillarum. Next base: position 669,107 of record NW_027271208.1, on the reverse strand, counting down.
CAACATACTCTGAAAACGGCGTGAGAATTAACCTGCTAAATCGTTGGATTTGCTCTTCAAAGTGACTCCATGTACGCGTCCGGTCCCATAACGCTTGGTCTACTGTACTGTACAAAGTGTACGTATAGTACAGTATACGTACGTACGCCACATATGTTATGCACAAGGGAAGACAGGCCGGCCGGCCGGCAGCCCGAACTAGAAGTTGTTTACAGGATTGACAGCGCGTACGCGTATGCATGCAATTCATCAAAGGAGCCGCCGCGCGCACAGACGATCGGCAATCTACCATAGGATTACAGGCAGTGCAGTTGTACTGAAGTAAAGGAAGGAGGTGTGTCTCATTTCAGCGCTTCCTATTGGCTACATTCTTGAACCCATTTTATAACAATCCATAGTGAGTCCTCATGCAACATTCACTGAGCAAAAAAGTCAAATTTTAACCGGAATGCTGATCATCGCTGGGCAACTCAAAATAAATCTTCCCCAGCTTTGAGCTATGCAAATTGTGCACGCGTGACCAAAAGTGCTTCGTAGCGAGCGCGGCGTGTGTGCTGATGGGGTCAACACCCCCTGTCGAACTCTTTCGTGCACGCGCTGCAGAGTTTGTACCGCCCGCATGGTCAACAGCGCCCCCTTTGCCCACCATTCGCAGTGCCGCCGACATTTCAAATCATGTCTGCCTTTTTACAATTTCTGCAACGTACAGGACTAAAAAAAGTGTCATTTTTGGTAAGTTGTGAAATAGTTATCTCAATATTGATAGCCAAAGATGCAATGGTAGCTAAACAGATAAAGTATTCACCGTATGCAGCAGAGACTCCAACCCCGGGCACCTTCTGATCTGGAGATTCTCCCACCTGAAACCCCTAGCGAACGGTAGACTCCAACTTGATGTGCGCGAAGTGCATATCACGAGCGCAAAGTTCCTTGCGGCCGGGGTCCGGGGCCCGCTTGGGCCCTGGAAGCTCTAATAATTAGGGTTCTTGATGCTCTCTCGTGCTATCTAAGGCCTATTTTTCAACATACGAAGACAAAAAAAAAAGAAATCATTTCAAGCGGGAGACACAGATCCAAGGCGGGAGAAATTAAATCTCAAGTGGGAGAACGGGAGATTTTGCAAAAATGGGCTTTCGGAGGGAGATCTCCCGTCGAAAGCGGTAGAGTTGGAGTCTCTGATGTAGTCTGAGTGAAATATGGTGCAGTAAATTCAAAATTGAGTCGGCGCCCCGGAATCCTGAGATTATGTAGTGTCCACACCGTACAGCCCTGTCGTGACTTACACTTGTGTACAGCGACAGGGCTGTGTATAGTTAGTCTGAAATGTGTAGTCCCCAGTCCAGTGGGGCGGGCCTGTAGTCTCATAAAGAGTACAGTTTATGTTCTCTGCACTACTCATTCTTCCAGGGGGTGTTTAATGAAGTTGAACTAGATCTAAGCTCTAAGATTGACTAAAAATTATGGTATGCCACTGGTTTCCCTATTCAATTCCATTAGCCTAATCACCACCCATTGAAATTATCATTAATGTTTTACAGAATAATTTCATTGAATAATTTATCTTGTAAATTTATTATCAATGGCTGCAAGAAAAAAAGTCTCCAAAATCTTCATTTTCATTAGAGAGTTGAGCGACATTGAAGACACACATAGCAATCAATAATTTTTTGTCAATCTTAAATTTTAAGTTCAACTTGTAAAGAAACAACCACTGTGCTGTACTGTGCATGTGCTGATCTAACTGCGACCAGCCCCAACGTGCAGTGCAGCGTATAGCGGCGCGGTCTCCGGGGCTAGTGCTGATCCATCTCTGGGTACGTATGCCGCCACGACGCGAGATCTGTGCAGACCCCCATGCTGCATGCTGCTCATACTGCACTCGCTCGAGAACGAACGGCTCACAACACAGTAACTGCATTGGTCAACATCACCACCACGGGAGCGTAACATACGTCTTCATTTAATCATATCAATCAGTTGAATTCAGTAGTGTACACTTCGGCAGGAGTAGTAGTTTGCCAATGCCCTATCTACTTAATTAACTGCGACCAGCTCGGGCCAGAACGCGTAGCGTTCGGGCTGGCTCCCACAGCACAGTGCATGGAGACAGTGGAGCGCCTGGCCTGGCCCGCGGGCCGGCCCGGGTTCCGGTATCCAGATACAGATACTAGATACAGCCGTTGTTTCAGCCATCTAATGAGAAACGCAAAACAAACAAAATGGTGCAAACATTTAATGATGGGGATTGGTGACTTACCAACGTATGTAGCAGGTTGGTAGGGTCTTTGCACGCACCTAAAGCGATCGAATCCGCTGTTTGTATGTGTGTTTCGCGTATGAATCGTGGACGCGAGTGGCCCGGACCAATCTGATTTCCGTTCACCGAAAGACTATTTTTTTGCAGACGTGTTAGTATCACGTGATCTGAGAAATGGTCACCTGATCGTTTTTGCTCCTGCGATAAATTTTCCTCTCATGAAATATCAGCCCAGCACGCGCTAAGCCAAACATAAATTCTACCCACAAACATAACCATAACCCTAATCCTAATCCTCACATCAAACTTTAAGAAAAAAACCATGAAAAACAATAAAAAAAAAAAATCACATGGTTTACAGCTACGCATCTAAACTCCAACTAATGTGATTTTTGTGTCTGAGGGTCCGGTCCTTGAGAGAGCCGTCAAACTCAAAATAAAAATTATAACATTGAATATATCAAAGCCTTCAAGGATGCAAGAGTTTCATCAACCATGATTCAGCGCCCTCGAAATATGGTACAATCCGGTTATTTTCAAATCAGCATTTATATGGAAATACTTACAAATTGATTTTTTTTTTTAAATTGGCGGCAATCGTCGATATTATAAAACTCTCAGGGATGCAAAAGTTGCTTCAACCAGATAAGGATTAAGCACCCTTGAAATAGGGTAAAAGAATGAAATTATTTTAATTTTTTATCATTTGGTAAGGAAATGATTATATTTCAACAGACGGCCATTTTGGATATCTCAAAACCCTTTGAGATGCATGCCAGAGTTGCTTCAACCAGATAAGGATTCAGTACCCTCGACAGGGTAAAACACTCCATTATATATATATTTTTTTTTGGTTATACTATTCATTAAGAAATAATAGTATATTGGATTTTTTTTTAACTGTCATTATGGATATCTCAAAAGAAAAACTATCAAACAAACAGTTACTTAGCGCAAGAGTTGCACTAACCAGTTCGGGTTTAGCACGTCCTCGAAAGAGGGTAAAACCATCAAATATTTTCAATTTTCACCATTTGTAGGAAATAGGCCTATATGAGAATTTGATTTAGGTGGATATCTTGAATGTCTCGATATCCTCAAGGATGTAGGAGTTGCATCAGCCATGCATATTTGGATGCAGTACCATCGAAATCAAACTATTCTTTTTCAACTATATAGGCACCTACATTGATTCGTTTGATGGGAAATGGGCATTTTCATGGCGGCCATCGTGTTAGCGGCCATCTTGAATATCTGAAAAGATCTCCCATGGATGGAAGAATTGCATCATTTAGATTCAACATCTTCGAAATAAGGTAAAACAATTAAAAAAAAAAAAAAACCTTGGGCGGACGGTAAAAAAAAGGTTACTATTTACAGGGCCGGCGTAGCCGTGGGGGCCGTGGGGGCCGTGGGGGCTCGGGCCCCCACACTTTTTGTGCACCATACAAATGAATACATAAGGTGTCATCACTTTGGGCCCCCACACTTTTTTCAACCCGGAAGTACGCAAGTGGCACTAAAATAGAAATAGATAGAGATCTTGAAGTATGGCGGCGGTAAGGTTATGTGTTTTCTCTGAAGACCTTTTTTTTTATAACACCCGGAAATGGGAGGGGAGAGAGTGAGCTGAGGACCTGTTTTTTTTTTTTTTTTTTTTTTTTTTTTTGCTTGTCAGCTGGGGAAACCCGGAAGTGGACGGGGAGAGATGAGCTGAGGACCCTTTTTTTTTTTTTTTTTTTTTGCTTTTTAGCTCATGAAACCCGGAAGTGGGCCCCCACACTTTTGAAAACACTGCGCCGGCCCTGATTTACACTACGTATAGGGCCTATACCCCCGGAAGCTGACGTAAACAGCACTCGCATAATGGTGCATGCAGACTATGACTCTGTGCCGCCATCTCTGGATTGTGAGAGAATTACAAAAACTGTTCCTGACTTCATGCATGGGCAAAAATGTAAAGGAAATATAAAGAGAATATCACAAAATTTCACTTTATATGAAAAATGCACTAATTCCTTCTTCTTGGTAGGCCCTCTCACCAGAGCCTCTCACATTATCATACAAAAGAGTTTCATATTTTCCCCTGTTTCTGAAAGAGGCATAAATCAAGCGAATCGCCTTTTCATTGTCGGCTATTTATACAAAAATTAGAACTTGATATGATGAATTCTCTTTATCATTGTTATTGTTATTCTTTTTATCATTATCATTCAGGGACCTAGTAGTAGTAGCAGTATTTATTGATTGATTAATTAACCAATTAATTAATTTAGTTATTCATTCATTTATTTATTTATTCATTTATTTATTCATTTATTTATTTATTCATTTATTTATTTATTCATTCATGCATCTTATTTCCCTGATCAGATGTCACCGGGCTCCAGAATCAAAATCATTATAGCCCAATATTTTTTTGTATTGTTGATGGTGATATATCACTGCATTTACTAATCCACAAACATATTTGAAAAGTAGGCCTATGTGTTCCGTGGTTTATTTGAAAGCGATAACATCACGGTGTCATCGCCCAGAGGCGCTTGTATCCGATAATTACTATTCAGTGAAAATATTTACACTTTTAATTGTAGTTTCGTTTACATCGATGTGATAATTATAAATTTCACGCTTATTGCTGCCGTCATCATCAATTTAGAATTTTATAGTGGAAGTAACTGACTAGGAACTAAATTGAGTGTAACCATGGAGCTATTATCAGCATAGGCGCCGGAAGTGGGGGAGGGCAGGGGGGCGGCCGCCCCCCCCCCCCCAATCCAAAAAATGGGGGGGGGGGGGGCAAAACGCATTTTTGCCCCCCAAAAAGCCCCCCCCCCCAAAAAAAAAAAAATAATAATAATAATGATAAAAATAAATGAATAAACAAATAAAATAAATATGTATATATATGAATAAAAGGGAAAAATATGGCTACAAACGGCAGCTTTTGGACTGTAAAATGTCAAAATTTTCAAGCTCGCTCGCTTCGCTCGCTCGCATCTAGCAGTTGAGCCCGGTGCGCCTCCCCCTTAATTTCTAAAGCGAAAAACATAGCTACGACGGCAGTTGTTATGGACTCTAGAATGTCAAAATTTTCAAGGTCGCTCGCTTCGCTCGCTCGCATTGAATCGTTATGCCATTCTCCTAATGTTGCTGACAGTAATTGCCAGTAGTTGCACCCGATGCCCCCACCCCTTAATTTCCAAAGCGAAAGATAAATATAGGTACAAACGGGAGTTTTGGGACTGTAAAATGTCAAAATTTTCAAGCTCGCTCGCTTCGCTCACTCGCATTGAATCGTTATGCCACTCTCCTAACGTTGCTGCCAGTAATTGCCAGCAGTTGCGCCCGATGCCCCCCCCCCTTAATTTCCAAAGCGAAAGATATAGCTACTAAACGGGAGTTTTTGGACTGTAACATGTCAAAATTTTCAAGCTCGCTCGCTTCGCTCGCTCGCATTGAATCGTTATGCCACTCTCCTTACGTTGCTGCCAGTAATTGCCAGCAGTTGCGCCCGATGCCCCCCCCTTAATTTCCAAAGCGAAAGATATAACTACAAACGGGAGTTTTTGAACTGTAAAATGTCAAAAAATTCTCAAGCTCGCTCGCATTGAATCGTTATGCCATTCTCCTAATGTTGCTGCCAGTAATTGCCAGCAGTTGCGCCCGCTGCGCCGCCCCATTAATTTCCAAAGTGAAAGATATAGCTACAAACCCCAGTTTTGGGACTGTAGAATGTCAAAATTTGCAAGCTTGCTCGCTTCGCTCGCTCGCATTGAATCGTTATGCCATTCTCCTAATGTTGCTGCCAATAATTGCCAGCAGTTGCGCCCGATGCGCCCCCATTTATTTCCAAAGCGAAATATATAGCTACAATTAAAACTCCAGTTTGGGAACTGTAGAATATCAAAATTTTCAAGCTCGCTCGCTTCGCTCGCTCGCATTTTATTGTTATGCCATTCACCTTATGTTGCTGACAGTATATAATTTGTCGATCGTTTCACACCGTCATTCCATAATCCATGTAAGGAAAACTTACAATGTTCCTCAATGACTGTGTTGTTGAATGTATCACATTCCGTAATGTATAGTAGTCCCATTATTGCTCACGCACACACGCACTTGTAAGCATACAGACCGTCTAAAATTACTTAATGGTTCCCCCCCCCCATGTTTCGACCCACCGTATACGCCACTTTACACACACACACACACACACACACACACATATATATATATATATATATATATATATATATATATAATAGATGTGTGCGCCCGCGTGTGTGTGTGTGTGTGTGTGTGTGTGTGTATGTGTATATTGTGTAACATATGCATGGTCTAATCTTGAGCCCCCTCCAATGTTTGCCCCCCCCCCCCCCCCCCCCCCCCAATCCAAAACTGCTTCCGGCGCGCCTGATTATCAGTCCCGCAATAACTCAGCTCAGAATACTACACCAGTATTACAAATTACGGTTAGTAGGTTGCTCCAAAGAGGTTCTATTACTAGTAATTATGTAACATGTCATCGTCCGTAGTTTACTGTATTCTGATCTGCAACTACTTTGTGATGACTGTCTTAATACATTATCTTGAGTGAAATATTATTTACATGGTATAATTTCAATCATAAATCCATCACCGAAATTTTGAAGCAGGTTGTGGTTGCTTTACTCCATCAAAGCAATACCAAGGCATTGTCTTCTCAGTGAACTGTAAAAAAAAAAAAAAAAAAAAAAAAGTGAGATATAGGGCTACATATATATTCATTTCGTTATATTGTATTTCAATGTATTTCTTTTTCTCGAGCAACAACGTGTAATTGCCAGTGCATGTGTGTGTGTGTACGTGTGTGTATATGTGTGTGTGTGTCGTGACGACCGTGCGTTCACAGGAGGGCAAAGAAAAGTATTCATACATAGAGGAACAGTACGTAGACGGTATATTCCCTGAACGCGCGCCCGTCCGTACCTTATACCGTACGCCGTCAATGTACACACCCGTTACCGTGCTGGTCACGTAATACACACACAGGACTTTGTCATGTCGCATGAGAACAAAAATCAGCAACTGACGTAACTTATGCGGTGGGAGTCCATCAATCAAAAACAAGACAGCTTGACAGGCAGACAGGCGGACAGGTCACCGAGAACTGGCTGTGACCAGAGTATACAATATACACAAAAAGTGATTTCATTATGCCGATCTACCAGATATTCCGTCTGAGGTAAACTGCTGCTGCGAGTCGAGTGCACACAAAATCTATGTGGTACATGTATTGAACTACATGTGTAAATTTACTGTAGTTGACTAGGGCTAGCCTAAAGAGGGCCTACAAACTGTATGTCCTGCTGTCTTTCGCCATTTGCTCCTGTGCGTAATCAGTACTAATGACAATGTACTAAATTTACTAGTAGTACTAGTAGTGTACTGACTCTCGACCTCGTATCGTTTAATACGTTTCTCGGTAACAATGTTGAGTCTTCTTACAGACTAAGTAAAGTCGTGTCAGTGCACAGTCCAGTGGTAATTTACAGATCTCGTTTAAATTAGATTTAAAGGGGGCGAACTTGAATTGCAATTGTCATGATATAGCTGATGATTGTTGGAGGGACTGCACTCAAAGTTTCAGAACATTGTCAATTTGTTACAGACCCACCACTGTGCTGCACTAGTGGCACCACCAGTCACACTGTGTCAATATTAATAATCTAGACTAGAGTGCTAGACAAGAAGGTTTCTAGATAAAAAGGAAATAAAAGTCTAACAGTCAGGCCTGTAGTCGTGGTAGTCTATTTCAGTTCGGGAAACCCACTCACAAGGGGGGCCCCTCCTTATAAGTAACCCGTCCCCCTTATAAGTAACCCCGTCCCCCTTATAAGTAACCCCCGGGGCACCCCTTGTAAGGAGTCTCCACGCTTTTTTGCAATGTAACGCGAAAATGAAAGGACTGCGGCAATTCGCTTGATTATGTCCATAAAGCTTCACAAGTTTCCTAGTTACTCACGAAATTTGAGCAAAATCGGTTTGAGGCATCATATCTAAAATCATGGATTTAAATGCGATGTCAAACGACCCATGCGAATGCTGAAATGCGAGCGATTACTGGCGTGAGTGTCGCCAGGCGCGGCGGCGCGGCAGTGCTTGAGTGCAGACGTGGCGACTGAGTACCGTACTGAGTGCAGACGTGGCGACTGAGTACCGTACTCAGTCGCCACGTCTGCACTCAAGCATTGCCGCGCCGCCACGCCTGGCGACACTCACGCCAGTAATCGCTCGCATTTCAGCATTCGCATGGGTCGTTTGACATCGCATTTAAATCCATGATTTTAGATATGATGCCTCAAACCGATTTTGCTCAAATTTCGTGAGTAACTAGGAAACTTGTGAAGCTTTATGGACATAATCAAGCGAATTGCCGCAGTCCTTTCATTTTCGCGTTGCTTTGCAAAAAAGCGTGGAGACTCCTTATAAGGGGTGCCCCGGGGGTTACTTATAAGGGGGACGGGGTTACTTATAAGGGGGGGCGGGTTACTTATAAGGAGGGGCCCCCCTTGTGAGTGGGTTTCCCGAACTGATTTACTGCCTATGACTAATGTACACAGGCTCACAGCCCTACGTTACGTTGCAGCTGTGTCGCTGTATGGGGACGCGACGCCGTGTGAAGCACGATGTCTGATCAGGGGTGGTATTCTGAGACCGTTTTATCTCTGTTGTAAGTCTGTTGTAACAAATCGGTATTCTGAACACCGTTTTATCTCTGTTGTAACTTCTGTTGTAACTTCTGTTGTAAGTAGTGTTTTATCTTGCGCACTCTTTGCCTGCGCATACCATTGTCTTAGGGTATGCGCACGCGCGTAACAGTGGGCGCAAACCTGAACACCCATTAGATTACACGGTATTCTGAAAACTGTTTTATCTTCTGTTGTAAGTCATGCCCCTTGCAAATTTATGCTTCTGAGATAAAACAGGGTGGAAGGTGTTATAACTCCGTTGTAACTTTCGTTTTAACTTATGTTAGATAGTGAGATTATTCATCAACTCAATATTGTGGTATGCGAGTTCAAAATAAAAAAGATATACAAAAAATAAAAACAATGTATGTACAGAAAGGCAAATGATATAGCAGTTTGACAAAACGTAAACTCATTCCACAATACAAAATTTGGTAACAGTAACATTGCAAGTACATACGCGTAGCATAATTATGCACATAGATAAAAACACAAACACATGAACAGAAAGGTTACCGGCACCGTCGGCACTAACTTGTTTTAAGCACTATTTATTTCAAAAATATCTTTCAAAATATTAAATATTTTTTAATATGATTTCACTATTTTCACCAAAAAGAATTCATTATCAGTACCTTTGGTTGTTTCAAAAATATTTATTGCTGGGGATGGCGCGAATCCTAAGAAAAGTATTAGAAGTCTAAGGTTCCATGATGGAACTTTACGCGATAATGCTCTCCAAGAGATATCTTGTGAAGATAGTGACAACAACAACAACAACAACAATAATATTTAATGATAATGATAACATGGCATTGCAAGGGCTTAACTTAATTTAGAAGCGTCTAGTTCCACATAAACCATGAAATTTGGGTTCCTCTTATGAACGCCAGATATCTTCTTATTTTTTAAACAAAATTTCAAATACAAAGACTCAATCTGAGATAGCTTTGTGAATCCCCTACTGCGCCAACTATACGTCAAAACCGGTAAGAAGGCATAATGATCAAGCTTCTGTTGTAACTTTATTTTATCTCTGGCTCTCTTTATCTGCGCATACCATTGTCCTATTTGTGCGCACGCCAGAGAATGAGCGCTTGTTAAAACGCGCAGAGTTAAGCAAGGCGCACTTGCCCAAGGGAGCAATCTTATTGGTTGAAATGTCTTAGACGCTACTTCTAACAATATTTCCTATTGGATATGATTAGTGCGATGGGCGTGGTTATCATGACTTACAACACCGTTAAAACAGTTTTCAGAATACCGATTTACAACTGTTTTAGCGGTGTTATAACTCACAGACTTACAACACAAGTTACAACACAAGTTACAACAGAGATAAAACGGTGTTCAGAATACCACCCCAGGCTATTTACTGCCAAACAGTTTAGTAAGAGTATGGTTGGACCTAACTAACACATGACTAATAATGTTACTCATCGACTGCCTAATTTTTATTTGCTTGATAATATTTAACACTGAAATTCACGTAAAAATTTGACCAACGTGATAGAGAAAATCCAGCACTATTAAATGCTGTTGTTCCCATTTCAATTCGAAGTTTCAGTGCAAAAATATTGCCGTTGAACTTGACTTGCCTCTTTTCAGCTCCCCGTGGTGCCACTCCTTTTTTAGACCGACCAATGTTTTTGCGTAGACAATGCACACAAACCCAGTTGTATTTAACACCGTGTTGTACAAAGCTTTTTAGAAAATGCATTGACATTTACATTACGATTTGGTTAAAATATTCATTCGAAATTTTGTTCTTGATTATAACCATTAATGAACATGAGCAGTGAATTTTCGCGTTTCCCCACACATCCTCATCAACGGTCAAAGCCAATACATTTTTATATGCTCTGCGCACAGTGCAGTGCGTACTACAACTTGTACAAGTGTTTTGTGTGCCAAAACTACGCAGTCCGTTTCAAAAAGGGTGGTCGATGTGTAAGAAAGCATACAGAAGGGACTAGAGCTAGAGTTTGACCGAAAGATCAGTCTGTATGTGGTCGTTGAGGATATACCTTTCTATGTTCCACAGAGACTGTCTGGCTTCACAGACAAGACCCGCCTTCAGAGAACTATACACAGCCCTTTCGCTGTACACAAGCATCACACAGGGACGCCATGCTTTGCATAGCGTCTGGTCCGACTACTTCCGAGGAGAGCCGATATTTACTCCTCCGTACAGATTGATTTTTCTGTCTGGTAGAGAGCCTACTGCTGGCAATTTGATACAACATTGTACTAGTATTTTGTAACACTGTTACAAGTTTAATTCTGCTATTGCTGCACATACCCCATACCCCACTGTGAGTTGCAAGCCTCATGTACATAACCCAGTTTTCAGCTTGGACTGCACAAGCTCTTAAAGTACCTAAATTAAGAGTGAAGTTGATATGATTTGACTTGACTTGACCTCTATTGTTTTTGCTATTATAAATTGTTCACAATTGTGTGGAGACTGTCACTGTCATGCCCATTTGCAAAAACCTAGCCTTTTGCACTTTTACAATTTATTTCTTTCTTACCTTTACAGGCAATATATGTAATCCTTTCTGGTCATACCTGTTGACGCAGTGAACAGCAGATTGTAATTACGTGGTACTCCAGAAACAACTCTAGACACTCTTGATCCTCAACGCCAGACTAATTCAGAAGAGGTGACATTATTCACAAGGACACTCCAGAGGAGAAAGTTGGGATACAGGGTTGAAAATCATTCTTTGCAAATCCTAACGTAATTCGGCAGGATGAGTACCAAGCGGGTGAACACAACAGCTGCTGCACGCTTAAAACAAGACTACATGAGACTAAAAAAGGACCCTGTTCCGTATGTAACAGCTGAGCCACTACCTTCAAATATCTTAGAATGGTAAGTTCATGACACTATATCAATCCTGAATCAATAACAAATGTTGGTGTTGGCTGGTGTTGCCATCCTTCAAGTTTGCAGGAAATATTGCTTTGATAATTCAGTTTTTTGACACACCTTATTGGGCTGTATTGAAGGATGAAGGTGATGGAATAAGTCTGTGGAACATTACTTGACTCTTTTTAACAAGTGTGTACATGTCATTCTTATAATGCCTTATATCTTGAGCTTTTAGCATCCTCTATCCTACAAAGTATCTTTGCAAAGTAGTTAGTTTTCCCTGCTTTGTTATTTTGTACAGGGGATATGAAAGTGAATTACCCTCTGGCAAAGTTTCAGAGCATGTGTTGGAGCTTGATTTAAAAGGGGAAAAAAAGATTTACCAGAATCCATTTTTTTAAATTTTTCAGTATCCACAGAGTAGTGGTTTTGTTGAATGGTGAGTACCAGTGTTTGTCATGTGAAAGTGATTGTCAATTTAGTGATGAGTACAATGCCAAATGCGTTGATTGTGTATCATCCCAGCCATCTACTGCATGCTCTCTTCTGCCCACTCACAGGCACTATGTGGTGAGGGGACCCAAGGACACGCCTTATGAGGGTGGTGTCTATCATGGCAAGCTTGTATTCCCAAGAGAATTTCCCTTCAAGCCTCCAAGCATCTACATGATCACACCCAATGGCCGGTTCAAGGTTAACACAAGGTAATGTAGTCTTTTTGAGGTACTGTACATGCAAAATGCAGCTGCCTAGTTTAACCCATTTCATTTTGCATTCTGAAATCTCCATGGATTTAATACACAGGTCACTAATTACGAGCAGGTAATGATAGAAACTTTCTTTATCTGTAGTCTGTGAAATATTAATCTCTTATAGTTTTACAGATGCTATTTTAAATTTTGATGTAAATTATGTTGTGTTAGAAGAACTTGCTAAAGATGGTCACACTTTCCTATATAGTATCACAGGTGTGCCTCATAAAAGATATTTTCTGATCTGTGATGTGCCGTTACTTTGTACCTTGCAACTAGGGATAAATACAGAAATTAATCCAGGATGCACTTGAGCTTATTATGCATTTCAGTGCATTTTAAAGGTCCTGTTTACCTTTGGGAGCAGTGATTTAAAAAATGTTCAAGATATCATTTTTGATGCGTATGTGTAGGTCAGTTGTGTCACGAAAATATAAGGAGATATCACTATTTTTTTTCATTAAACCGTAACTGTAGACGGATTGGTCTGGAAACATTTTTATTATAACTATTGTTCACATTTTGTATATTTAACAATACTTAACATTGATTATACTGGTTCAAATGTTCACATTAGTTGTTTCTATCCCTAACTCACATTTTAGAATTATTTTGAAGCACTAATGCTGGGTTTTTGTTTCTTCTGCAAAATGATAAATTATGCCTTTAAGAATAATCATGTCATATGTGATAATCTGCCGTGGTGATGTGACTTTGAAACATCGAGATTATGCAATTACTCTTTTCTCAATGTTTTGTAGTTCATAACTGAGATATGCTATTCATGAACCATAATCGAATCCACTGCACCAACAGGCCTAGAATTCTTAGTAAAAGGTAGCAAATGGGGAAATGGGAGTTTGTTTACTGAGGGCATACAGATCTTTGATGCCTGCGACAAATGTTTTGACAGTCATCTACATATCATGATATTGCAATTTGTACACATTTGTATTTTCTCGCAATAGGTTGTGCTTATCAATTAGTGATTTTCACCCTGATACATGGAACCCAGCTTGGTCAGTGTCAACGATTCTCACAGGCCTGCTCAGTTTCATGGTGGAGAAAAACCCAACGTGGGGTAGCATCGAGACTACAGATTTTGTGGTGAGTAAAGTTTTTGCATTGCATTTATCACATTTTCACCTTTATATTTCTGATACATTTGTTTCAAAATCAAGTATAATGTCGATGATGATAATAGAGAAGTCTTTTTTTTAACATTCCCAGTTACCACATCCTAACAATTGTTATGGTATTTGGTATTTTAAAAAAATGATTCAGTCATAGAACTTCCTACAGAACTAACAAAAAATGAGTAGGAAGAGAATTTTCTGGAATTGAGAGAAAAATCAAATGTCTTTTTTTTTTAACATTTGGTATGGTATCTCCCAGTGGGTGACTTTGAAATGGCAATACACATCAAGACCATTTATATAGTGACTTCCATGATGAGAAATGAGCAGTCAGTGGTGTTTATTAACCAGCACATCTTGCAACTTTCTGTATGGTAGGGTAGTAAGACATATGTGCAAATTTTGCTGTTTTGTTGATAATGGATCTTTCTTCTTTCACAAAGAATTCACATTATAACATGACTTTCTTGTGTACATAAGGTTAAGGAAATACCAAGCACATACAATGTATCTCATGGGTTTTGTCGTGTATGTTTCTTACATCCAATAATGACAATGAAAAACAAAAAGATATGTAAAGACCCAGGGTTTGTGTACTGTTTAGAAACCTATTCATTCATGGAGAATGTAATATACAAACGTACGTTACTCACTTGGCTCTTTTGCTGAAAAGCACAGAGTTGACAGTTCCTTGACACATAATGATCTGATATCAAGATACAAGTTTTGTATGTCAAGATTTTGCTGATATGTACTACCACACGTGTTTGTCTTTTTTTGCTGCCTAACCTGAGAAAAGCCTTCAATTCTGTTTGGGTTTGATATCACTCACAATAGCACTTTCATGCACATAATTTATCCTTTCTCTGCAGAATAAGCTGCTTTGTAAACTTTTTTTAGCTCACCTGAGCCGAAGGCTCAAGTGAGCTATTGCGATCGCTCTTCGTCCGGTGTGCGTCGTCCGTCGTGCGTAAACTTTTACATTTTCATCTTCTTCTTGAGAACCCCTCGACCGATTTTCACCAAATTTGGCAGGTAGCATCCCTAGGGGGATAGGATCTCAATTTGTTCAAGTGGGCACCATACCCCGCCTGGGGGCCCCCTCTGCAAACCCCCCAAAATTAAGGAATCTTAAAAAATCTTCTTCTCTAGAACCAGAAGTGATAGAGCAAAGTTAATACTATGAATTAGTACATTGATGATTGTAGTTTCAAGTTTGTTCATGGTGGAATCAGGGGTGCCCCCCTTCGGACCCAGTGGAGGGGGGTGGGGAGGGGTCCTAATGGGGCCCAAATTGTACATTTTCATCTTTTTCTTGAAAATGCCATTATGAATTTTCACCAAAGTTGGCAGGTAGCATCTTCAGGGGGAAAGAATCTCAATCCCATCAAATGGGCACCATGCCCCACCTGGGGGGCCCCAGGGGGCCTAAATTTGGACCAAAATTGTAAATTTTCAGCTTTTTCTTGTAAACCCTGTAACTAATTTTCACCAAACTTTGCAGGTAGCATCCCTAGGGGGATAGAATCTCAATTCCATCAAATTGGCACCATGCCCCACCTAGGGGGCCCCCATGCCCCCCCCCCCCCCCCCCCTCCTGTAAGGAATCTTTACAGATTTTCTCTAGAACTGGAAGTGATTGAGCTTAGTTAATACAATGAGTCAGTATATTGATGACTGTTGTTTCAAGTTTGTTCATGGGAGAATCAGGGGTGCCCTCCCCAACCCCCAACCCCCCCACCCCCTTGGGACCCAAGGAAGCGGGATGGGATGGGGGGAGGGGTCCAAATTTTTGCTGAAAACAACATACCGGTAATGGATTTTCACCAAACTTGTCAAGTAGCATTCCCATAGGGATAAGATCTCAAAGTGTTTGAATGGGCACCATGCTTTCCTTGGGGGCCCCAGGGGGTCCAAACCTCCTAAATTAATGAATATTCAATATTATTTTTCTCTAGTTCTAATCAAAAGTGATAGGGCTTTCAGTCCTTTTTCCCAAGCTGCATAATCCAACATTCTATTAAGTACAGTGTACTTGGCAGGTATTTTTACCAGTGTGATGGAATACGTAAATGGACACCATGCCCCCATTCTCAAAGCTACCCCCACCATAAGTTTCCAATGTTCTCAGGTAAGAATCTGCAAGAATGCATGGAAGGTGAACTTGCAATACTCGGGTGAGCGCGTGACCCCCGGGTCTCTTGTTTTCCATCGCAATAACTTCTCTCTTCCCTTGATGTATTTACACATTGTATGTTAACACTTCTCTTCATAGAAAAAGCAGTTTGCCCATGACAGTGGGGCATTCAACATCAAAAATACAACATTTGTGGAGCTATTTCCTGATGTTGCGCAGGTAAGCTAGTCCATGCCGTTATATGTGACAAATGATTCAAACAAAATTCCCAAACAATTTAAGTCCCTAAAAGTTTGAGTTAGCTGTGCTATGTTTCACCTTTTGGAGCAAAGCCATAAAGTATGAAGCTTTCCTGTCAAGTATCTAATCTGTAGTACAATGTACTCTAGCTTGTTCAAAAAAAAAGGCAAACAAACACACAAAAACTGTTATCACAGACTCTTGATATGTCGCAAGTAATTTTACTACTTCCACATAATTTGGTTAAAAAGATAAGTCCACTATATATAACATTTGAAATATAACATTCTCTGTTTAAAGCAATACCTAATCATTCACATTGATTTTGATTTGTGTTAGAGTTTGTTGTTTTATGTGATTTAGTGCCAGATTTTGAAGTTCCTATTGCTCTGATAGTCTACCAACATGTCCAAGGAAAGTGGAAATTCGTGAAAATCTATGTACAAAGCTGGTGATCGCATTTACAGGTATGACATTGTACAGTTGCTGTACTCAAGAGAACAGAGCAAGGATTTCATGAAAATTGACAAAAATTGACTATCTTGCATATCCATTAACATTCAAATTTTATTTTCCATTTTCCGAATTCACATATTTTTCTGATGACTGTGCACTTTTGAAACAAACGCTAGGAAGGTCATTAAATAATACAGAAGAGGAATATGTACCTGTTACAATGGTTCAATGATCTTTCTGACACCAGGAAATTGCGGAAGCACTGAAGAAAGAGGAAGCGGAAATGAAGCAGCGAGCAGAGTCTGGCTCACCCCAGGCAACGGACCACCATCAGGCACGGCAACGGACGAATAACTTCAATGGCCAGCCTGACCATGCTCCTGGTATCGTAGGGAGCACCATGGCAAATGTACTGGTCATCATAGGCTTCGCAGCCTTTGCATGGACGGTCAAGTATGTTCTACGGAGCATAGCCAACACAGACCAGTAGCTCTCATGTTAGTCCTCAGATGATGGAATTTGGCGACTCAGACTTGTGTGTTCATATCACCGTGAGCCAGAAAAGGAGATGTCTCTTTGTGCTGCTAAACCACAGTTGAGCACTCATACATACCAAGCAAGGCATGGGAACATCAAATGCTTGCTATTTAGTATTGCAACACATGTGAACACAGCAGACTTCTGCTATATGTCATACATGTAGCAATTATTGGTATTATTACCGAATGTCTCTGTGTAATAAGTGATGTTTGGCAGTTTATTCCTGCTTTTCAAAAGAGGAGACGAAATGCTTTGCAGGTCATACTTGATGTAGTCAGAGTCTGATTACCATTTGCCTCGAGCTCAAATCTTGTGTAAGATTGTAATATTCATGTGGCAGGTTTGGGCACTCTCAAAGTGTTAAGAATTGTAGATAATCCAAGACTTAGCGGTGCTACTCAGGCCCTGGCCTATGCCAGGGTTTGAAGCAGAACACATCTCCCCTTAAAGGTCTGTAATTTTGGCACACACTGCCTGTAAGCCTTTCTAGTGCACATTATAGCATAATTCTGCTTGTGAGCTCAAGCAGCGTTCTAAATCCTAACTTTATATTGTAAACTAGTTTTGTTTGTTTATGAAAGAATCCACAGCTATACTGTATACTATGCTGAGCAGCTTAAAACATATTGGTGGGATCTTAAATTTGCTCACTTGTATGTTTTAATCAAGTCTACAAAAAGAACAGAATTTTATATGACATCTCCATGCACGAAAATCAGTGTAGTACAACTACACATGCATGATCCATTCAATTGTATGGTGTGCATTGAAAGCTGCTAGCATACTCAAACGCTCAAATTAATACTAGGACACATACATACGCACATACTTCTACTGTAGTAGTGTTTTTCATCTGACGAAGCACACAAATCAACCTATTTAAAATGTGCACATAAAATTGTTCAGATATTTTTTGCAGGTTTTAGAATCTGTGCTAGCCAAAAGTAGCCCAAAATCTGCAAAAATGAATGTACAGTGTATGTTGTACTGCAAATATTTCTATGTTTAAAGTGAAATACAATACAGTTTTTGGAGTCTGATATCAACCAATGGTGCAATCTTCTTCAATAACCCATTAAGGATGAGTCCCGAGTATACTGGGGCAAGTGTCTATGGGAAATGCGTGTTATACCAAAATCAGCCATCCTCAATGGGTTAATACCCAGTGCCCATTCTCGAATGAAATTGAGAGATTCATAGAGACTCAAGTGGCACTCTTCAGTTTGGCAGAACACAGCCAATTTTGTTTGTGCTATTCTCCTATATTATGCTTTTTCCAAGATGGTGATATACCATGACCTCAGCTGAAATTTGGTAGTTTTAAAATGATTTAAGCAAGAATATTTTTTTTTCTGATCTGTTAAGCTGAAAAATAGTTGCCTTATCTGGAAATATTGTGAAGGAAAGATACTGTTCTCCATTTACTGTATTGTAACCCATTGTCCTGCTGTCTTCCCTGTTCACAAGTTGCTTTACATGTATGATATATCTGACATTAAGTCACTTCTTTTAAAAAAATCAGATAATTGGGACTGTCTGATTGCTGCATTCCTGAGAACAATGACTCTGAATTCATCTGTAAAATTCACATTTACGCATTGAGCGTGAGTAGCTTCATGCTGAAATCATATCCTCTTGCTTTTTCTGTGACATATTTATTGCCCCAAGCATCGTTGGTTGGTATTAAACAACACACAGAAAATGCCTTGTTTAGTAGATCAGTCCATTGTTAAGAAAAAAAAAGTAGATATTTGTAGTATGATTTCAAATACTTCATTGGGTACTTGGTCATTTTTGTGTACAGCAAGTTAATCCTCCTCTGAAGATACATATGATGCATTGTCGAGGGGGTATCATAGTATGTATAAGAGTTTGTATTGTTTTAAAGTAAATACAAAATTATTTTGTAGCCTTTCATTTCTTGCCTGATATTAGTCATGGAGAATTCAGGTTCAGTTGATTTTTTTTTTTCATTTTCTGTCAAAACAAAATCGCATACATTTCACTCTTTTGTACCATCAAGGAAGACAGAGACAAAACATTTTGAAATGAACAGAGTATACAACAGCAAAACATGATGGCAACTCTTAAACAAATCATCAAAGCAAACTCTAATATAGTGTACAAAAATGGAGTGGTAGAGAAGGATGAAAAAAAGAAAAAGTTGTCTCCTGCCTTTACATGCAGATTTGTGTACTTGTGTACTTGAAGATGGCTGTCCTGTTTATGCATTATATTCTGAAGACATGACTCAAAAGTCCCTCCAGTCACTGGCTTACGTCATATTACAAAGCACAAACACAGGATGGAGCACTGAGGGGTGACAAATGCAAGAACACTATGTTACATTGCCTTTTTCTTCCACAATCACAAATATGATTGATGTGCTAGGTAAAGGAAGTCTTATCATAAAGCAGTGCCCCATGACCACATTTTTGCCACTTTGAATTGCTGACAAACTCTTTTCCTAAGCGAAAAATTATCGTAATAGTCCCACATATAATGCTGGGTTCAGTTGTAGTTTGTGTACACAAAATGTTCTTTTTTTTCACACAAAGTTTTTTATGCTTGTTCCTGATCTTACCAGTCTGTGCAATCTAGACTGTTTAGAAATTATATATGTTCAGCCTTGTAGACCAGATTTCAGCCAAGTCGTCACAAAGTCAGTTTTTGCTTCAGTAGTCGGACATTAAGTTCTCTAACTCTTCTGAAATAATCCATTAGAACAGTAGACTGCAAAGAGTAGATAGATATGCTGTGTGTATTGTTTTAGTGAAACTGAACAATTGCTTTTCTTTATCATGAGCTTGTGTCCATGACTAAGAAAAGCTGATAGTATACAAATGATGCACAGGACTGAGTGGATCAGTGAGAATTGGATGCGCGAGTTTAGCTTTGGAACTGTTTAAACCCACGAGTGCAGCGAGTGGGTTTTAGACTGTTCCAGAGTTAAACAAGAGCATCCAATTCTCACTGATCCACAATATAGGGCTGTGCATCATTTGTGTTATAAAATGGGCCCGTAAATTCGTGAAATACAACCATTTTCCCCATCAAGCGTCCTTTTCACCTACAAGACTTGAGCCATGCATTCGGATTTTATTGGACGCATGGCTCAGTGTGGATCAGTAAAAATCAATGCATGACAATTGACCAATCAGATTGCAGATATTCTTAAGCCCATTTTATAATGCTACAATGGTAACCTTGTTTGACTAACTAATAGGATTGAGTACAAATCAGAAGAATAAGAGATGATAGGTGTCAGAACAGGGAAATGCAGTTGGCTTTTGGAAATTTGATGTGCACTGTGTATTGTGTATGTGTTATGGGTGTAGCTCCTAGCAGTTTCACTCTCCTTTTGGGTGTTGTGTTTAACTATGATAACATCTATCTATGACCTTCAGAAAAGTTGAAAAAATGCTTGTCATGTCGCTTAGTTCCCAAGTATGGAGTGATGCCACTGGACACCATTTTCATCAGTGTCATCAATGTAAAGAATCTTGACCTGCCAATGATGTGGATTATTTGTAAAGGAGATAATGGTCTCCCTTTGCTCTGCGGATATCTGTGAATGAACATATATTCAAACATTCCAAAGTTGTAGAAGTTGCCGTGATGCAGTCAGGGAAACCAACAAATGCATGGTTCAGCACTAATCTTCCATCAACCTTTTGCAAGTTGCAAAAGTCAAATTTTCACAGCAGTCTCAGTTTAGTTTTGCTTTGTAAAAGGCAGGTAAAATCAACCTGCCGGTGCCCATATCATTTAAATCATTACATGTGTTTCTATTGGTTTCATTCCTGAAAGATTCACTCTCATAATCAAGTGCTTGCAAAGAGGTCCCCAAAATGCCGCAGTTGGAAGATTCCACAGTGATATGTCATATAGAATTAAAGCCTGTAAATGTTGATGAGTGGAAGAGTTTGAATTTTCCAAAAGAGAACTGATTTCTACCTATAAAAAGGGAGGGGGAATTGTAAGGAAATCAGGAAAGGATGCATTCAGGTTGCTTCGCACTCTCAAAGATATATGAAGAAATCATGTCACTTTTAATAAGATTGAAGCATCATTCTGTCAAAGTATGTTTCTGACATTTTTTTTAGCCAAAAGGCTCATGGCTAAAGAGGTCGTTCAGGCTTATTGAACAGGCTTTTAAGTTATGTCAGGTAAATTATATATTCATTCTCTGACTTTGTATTGTTCATGGATTTCACTTCAGGGCTCATGGAAGGTAAATGATCCAGTGAAAAACATTTATCTGGTAAATTTTCCCATTTTCATATAGTTCTGTCTCTGAATTACTTACAGTGCTGAGTAGAAGTTTTATATGAGTTTGCTGTGCATTACCACAGGACATTCGTGTTTGAAAAAAGTATTCCCATTGAGATACTTCCTGATCAAAACTTTTTGACTTTGTGTGCCAACAAAGCTTTTATTTTCTCTCTTGAAATGTGAAGAAATCAAGCTGAATCATCAAATTACCATCAGCTCATTGTAAACTTACTATTGTACAGTAAAGAAGAGTATTATTATATAATTATTATATGATTATAAAATTCATCTGTATATTGCCATTTTTATTAGCAGTGACCACACTAGACTGAGATGACTCAGTGAGTGGGGTGATTTATTAATAAGTCCATTAATATAAATGTTCATGTATTAATAAAGAACAGTGATTATTTGGGGAAAGTGTACCAGTGCCTTACCAAATAGAAAACCAACTGACATTATAGACTAGCAGTGTAGATCTTTTGTCCTCACTTTAAAAAGCTACTTGGAAACTGCAGTAAGCTACAAATAACATAGATTGATCATGGGTTATATTATCCATGTTAAAGTATGCATTCTTAAGACTTCAACCAATGTGAAGAGGATCATCATATCTATTTTCTGTCCTTTCTTAAATAACAAGGCCCTTGATATCTTTATGTCAGGGATCCTTACAGAAAATGCTGAAGGATTATGAAATACATTATTCCCTGAATGTGGAGTTCTATGTTTCATTTGGTATCAAACCATAAACAGTGATCATATCTTTTCTCTGAAAAGTCAACATTAGAATGAAAAGAAAATCTGAAATAGCTCATTTTAAACAATGTGCACTAAAATATTGATGTGAAACAGGTATTACAGAATCACTCTGGTTCTGTTGTAAATGCCCACTGTTTGTGCAAGTGCATGCGTACATACACTAGTTTGTGATGCATGGTGATACCAGATGTGTGTGTAGAGATGTATACTTCAGAATCAGGTATGAGCAAGTACGTCTTTGGTAGGTAACTTTTAGTTCCAGAATGAAGCTTTTCCAACTCACTTTATGTCACTACAAAGTTGTTATATAGTGAATTATGACACTTTTTTTCATTGGAGTATAAGGCATGAAATATTCTTAAAACTTTGTGAATGGGTGATATTTTGCAAATGGGGGATATCATATGATTACGTACCAACATCAAAGGTAAGCATATCACCTGGTATAGTGGAGGATAAAGATACAAGTTACACACTGGACAGCAGCTATAGGTGGGAAAGCACGTGTGGCCACTGGTTTCAATAATGGGCTCATCTTTAGTAGCATACATGTGTCTCCCATACATCTTCATTGTAACCCAGTGGACTCTGCTCATAGTTGATGCCTGATGGTTTTTAAAACTGATTAGAGCAAGGAGGATGTGAGTAGAGTCAACATCTACTTTACTGTATTACCATGTATGTTAACCCGTTGAGGACGAGTCCCGAGTATACTCGGGCAGGTGTCTATGGTAAAATGCATGTTGTAGCAAAATCAGTTTGTCCTCAACGAGTTAAAGACAGAATCAGGGATCCAGTAGTCCATACAGTGCTTGAGTTGTGTGAGTATAATTATAGTGAAGCCAGGCCTCTGAATCAGTTTGTTGACTAATCTTCTGAAGGCATATGCATAATTGTAAGCTGTTAATAATATTTTTATAGACCCTGTGTAAGTGGTTATATGAAAGCTATATACAAGAAATAGAAGTCAGCGTTGGAAGGGAAACATATGGCGAGAATTACAACATGGAAGCCCATGTATGGGTAAATTGTTGTGCTTCGTTGTTTGCTGCACCATACTCTATACTCAATGCATTGGAGTGATATCATACTATACATAGGCTTTGTACATGTGAAGGTGGTGGATATGTTATTTTACAGCTGTTGAATGCTGCTGCAGTGCATAGATCAAACGCATACTGGCCAAGAAGACATTAAAGATTTGTGCAAATATGTCCATGTGTTGCATACAGGTGCCTGTATTGACCTCCATCATGAAAATTAAGCATATTGGCCACAGCTTGACCTATGACCTCTATGGCAGTACGGATGTCTATTTAAACAGGTGCTCAGACGAGTCTCTCGTCCACAGTACGATGTATCTGTAAGAAAGATGGTTGTTAAGATTATCATCCTATGTACACCTGTGAATTGAAAGATAGGCCTTACCGTTCTTGTGCAGGAGTGTCCATTGCAGTGTGGGGCGTATCATGTTGGGGAATTCTCAAACATGCTCACATGCTTCAAACAATCTGTTCTCATTTTTCAATGTGCATGTTTTGAGTAGAATTATTAAGTTTCCCTACAAGATTTTTAATTGGGCTTGTGATGCTATGAAATGAACATGATTCCATGATCAAAGATAACTAATCTAGAATGAAGGTGGCACAATGATTACTGCAAAGGCATGTAAAAGCTGATCCTTTATATTAAGAAAACATTGTGTGTGACTGTTACGTTCACACATTGACATGGAAATTTATGCGATTCAAAATTTTCATGCACAGCCCCCAATTATAGTACAACTGTAGACACAGGGGAACCTCGTTATACTGTATTAAACAAGCTGTTTGGGACCACTGAAATTTCCTCATGATATCAGGTATCTCGTTATATAAAAGTAATGGGACCTGTCAGATAACCCCTTTATATTGAGGTTCCACTGTGTCATGTTTGTTAGAATAACAATTGAAATCCCCCTCCCCCCCCCCCACAAAAAAAAAAACTGAATGAATAAAATAATTGCTAATGATTTATTATTGAAACAAAGGACATACCTTCTGCTTGAAGAGACAAAGTTTGTGCATATCATATGCACAGTAAGAATTTTTGATATCTGTCGTTGCTTATACCACAGATAGGCCTATGTGTGCTTTTAGCCAGTGGAAAAAGTGTCATGGTACATGGCATGAAATCATGATGTGTTGAACATCTGTAACATTTGGAGGATTAGGTTAGCACAGTAGCACAACAGATGGTACAAACAATCAACTAGTGACCAAAGTAATGTCCCCATCCATTGGATGTTGACTGTGCACCCTGTAGTCCAGCACAGCAGCATCTTTGACAGTTAAATTTTATCAGCCAAATGATATGCTGCTATAGACTTTTGCTGAGTAGCAGTATTACCGTATATTCTCAACTTGGTTTACCAAACTATTGCACTGCAAAAGGGGAAGGTAGTGGCTTGAGATGAAATTGGTGATGTTTTGTTGCATTTTATATACAAAACAATAATAGTCACTTTGTGTTAGTACACATGTAGCAACCATTTAACAACCTGTCATTTAAAGCACGGGTAGGCACCTACTTCCAGGCCTGTAGAGGCACTCATGAAAATGCACTTACTAACAATTCTTATTTTTCCTCGAAAAACCCATGAAATACTGCAATTTCAGGAGCAAGCAGAGGTGCCAAGGTACAGTTTAAAGACATTTCTCACAGACTTCATGGCTTTTTAGGAATTAGCAACATGATTTTTACACAATCTTTTTTTTCACTCAAGGCTTTAACTGTGATCAGAATCTGGCTATCAAAATTAACAATATGCAGTGTACTTGTGCAATCTAGGGCACATTTTTTTTAATGGCCATCAGTGGTTTATCTATAATTGCAGTTAGCATTTGTGGGGTTTTTTTCCCCCTTCATTTTCACTCTGTAACTTTTACTGCAGTGCCCTAGCTTAGTATTACAAAATGGTATAGCAGCATGCGAGCGGCAGTTTCAGTCATATCAAGTAGTCGTCAATGAAAGTACTCGGTTCATTGTCTTACAGAGAAAACAAGAACATGGTTATGAATTGTAGCATATATATATGTAAATAAAGAAGAGATGACTTTGATCCTGCACATGGACATTTCTGTTTCAATTTGTCAATACATGTGTAATAAGTTGCTGTCTGAAGGTGAGATGTTGCTTTCAGTCATTTTAGTCAGAGTCCATTGAACTCTCTTTGCCATCTTGATCTCTCTCTCACACACTCAACACACATCTGACAGATATATTGATAAGATGAAGTTATATGAGGGTGTTTATTCACACACACACACACACACACACATATATATATTTAACTGAAACCAAGTTCATGCTGTATTCACCTTTGGCACACAAAAGCAAAACTTGAGAAAGAGCAAACCGCTCGAAAATGTGTGTGCCGAAATAAACTGTTGGTGAATGAATACAGCATGAACTTGGTTTCAATTTTATTTTTGATGATATTATCACACCAACACGTGGACTGCGTGTATACATATATATGTATATATATATATATATATATATATAAGAAATGAAGAAATAAACTGGTAATGCTTTTTTTCTTGCCAATAAAGAATGAGTTTATTCGACTCAAATTTTCAGCGGCCTTCGCCTTCTTCAGGGGTCTTGACAATGAAGAAGGCGGAGGCCGCTGAAAATTTGAGTAGAATAACTCATTCTTTATTGGCAAAAAAATGCATTACCAGTTAATTTCTTCATTTCTTCATGCAGCCAATATGTGAATTCTCAATATATATACAGCAAAACCTGCCTTAGCAGCCACCTGTCTATAGCGGCCACTGAAAAATCCCCCCCAAGAGAAAAGCCCTGTTAAAGACGCTGGGTGGTATTTTGAAATCCTTCCTAGGAAGAAATTTCTTCCTAAGTCAGGATATTTTCCAAAGTGGTATTCTGAAAATCTTCCTAAGTTTCTTCCAAAGTAGACTTAGGAAGAAACTTAGGAAGGGGGCAGGAATATGCAAATTTCTGACTTAGGAAGAAGTTGGTATTCTAGAATGCACTTAAGAAAGAATTTTAGGAAAATATTTAGGAAAGCTCCACCCCTGTCCCAAGTACGTTGTTGAGAACAGCAAACTGCAAGCATCGTGATAGGCGCGCTTGTCAGTCATTGCGCGCACATGTACTTTGATGCGCGAAATGAGCGTGAGAAAGGGGACATGCCGCGCACTCGTGTATTTGACCCTACGTCATAGTAATATGCAATTGCCATTGGTTAGTTCCTTTTATGATACAGCATTTCGTACTGGCTTAGCAAAAGGACGTGGACCGGGATAAGGATGGCCTAATTTGCATTAAGAAGTGCCTAGGAAGAAATTTCAGAATACCAATTTTGTCTTTCCTCGGCACTTCCTAAGTTTCTGACTTAAGAAGAAACTTAGGAAGAAGCTTAGGAAGATTTTCAGAATACCACCCCCTGTGTATAGCAGCCACCTGTTTGTTTCCCGCGGTAGATTTTAACCTGTCTAGGACGGCCACAGACCCAATGGAGCCGTAGCCGAGCCAGTAATTCAGCGTGTTTTTCTGCTTTGTAGTTGTGCCAGTCATTCCTGGGCAACTGCTGCATTCATCACTCATTCAGTCATAATACTGCACTAGTGTTAAGCTTTCATCACGACTGTACACATGCTACTGTGCAACAATTTCATAAACACCAGCACTGTTCAATGCATGAAACACATGTGTGCATACGTACACACATACAGGTACATGTAAGTACTTAGACCTATAGATGTATACAACGATGATACATGTACATGTAGGCAATGCACACAAAGTTGGATAACCTGTGTATAGCGGCCACCTGTCTATTACGGCCACTTTTTTCGTCTCCCTTGGGTGGCCGCTATAGACAGGTTGGACTGTATAGTATATTATATACATATATATAATACTTGTATGTACATGTATTTATATGTACATATGTATATTACACAGACACACAGCTCACAACCCATGTTAATATTATTATGACAAAAGATGGGACACAAATTTGCAAACTGCAAAGACATACCAATTCATTTATCAAAGCATTTATTATTCCTATACTGTACTGAGGAGCCATTGTGGTTCAGTGCATGACACTGCACTCTCATCAGTCATGAAGTCCATGGCTTGCCTGTGCTAGCAACAACAGTTGTGCCACCTCTGCATGGCAATTTACCTTCACTGCCTAGTCCTTCAGAGGGGACATAAAGGCCTGAATTCACAAAGGTGGCACAAATTTAAACCAAGGTTTATGCAAATTTCTTCCGCGTAAATACGATTGACAGATTGCATATGCCAACAGACGTCCAGTAACAAACGCGCATTGATACGTGCATGTCAAAGGTATGTCTATTTCATGCCTATTTTAGACCATGGTCTAAATTTGTACCATGGTTTAGGTTTTAACCAGGTTTAAACCACCTTTGTGAATTGGGGCCTGTGTCTTCAGTCCCATGGTAACTTGCTCAAAAGTATTTTGGTAGCATTTGGTAGCCATGTAAAGTATATCCGAATACACATAACACTTCTTCAACAATGCCATTACACATATTCTGCAATACATGAACTAGCCACAGATAATTGATTAACTTACTGCCAGCATGTTCATGCACAAACTCACTGGCATTTTAAGATGGTGGTGCTGGGAGGGTTAGATGCTCTGTGAATCCCATTTGGAGCCTTGTCTGCCCAGATGTACAACTCTTCATATGATTCCTTATCTTGACGATCACTCAACTACACTTTTCAGATATTCCAGAGATATTGGGAAAGATGGATCTGGATTAGCTTTGCCTGGTCCAGATTCTGGACTCTTTGTATGATATCTTTATACAAGCTGCCAAACCTGTACGTGTTAAGTCGAGTGATGGTGTGATCCCAAGAACTGATGGGGAAAAAAATGGAGTCCATATCGATTGCTCTGTGCTAATGACTTTCCGTGAATAGTTTGAGGGAGTAAATGCATGAATTACAAGTGCATGAAGTTTTGTCCTCTGTTGTGGGCTGAGAGCAATCTGTCTGGACACTTTTTCTCGGGTTTTTTGGATCACACCATCGCTTGATTTGATGTGTACAGGTTTAGCAGCTCAAATAAAGATATACTGGTATTAGCGGTAATAAAAAGAGTCCAGAATCAAGACTAGGCTTTGCTCAGAAAGGTCCCCACCATGCACAAGAGAGTGTTTTGCTACATTTGTACCACTGTGAAACAAGTCATTGTTATCAGCACTGTATAAACCGTTAATAACATGCATTCAGTGCACCCGTTTGGTTATAACAATTTCAAGGAGAGTTATCAAAACAAAGTCTTTGTGCTCTAGGGACCAGAGCGCTAACATCACCTTCTGGAGGCCAAGTAAAGTTTGCTTGTGCCAGCTACGTACTTAAAAACGTACGATATCCTCTCTTCCACCACTTCCAAGATACATCATTGAAAACAGTGGGAAAGTCTTGTTCGATGTCCACACACAATTCCTTGGCCCTGTGGTAAGACGTTGGGTCACAGGATCAAAATATTCATGATGAAGCCGATGGAGAAGAGGATGTCGCCTTGGAGTCTAGCCTTAGTTTCCTGATGCTCTCCTCCAACAAATCGTCTTGGGTTGTCAGGCGAGTAAAGATGCCTTCTGGGTTTCTCTCAAAGGCAGCCAGAATTCCCTCTCTGTGTTTTCTCTTTGCCAGTTCTGCCAAACACTAAAAGGTGATATGCAAAAAGGTGATATTCAAGGGGTGTACAAAAATTGAAAAATGAAACAGAAATCAGTGCTTCCATTGATGAACATAAAAGATATTAATGACGAACATAAAAGACACTCTCGATACAAGTATGTTAAACTGTCCTGACATGGAGTTTTCATTTCAAAAGTACTAATGATGTAATTTCTGCATGACAAAATGACACTGACTAGCATTCAACTTTCAAATGCAGTGAAAGTCCACTTTTCTGTGCATTGTAACTTTATTCCATGACTCACCTCCACACCCCCCCCCCCCCGAATATGGCTGACATGTCCACATATTTACTGCTTTTGTTCTCAAAGTCGTGTCAGCCTTGCATAAGTCTAATCAACTTTGATCAGACATATTCATACAAAACGTATTTTACAGAAATATGGAAGAATTACAAACAAAAGATCACTCAGCTTCCCTACAAGATACATGTGAAGACTGAGGGGTAGGTGTGCCAACTCACCTGAAATGTCTTGGGTTCATAGATGGCCAAGTGTGAGAGCACCTTCCTGTCCAGCTGAATGTTGTACTGTGACAGACAGGGGATGCACAAAAAAATGGTTTGTCTCAGACAATGTTTCATTATCACAACAGTTATCATAATTTGTGACTAGACCATGCTTTTTAATACAGCATCCCTTTGCATGCATTAGTTGTTGCTATGTAAAGCAAACCTCAGGCACGCTTTCAGGTGGTCGATAACAACTATCATCTGAAAAACATGCATAAAATTTGAATATGTTATTAAACCAGTCTATTGTCCAAGTCCTTTTTAACTCACATTCTTTTCCTTCTTTTGCTGTGTTCGCGACATTCTCATTCCATCTTCAGTATTGTATTGCAATAAATGTACTTGGGTAGCTTGGCATGTGATGGGTCCTTGAATTAATTATTTCTGCACAGTACACTATTGGATCTGAAAATGATCCAAATGGACCATTTGCATGAATTTTCACAAGAATGCTGCAAACAGCAGTGGTGCCTACATACAACTGTGAAAACAACATACAGTATCCTAGGCCATTTGAGTATTCTAAAGATCAACAATTTTGTTTCATCTTCAAGGAACATCAAAGAGCCAGTGAAGTCTGACACTCACTCGAGCTTTACGATAGATTTTATTTTGACGCAACCTACCTCCTTTATTGGTCATTGCCTGTATCAGTATACCATCAGTATCTTTGCCCACGGGAGCAAAATGAAAATGTTCAAAGATTACAGATGAAAAAAAGAAGAAATTGTCACAGCATACAATAACTTGATAAACAACAGGAAAAAATCTCAATAAAAACAAACAGAACAACTAGTTTCGTATATTCTGTAATTTTACAAATATTCCATATAACTACTAACCTTCACCAAGTTTCCCACAAATGTTCCATATTTGATGCCATGTTCTTGAGCAGCTGCACCAATCCTCATATTCCACAGCTATAGTTGGGAGACAAAGATAACACAGATATCAAATCAAATATTTAAAGAAAACAAAGTCTTCCTTGAATGTTGTTCTTTTCTTATTGGTTCTCTCTTGTAGTTTTAGAGACTGCAGCTCTGTTTTGTAATGTGTGCTGATTTCAACAAATTTCATCTGGAGACTGATTTCTGAAGAGCATCATGAAAAACTTTGTTAACAAACAGCATCATGCTCTCGGTGCTCACAAGTGTCACACCCCATTACGAACACCTTAAGTATTTTTTTTTTCTTCCTCAATCTCATTCCTTCACTTAGAGTACTTGACCGTGAAAAGGGTCAGTATGTGGTACACTTGTATCAAAGAACCACTGGCAGAAAGAATAGTAGCAGTTAGAAATGATGATGATGATGATGATGATGATGATGATGATGATGATGATGATGATGATGATGACGATGATGATGAAACAGCATTTGTATGGTGCCATTTATCTGTAGAAACATTCAAAGGCGCCCAGCTCCCAAAAAGTGTCACACATCATTCACAAAGTTGCTGGAAAAGATAAGTCTTCAGTTCAGACTTGAAGGTATTGAGGCTGCTGCAATTCCGAAGTTGGACTGGTAGAGAGGTGGGTGGATAGGTCAACAGACAAGACTCGCAGTCTGTGGCTGCTACACAAAATGAAACATTGCCAATGGAAGACAGAGTACATAATATCATGTGACCGCCTGGCTCAAAATCCACAAAAAGTCACGCTACAGATTAGGATTCTCTGTAATCAACCACAATACATGTACATAGTCATTTGGGCTGGCCAACTCAAATGTTTAAAGTTTGTCTTACCTGGGAGAGTTATCTCTTCTCTACCAACTGTCAAAATTTGGTGGCTTTAAACAAAACTTAAACTGAGATATATCTCAGTTTAAGTTTTGTTTAAAGCCACCAAGCAGTTTTTCTGGACCATACTTTTTGGGATAGATGCTGCTTTCACTGTGAGTTTCATTGATACTTCTGCACAACATGCCTAAGTGAGGGTAATCAATCTTTCGATCCTCTTTTCTCCCTTTTCTATGAAACCGCACCTCCTAACTCCCTCTCTCTCTCTCTCCCTTATTTCAATCACATTTTAATTTTAATGTGTTAGGATGGTCCAATTTTAACAAGCTACGTATCGTTTTATAGCTTAGAGCTTACTGTTAAGCAGAAATTCATCTTGGTCTACGTTTTGTGGGTTTTGAGCTGGACGGTCACATATGTACAAATAGGTGGTTGCCAAATCTAAAAATGTTGAAAGTTGACTTCAATTTTAGAGGAAAATCAGATGAACGAAATGATAGAAGTTGAAATAAGTTTGGACAAAAATTGAGACCAAACAATGTGGTTGTGGTGAATATCACTGATTTGTGAAGACACAGCAAAGCC
This sequence comes from Diadema antillarum, assembly GCF_040938485.1. Classification (NCBI taxonomy): domain Eukaryota; kingdom Metazoa; phylum Echinodermata; class Echinoidea; order Diadematoida; family Diadematidae; genus Diadema; species Diadema antillarum. The sequence continues at coordinate 637,350 of NW_027271208.1, read as the reverse complement.
TCTGAATTCCAGAACTTTCTTATCTTATGTTCAACTTGATGACACTGCTACAATTCTGTTCTGATTGTGTCCAGTTTGGCACTCTATTCACTCAAGCCAACTTGAAAATATAGAACTGTACTGTGACAAATAATCTAAGTTTGAAGATACCGCATTAAGCAAGTGGTCTCTACGGGGAGGTGGCCACTAAGACAGGTATGGCTCTAGCATTATAAATACAAACTCATTTTATATTACAACCCCTAGGACACATTTTCTGCTTATATAACAGGCAAGTTGTAGATGCACATCAATGTGTAGGATGGAGCCAAGTTTATTATGCTTGCCCTCCACTTACCCTTCTTATATCTCCCTTTTTCTTACGCCTTCCCTTGGTGGCATTCTGCCAGGCTCTCCTCACAGCTCGCAGGGCTACAGAGTAACAATTTCTGCGTCTCCCAAAGTATCTCTGGACAGCAGCAACAGATGAAAAAGGAAGACAAAGAAAAGAAACATTTTGATTAGATCTTCTACATTTACACAAATGGGCAAATCCTGGTATCCCCATATACTGGTGTTGTAGATAGTGTGAATAATAACTGCTGAACAACTTCACATAAAAACAAAAGAGTGACATGACTTTCTTGAAGTATAAATGGCTCATAACATTTATTCCAAGAACACATTAAAACTGCATCTATTGTACCTTTGCTACAAGGAATTACTACCACTTGAATGCACTCACTTGCAGCATTGCTTTACCAGAGTTACAGATTAAACTACAAACTTGTGTCTCATGTGAATAAAACCTTACACAAAGCGACATATTCAACACTGAGCTCTTTTTATAGCTTTGGCTACAGTGTCATTACAGTTATTCTTACTATAATACTTCTGTCAAAGTTGATGAGACCAAGGAATTGTCCTCACTTTGAGGTGTGAAAGGCAATGGGGCAATGCCATGCTTTTTCACATCAAAGGCTAATTACGAATGCTAATCGAAACACATGAAATGTGAAGCTTCATACAAGCACACTGTTCTTCCATTGCCTTCAATACAAAACATCAAAATAATGGCACCAAAGTAAAACCCCTGTACCCACAATAAAACAATTTCACATACAATGTATATCTGGCATCATTGTCGTAACAATTCCCTTGAACACGGTAGAGCAGAATGTACAGGTTGTACATGTAGACCTTTCTACTGCATGGTTGCTACCAGTTTTGAGAGAGAGAAAAAAAAAGCCTGTAAACTAGAAAAGCACTCTGAGAGTGCCAACCTCTGCCAAGCAGCTGATTTCCACCCATAAACACATGCTGATCATCCAATTTCCCAGCATAGAAGCCTTTTGTTTACGTCATCAGAGCTCTTCAAGCTGCGTAGCGCCTTTCCCCAGCACAGCATGCACTTCATAGCACGTTTGCAAACCTCAAATACACATACCAGGTAGCCTGAACTCCCAAGTTCATTGACTCTATCAGCCAAAAGATTAAAAAATCCTTTAAAAATCAATAAAACTTCCCAAAATCACTACCAAAATTCATTAATCTGTTCCTTGTGTCATTATCAAGTTTTCCTGCAAGTTTCATCCAAATCTGTCAATAACTTTTTGAGCTATTTTGCACACAGACACACAAGCAAACAAACCAACACCAATGAAAACATAACCTCCTTCCTTGGCAGAGGTAATAGGAGTCGTCCTTTTTCTTCAATAGAGATATATTTGTGTACACATTGTGACAGTTTATTTAAACATTGCATTCTATTAACATGACAAACTAATTTGTAGAGCTTAAGTCTAAGTGAGAATTACAATTGTACGTCAGCTTGACATTGGCATTGTACACTCTACATTACTACACTATCAATGTCATTTGTACAGTGCAGTGTCACAAACTCCATGTAAATGATCATTATCTGATGCATTTTCATAATCATATCAATGTCCCTTCTTTATTCTTGAGACTCAACACCTTATTAACATACCAATCACAAGGATGTCAACAAACATCAAGCACATGAAAAGGTACAGTCAGTACATGTACACACATTATCACACACACACACACAAGAAGAAGAACTGCGACCAGCCCAAAGCATTCCAGCTGTGAAGGTTTGCATCAAGATTCTTGTACAGCTGTATGTGGTGGTATTCTGACATGAAATTAAGCTTTAAAGATTTTTTTTTTAATAGTTTTAATTCACAAAGGATGTAGAATAAATGCATAAATCACCATGGGTATAATTTGGTTCCTCAGTTTTTCACTGTCCAAATTGATGGGGTTTTTTTTTCTTGACTTGGTCTATTAGTTAATACTACAGCAGTATGTATGCTAGCCACTATGAAATTTCTACACTTTGTTTGTGTGAAATCTATGTGATTTGGAACTAAATATGCACACGCTAGCTGATCATCGCTTAGCTGTATACCGTACATAAAGCATCGAGGATGTAACCCTGATTCAGATTGTGAATCGAAGCACTTGAGAAGATGAACAAAGAAAACTGTATTTTCAAGACTACAGGACCAGTCTGAATATGTACAAGTTTAGCACGGGGAACTGTAAACTTAGATACATATATATATGTACAGTTGTGTAATAAGCTATTCAATCCAGGACGTTCCAAAAGTGTAGACAGTGAAGGAATGCACCAGGGTTAAATTTAACTTAAAATATGTTTTGACATAATTAAATCTACACACTCATTTTATTCATACTAGAAATCTAGATAGGATTTCTATAGATCTAGATATCTAGATCTAACGTTAGCTATAAATATAGACTAACGCTAGATCTACTAGACAGTACTTCTAGGTCTAGACCTCTATGCCTAAATATTTTTTACATCAGTCATCACTGCATCATATCATTAGATTTCTAGGCCTAGATCATTTAACATTACCTGATTACAAGGCAACGCACATGCCTACGCAGCCTAGTTTCGAATACAGCTTTGATGAAGACTACAATACAGTATCAACAATTCTATGAGGACGTAAACCCCGGATTGCCCCCGGCCCCTCCCCACCCCCACGTGCACCCACAACTTGACTGATTAGCAATGTTACACGTGTAAACTCAAAAAAAAAAAAAAAAAAAAAAAAAAAAATGTTACAACACAGGAGAGTACGAGTGGGACTACACAATGATGTTTCTCTCTACTTCGATTGGCTAAAACCTTGAAAATTGCGAGAAGTATGGGAGCAATTACCGTTGATTGATCAAGTATGAACTTCCTTTTCCAGTAACGGTCCGGGCCCCTGTTACGAAGCAATCGTGCTGCTGTCAAATGCACCATTGTGTAACTATCTACACGCCACTTTCTTTCCTCCACTTCACGAAAGGCATGAGGATCGGCTCGGTAACGTGGTACGAAGCTAGCTATGCAAAGACGCTTTTCTTTGGTTTGCAGGCTAGGCTACTGGCTAGGCGTACGTATGGTAAAACACGTAGCGGTACGTGAGCAGTCACAAACCCTTGTTGGTCGTAAAGGAGTCTGCGCCAAGACTACTACATGCACCACTCCTTCAGCAGGAGAGGGAGCGTAGGACAGGGTGGTTGCTGGTTGTTGGTCTCTCGTTGTTTTTCCATTTTTGTGGCTAAATGGATTCATGACTGTGGATAGAATCACTCAGAGGTAAGCAATCATTCTGGGCTTCATTTGCACCCCATTTTGCACAACTAATGATTCTAGTATAGACCTATTACAGCTAGTATAGATTTACACATAGATTTTGAATCTCCCGCCCTATCGAGTAGCGCCAATATGGCCGCCGCAAACCCCCCGGATCCATTTATGGATTCGGAAGTGGGTACTGCGACACCTGATGACGAATTTCAAACTGTTGTGTCTGATAGACAAGTCCGTCGGAAAAAGAGGAAAATACGCGAAGGAAGTGTTGATGTTGAGGACCTTGCGACAAGAGTAGACTCCTCTTCGGAGGATGACCATCATGATAAATCTTTGAATGGTAATGAAAAGTTTGGTACCCCCCGATCTAAACCACCTGATCTGAGATTGTACATATGTCCAATAGACAAGAAAAGGTCCCTAAAAAACACAAGCTTGGCTACGGTAGCCAAAGCCATCCATACTTGCTGTGGATCCCCACCAGAGTTTGTTAAGTCTACTCGAAATGGCATTATGGTGAAATGTAGAAACGAGAAACAGTACAGAAAACTGATGGAACTTTAATCTATTGGTACAATGCCAGTAAAGGTGCAAGATCAGATGTACTCCATTAAAGGAGTAATATCTGGGATCCCCACGGAAATGTCTGAGACAGAAATTCAGATGGAATTGAAAAAGCAAAAGGTGTCTCATGTGAAAAGAATAATGAGAAAGGAACAAAAGAAAAATCAAAACAACTCAGGAAACGAGCAAATGAAGCTCACCCCGACACGCAGTGTCATACTATTTTTTTGAAGCAACCACATTACCCCAAGACATTGATTTGTACTTCCAGAAATTCCAGGTTAAACAATACATACCCCCTGTACTCAGGTGCTTCCACTGTCAAAGGTTTGGGCATGCAGTTGCAAATTGTAAGGCAAAACAAAGATGTGTGAGATGCGGCGACCCGCATACCTTTGAGGAATGTCCACAGAAAGACACTCCAAAATGCATTAATTGCGGAGAAAACCACTCGGCTGCATACAGCGGATGCCGAGAGGTGGAAAAGGCTAAAGAGATACAAAAATTTAAAGTAATGAACAACTTAACCTACGCACAGGCCACTCGCAAATGGCAAGAACATGAGCAAAGGCCGAATGTTGCAGTAGAGACACGACCCATACCTCAGCCTGCAGTGAAAGAAACAGCTAGAAACTAAAGAGAGCCCTGAAGAAATGAAGCATGGTACCCCTCGGGCAAGCCAACCCGTGAGTCATACCCCACATTCAGCTGAAGTTAACAACCCCCATCAAAAGCTACACGGTCCTTTTCGTTGATTCCCAACCAAAGCAAAAACCAAGCTCAGCCCCAGCAAATCATGCAAAAGCTACCCCAAGAAAGAGAGGGACCTGCCCAAAACAGGTTAGGTGTAAACTTTGTAGCTCAGGCTACAGACAATGAGCTCATCAATTTCATAGTTATTTTGATCATGAATCTCATGAAAGACAAATCAGAGGATGAAATTCGCCTCCTGATAAATGCAGCAGCCGGTAAACTTCTTGGACAAGACAGCTATGATGTTGGGGGAACTTGCTAGTTTATATATGTCGGTCTTCCTCGTTCTCCAATGGAATGCTCAGGGAATGAGTGGACACGGACAAGAATTGATACAATTTTTAAGTACAAATAAATCTGATATTGTACATTTGATATGTGTACAGGAGACATGGTTTAACAGTGATAATGTTTTGCAGATTCCAAATTATACTTGTTTGTTTAAAAATAGAACAACACAAAGTAGAGGAGGGTGTTGTTTCTATGTACATGACTCTGTATATTACGATTATAAAGGCGGCGAGTCTGAAGTTGAATTGCAAGTGATTGATATTTTTGGGGGTAAGTTTTTCCTCACAGTAGTTAATTATTATAACCCTTGCAGAGAGATACGCTGTGAGGCTGTAGATTTATTTATAAGTAAAGCTAAAGATCCTGCAAAATTATTGATTGTAGGTGATTTTAATTCTCATAACCCCCTTTGGGGTAGTGATGATAAACTGGATAGAAATGGTAAATTGATTGAGGAATTTGTTTTACAAAATGATCTAGTCATATTAAATGACGGATCTGGCACGAGACTTGACCCCCATTCAGGAAAAATATCTTGTTTGGATCTGTCTCTGATTTCATCTCAGTTAGCAAGTAAGTGCACTTGGAATGTTAAGCCGGACAAACTAGGCAGCGATCATTTTCCTGTTTGTATTGAGTTGCGTTTGGGAGGAAAGTCTCTCCTCCGAGAAATGAGTAATGGAAGCAATGGTTGGAATCTAAAAAATATGAATTGGCAAAAATTTGCTCAATTGTGTGAGAATGTTATGAATATAGATAATATTAACGTGGATACTAAAATGTTTTATGAGATGTTTATGTCACACATTACAGAGGTACTTGAAGATACAGTTGGAGTTAAAAGAAGAAAAAATAGACACCAAAAGTCACAGCCTTGGTGGACAAAAGAATGTTCTTTGAAAATTAAAGAAAGGAATAGATTGAAAAATAGACTCTCTAGGTGTTGGTCTAAGGAAAATTTGTACAGGTACAAAAAGAAGAAAGCAGAAACGCAGCGAACGATACGACAGGCAAGAACCAGATTTTGGCAAGCCTTTTGTGCAAGTCTGAATCGATCCACGTCTGTTTCGGCGTTGTGGAAATTCATTAAGAGTATGAACGGTAGTCCTCGGAATAAAACCCATAGCATGTCTGTGTTATATGTAGGTGAACGTATTATTGTTGATGATAAAGACAAAGCAAATGAATTTGTAAGATATTTGAAGTATACAGGGAAAGGGAATACAGAAAGTAAAATTTATAAAGAGATAGAGGAAGAATTTAATGTGATCCAGGTTCAGGAGAAGGAAGGCTTGCAACTGGCCTTAAACGAGCCTTTTGTGATGAGTGAATTGGAAAGAGTTCTGCAAGATAAAAAGGCTTCAGCACCGGGAGAAGATAAGATAGGATATGAAGTGTATAAACATTTACCAGAGTCAAAAAAGGAGATATTACTGAAATTGTACAACCAAATATGGGATACTGGAGATATTCCAGAAGCATGCAAACACTCGATTTTGATTCCTCTCCTCAAGCAGGGTAGGGACCCGCATCATTTGTGCTCTTACCGCCCGATAGCGTTGACATCATGTTTCATGAAAATAATGGAAACGCTGGTGAAAAACAGATTGCAATATTTTATTAAAAAACACGATCTGCTCGCAAATTTTCAACATGGCTTTAGAAAAGGCCGTTGCACTCTTGATAATATCGTACATTTGGAAAATGAAATAATGAAGAATTTAGAAACTGGTGTGAAGTCTCTAGCAGTGTTCATTGACCTGGAGAAGGCGTATGATACACTCTGGACAAAAGGACTCATAGTAAAACTCAGTCATTTGGGTTTAGGAGGAAATATTTTACAGTTTATAAAGAACTTTCTATTATATCGCACTTGCCAGGTCAAAATAGGAAACGAGAAATCTGATATTTTTCATATGAAAAACGGTCTCCCGCAGGGCAGTATTTTGAGCCCTATATTGTTTAATCTAATTATTTCTTATGTACCTGTAAGCAGAACGAATAATGTTTATAATTTGTTATATGCAGATGATTGCGTTATCTGGACATCAGGAAATGATATTAGAGAAATGACTGTTCAAATTCAAACATACTTAGACGTTTTGAATGAATGGTTCACTTCACGGGGACTGAAAATATCACCGTTGAAGACCACTTCTGCTCTTTTCTCTCGTGGAAACAAAGATGAGCGCGTTCGTCTATTGTTGGAGAAAAATGAGCTGAAATTTGCTCCTCAATATAGATATTTAGGAGTGATATTTGATAGGAGGATGACTTGGAGACCACACTTGCAAGACGTAGTTCTGCGATGTAAGAAAAGGTTGAATATACTGAAAGTTTTAGCTCATACAAATTTTTGTCAAAGCATACAAGAATTGTTAGGCGTATACAGATCTTTAATACGCTCCATAATAGATTATGCTTGTGAGGCTTATGATTCTGCTACTATGAGTGTCAAGAATGTTTTAAACTCCATACAATATCAGGCTTTAACTATTTGTGCAAACGCAAAAAAAGGGACAGCCCTAAGAACCCTCCAAGTGGAATTCGGAGAAATGCCCCTAGAGTTACGTCGAGAGATGCTCTCGGCTAGACTGAAAGCACGTATTGAGAATACTCCCAATCATCCTATGAAAGAAGGGCTTAAGAATTGTTGGCAATTTGAATTTTGTAAAAACACTGCTTCAAAAGAACCTTTCGGACAAAGGACTCAAAACTCATTTGAATTTTTAGATCCACTTCATGTTGAATTGTGTGTAAAACCTCCCAACGTGCCTATCTGGATGTGGAAACCTCCGTGTGTATCGACACAATTAAAAGAGTGTGTGTCAAAGACTGACAACACAGCCTTCCAAAAACAGGCCTCCTTAGAAGTGATGTATACCAAATGGCAAAACTATTTACATGTATATACAGATGGCTCCAAATCACTTGAAGGCAAGGTAGCCTCTTCATTTTATGTGCCAGTGTATAAATATGTTCAGAGTAAAAGAATGCAGAACCAAACATCTGTTTATAGAGCCGAATTGGCGGCTATCACGTTAGCTTTGTATTGGATTGATCAACTACCACCACTTCAAACAGGAGTAGTTATTTTAGTGACTCACTCAGTGCCCTTGAAGCCATTCGATCTCAAAGAGAAGAAAGTTTTGTTACAGAAATTCTAAGTTTCTGTACTAATCTATACTTTAAGGGAATATTAGTGAGTTTGGAATGGATTCCTGGACACTGTGGAATAACAGGAAATGAAGTGGCAGATAAAGCAGCAAAAAAGGCTTTACAAAATGTTTCCATACAAGTGAATAACAAGTTGAATAAATATGAATTTAATAAAAAATTGAAAAGGTGTTATATGACAAAATGGCAAATTAAATGGGAGGAGACAAACTCCCCCCTGAAATTTGTTCAACGAAAGGTTTCTCAGACCTATTTATGCACTTTGAATGACACAAGAGCTGAGACAATCCTACATCGCCTCAGGATGGGGAACTTAGGTTTAAATGACAATTTGTTTCAAATAAACCAACATGTGTCGGGTATGTGTGAATATTGTAACGTCCCAGAAACAGTTGATCATTTTCTTATGTTCTGCCCCAGATATATCATACCCAGAGCTATGATGTTAGTTGAAACAAAAATTCATGAGAACAGCATTCAAAGCTTACTAATTTCAACTAACCCAGTATACCAAAAAGCTCTTGTGTTATATGTTAAAAGATCACAACGATTTTAGATAAACTTTCATGCATGTTATGAGTGTACATAGTTTGCACTAACTCTGCCTCGAGGTACTCTGAAGAGGCATTTCATGCGCACCACAGCCCAGAGATTGCTTACTTTACTAAAGAATGTATATGTGATTATTACATATATTTGTAATTTATTGATATTGCTTGTTTGTTTTGTTTGGCTCTGTATCGGACCAATTGAGGTTCCTGTGCTGGTAAGCATCGGACTCTACTGCCTGCATATCGGAGGGGCCTAGGCCATTTAAACGGCTGAGAAGTCTGCTCGAGACAATGAGCCGGATTGGCCAGAAGATATGATATTTAAAGCAGGCAAATAGACGTACCGACAGCTGACCAAGGATACTCATTACAATATTCTTTTTTGAAAAAAAAAATGATAAAAGCAAAAGAAATTTACAGATAAGTGTTTGGCGTAAATATTCTAAAGAGAATGGAAAACGCCACTAAACACAAAACAACAACAACAACAACAACAACCTTCACTGTGTCATAGACCCTGTTGTTGTCGTCGTCGTTGTTGTTGTTGTTGTTGTTGTTGTTAGAATTGTTGTTAGAGTTGTTGTATTTGAGACGCGTCATTTAGATATGAATATTTGCGCCCTCATCTACGTAATATCATTATTTTACATATGATTAATTTCTCAATTATTTCACAAATATTTTTATGCGCGCTATGTGTCTGCTGTTATACGGTTAGGGCAAATATTAAGTTCTGGTACGTGCATGCTGATGGCATGTGTTCGCTTCTCTAGCCTTTTGCCACGGCCTCGTGGCTGAAAAAGAGACTAACTGCGAGAGACCAGGGGACCATTTTTTTTTTCATGAAGGAACTTGTCGGATAAAATATCTGACAAGTCAATTATATCCGACAAGTTTTGAGAAATTCTTTATTCTGATTGGCTGATTTCTCTGAACTTGTCGGATATAATTGACTTGTCGAACATTTTATCCGACAAGTTCCTTCATGAAACGCCCCCCAGGAGGGCATTTCATGAAGCGTTTTGGTCGGGCATTTTTCTGACAAACTGTTACAAGCTACAGAAATCCTTGCATCTGATTGGCTGAGAGCAAGTTTGTCCGACAGATTTGTCGGACAAATGCTTCATGAGTACCCCCCGGGTGGACGCGAGAGACAGAGAGGCGCCACTCGGTCTCGCGTCTACCCCACAGAACTCTACTCACAAAACAAACTCTTTTAACTTAAAAATTTTCAAAAGAGCAAGTATAGGGCTCACAAGGGTAAATATCTCCCCATGTACAGTAGACGTGTGTTAAGATTCAAAATTCAAAAAATTCTGTAAAATAGCTGGGAGAAATGAAATGTTTCACCTTCACTAACGTGAATAAGGAAAAGTAGAAATTACGCGGTGCGTAATATATGTCCCCGCTGGAAGTAGTATTTAGTAGCAAAATGTACAATATAGGTAAAAAAGTCAAAAGTCAAAGAAGTCAAAGGTCAAAATTCTGTGTAGAAGTTTTGAAGCCCTCACCTAGTGCCATCACATAAAGTAAATGGAATCGAAATCGGGTTAGAAATGGCGAAGGAGTAGCATTTTGTAGCCAATGTACAATATAGGTCAAAAATCAAGGTCAAAGGTCAAAGAAGTCAAAGGTCAAAATTCTGTGTAGAAGTTTTGAAGCCCTAACCTAGTGCCATCACATAAAGCAAACGGAATCGAAATCGGGTTAGAAATGGCGAAGGAGTAGCATTTGGTAGCAAAATGTACAATACAGGTCAAAAATCAAGGTCAGAGGTCAAAGAAGTCAAAGGTCAAAATTCCGTGTAGCAGTTTTGAAGCCATCACCTAGTGTCATCACTTAAAGCAAACGGAATTGAAATCGGGTCATAAATGGCGAAGGAGTAGCAAAATGTACAATATAGGTCAAAAATCAAGGTCAAAGGTCAAAGAAGTCAAAGGTCAAAATTCTGTGTAGAAATTTTGAAGCCCTCACCTAGTGCTATCACATAGAGCAAACGGAATCGAAATCGGGTTAGAAATGGCGAAGGAGTAGCATTTTGTAGCCAATGTACAATATAGGTCAAAAATCAAGGTCAAAGGTCAAAGAAGTCAAAGGTCAAAATTCTGTGTAGAAGTTTTGAAGCCCTCACCTAGTGCCATCACATAAAGCAAACGGAATCAAAATCGGGTTAGAAATGGCAAAGGAGTAGCATTTTGAAGCAAAATGTACAATATAGGTCAAAGGTCAAGGTCAAAGGTCACAACTGAAATTTTGTGTAGATTTTCAAAGCTCCCATGTAGTGCTATCATATAAAGCAAACAGAATCAAAATTGGCTCATAAATGACAGAGAAGTAGCAAATTGAACATTTTGATCACACACGGACGTACAGACGGACGGACGGACAGACGGCAACGGCGTAAATCCGTACTGAGGAGTGGGGGGATGATCGGCGATAGTCACCATCACCACGATTACAAGCCCATAACCGGACCGGCGTAGCCTTGAGGGGGGGGGGGAAGAGAAGCTTGGTAACCCCATCCCACCCCCGCCCCCCCCCCCCACACACACACACACGTACACTTTACAGGGATCGAATGTCCCACTCTTATGCATGAAATATAAAGTGGGAGGAGAGTGATATATTTCTGACAAGCTGTTACAAGCGAGCTTGAAAATTTTGACATTTTACAGTCCCAAAACTGCAGTTTGTGAATGTATTTTTCCGCTTTGGAAATTAAGGGGGCGCACCGGGTGCAACTGCTGGCAATTACTGACAGCAACATCAAGAGAATTGCATAACAATTAAATGCGAGCGAGCGAAGCGAGCGAGCTTGAAAATTTTGACACCTTATACAGTCAAAAACTGCCGTTTTTGGCTGTATTTTTTCGCTTTGGAAATTAAGGGGGGCGCACCGGGCGCAACTGCTGGCAGTTACTGGCAGCAACATTAGGAGAATGGCATAACGACTAAACACGGGCGAGCGAAGCGAGTGAGCTTGAAAATTTTGACATTTTACAGTCCCAAAAACTGTCGTTTGTGGCTGTATTTTTTCGCTTTGGAAATTAAGGGGGGAGCACCGGGCGAAAACTGCTGGCAATTACTGGCAGCAACATCAGGAGAATGGCATCAAAATGATAAAATGCGAGCGAGCGAGCTTGAAAATTTTGACATCTTACAGTCCCAAAACTGCCGTTATTAGCTATGTTTTTCGCTTTGGAGATTAAGGGGGGAGCACCGGGCGAAAACTGCTGGCAATTACTGGCAGCAACATCAGGAGAATGGCATAATGATAAAATGCGAGCGAGCGAAGCGAGCGAGCTTGAAAATTTTGACATCTTACAGTCCAAAAACTGCCGTTTGTATCTATATTTTTCGCTTTGGAGATTAAGGGGGGAGCACCGGGCGAAAACTGCTGACAATTACTGGTAGCAACATCAGGAGAAAGGCATAATGATTAAACGCGAGCGAGCTTCAATATTTTGACATCTTACAGTCCAAAAACTGCCGTTTATAGATATATTTTTCGCTTTGGAAATTAAGGGGGGAGCACCGGGCGAAAACTGCTGGCAATTACTGGCAGCAACATCAGGAGAGTGGCATAATGATTGAATGCGAGCGAGCTTCAAAATTTTGACATCTTACAGTCCAAAAACTGCCGTTTGTAACTATATTTTTCGCTTTGGAGATTAAGGGGGGGGGGCGCACCGGGCGCAACTGCTGTCAATCACTGGCAGGAACATCAGGATAATGGCATAGCGATTAAATGCGAGCGAGCGGAGCAAGCGAGCTTTAAAATTTTGACATTTTACACCCCAAAAACTGCCGTTTTTAGCTATATTTTTGCGCTTTTGTTTGTCCCACTTTTATGGGGGAACCATCCCCCCCCCCCCCATCGACGCCTCTGCATATGAGGGAGCTTTTGTTAAGTGAAAGATCTGCTGCACACTCTTTGACAAATTAGGGAAATATTCGTCAATCTCAACAGTGTACTTATCGAAAGGGATCCAGTATAGCGGAGCTTTTGCATGTTTATGATTGCAATTCAACGATTTGGTGCATAGTTCTGGCGGTATTTGGACAATTTTCCATTAAGAAAGTTCGAGATTTGTCCTCATCTCGGGAATTGCTTGGGGGATACATGATTTGTCTGCCTAAACACTTTCGTAGGGGCGGGGCAAATGCACCTTTGCCCCCCCCCCCCCCCCCCCCCCGAAATAGATTCGACGCCCCTGATCTTCCCTGGGTATGCCCATAGATGTATCTTGACTGAGTCATCAGTCACTGTCGTTTCTCATGAATGATTCAGGAAATGGATTGGGTTCAATTATGGCAATATAGTTTTGTTATTGTTTTTTTGTTTTCGTACATATTTTGCAGATGGTCCCAGGTTACTCGCGTCATAGCATGTTTACATGTATATGTAGGCCTATACTATTTGACGTTGTCAACGTCTGAGCCATACCTCACAGTGTATGTCTATGTTACTTTCTTCGCGAGCGAGCGAGCGAAGCGAGCGAGCGCTTGAGAAAATTATGCATTCAATTTCCTACAAGATAGAATACTGTTCAGCACTGTTACCTGTCTGAAGGCCGGCGTACAAACGTCATGCAATATGCCAAAATTGATACAATCACATTTCTGCTTCCTCCATTTTTTTTCAAAATTCAGGGGGGGGGGGATGATTGTACAGGCCACCCCCCCCCCTCCTCCATTTCAGGGGGGGATATATCCCCCCATCCCCCCGGGATTTACGCCCATGACAGACGGACACACAGACACACACACGTACGGAGCCCGTTTCATAGTCCCCTGCTCGAACTCGTTTGGCGGGGACAAAAAGTGAGATATACCCTTTCATCCATCAAATTTCCAAGGGGGGGGGGGTGTCTTCAGCTCAAACTCTGTCCAAGGGTTCGCAAAGCCAGACTACGAGTTTTTTCCACTCAAAAAGTCACCTTTTTCTGTACATGCACCCAATCAAATACATATAGTCCCTTCCAAATTCCATGACAAAAGCTTTCATCTTCCAACCAAAATGCAGTTTGTAGAGAAATTCATACTCAATATCTGCAGCTATTCAGTTTTATGCCAAACTGCATTTCTATTTTTTTTTTTCATTTATGTAAGTATCTTTGGTACGATTTTGTGAAGCGGTCAGGGACATTCCATTATGTTTACAGAATGGATGTGAGCCCTATATTGTATCGCACATGATACAACTTCCGGGGTACCTTAGATCTGCAGCATTTAAAAGTAATTAGGCCTACACGTTCCCTTTTCCCCTGAATCAGTGAATTGTGAAAGGGCACCATGTGATATGCAGCCATGTTTTATACCATAACAATATCCTACGGAGCAGTAAATAATGTGTGGAAAATGCAATATTTTCGTTATCATATTGCCTCGGAGTGTGATCTAAATATCTTGATGGGTGTATTGCGTAGAATTATATGTTGCTTACATGCAGTATTGCTCCAGTCAATGTTAAAGAGCCATGCATACGTATCATGAATATCACAGTAATAAGGTAATCAATTGCTATGACAACATTATGATTAAGTACAGTTTATGAGAAAAGTGTCTATTCTTTAGGTGCACGTCACGAGTGCGACACCCACGAATCATAGTACAGCCCACGACTGCCACGAGTCATACAGCCTATATACAGCCCACGAGTTATACAGCTCACGAGTCATACAGCCCGACACTAAGGCAAACAAGACCCTATATAGAGACCGACACATTGAAAGCCCCGTAGTGTTGTAATATCGAACTCTTGGGCTGTTGTTACCTATATAACTCATGGGCTGTAGACTCGTGGGCGTATGACTCATGGACCTTTTCCCCAAAGTCGATCGGAACTCGTGGGCTGTATGATTCGTGGGTGTCGGTCTCGTGGGATGACTGTGATTCTTTCTTGATAAACAGCCAGAAACTTTCAGTGTTCAGTTCATATAGAGTGTGGCCATTTAGGATAATAAACTCAATATCTGAAGTATTTTGAGGTCATGTTCGTGCCAAATTGTATCGTCTCCATGGTAACAGCTGTGTGCAATAATGAGCGAGCCGTATATATTTAGTTTGGCATATTTTGTTGGACAAGGAAAAGCCCTAAAGACATATTAATGAACTGATATGATTTGAATCACCGTTGCGTACGGCTGACAGTATAAGAAAAGGTGACAAAACTGTTTCATGCTGATATTCCAGTAACACCAAAATGCATTGTCCACGTCACGGAAATGAGCCGGTCTTTATCGAAGTTTGCCGTTTTGTAGGTGATGAGGACTGTATAAACAAAAACAAGAGAAAAAATCCAAGTCTGGTATATAGAGTGCGATGAAAATGACCGTAACACACTTCACACTCATTTTGACCCGTATTGTTGTTTTTGAAATGAGCTGGCCAAATTGCACGGAGAGAAAATTTTTGCAGATGTTGCACGCTTCCGTTATTTTATTTTTTTTTTTTTTGCTTTTCACAAACCGCTATGTCAACAGAACCTTATCTTTAAAAAGGAGCAATATGTAATATTTTGTATTCATTAAAGATAAAGATGCGGCCATGCCCCAATGATAAACATTATTGAGATGAGTTGAAAAAAAAAAAGAATGCTCCATATTTCGAGATGAAATGTACTTTTGCTGTTTCGGTTTTTGTGTCAATACTGAAAAGAATGATACCTTGCCTCTTTAAACGTCTTTTTTTTTTTGCATTTAGTTTTTATTTTATCAGTTATCCCCTGATTTGGTCGCTTACTTCGGCTTTTCCAATTTCACTTGAGTGGGGCTAAAGAGACACTTTGAAAATACAGATAGTATGATATCAAGAAACAAACACTGTTTTTCGCTGAATCCTTATTCGTATCTAGGGGATGCTGAGGTATTTTGCTATCTTTGCAGCCCCCTGACGGAGCTAGTGAGGGATTTGAACAGATCCGAGAAGTAAAGAAGGCGATCAATTCAATTCAATTCAATTTGATTTGATTTAATTTAATTCATTCTCACATTTCACAATAAAATCAAATACAATACATATCACTGGACAGCACCTAAATCATCAGATTATAATTCAACATAATACAAGAAAAAACGTATTGCTACAAACTAAATGCAATGATATCAAACGAATCGACAACACAAGGCTATCTGTGAGTAAATGACGGTAAAAGTACAGGTCCGTCAGGTAAAAGTGTGAAATATGATGGAACTAACTAAAAGCAATGCTTGTCCATGCTAGTAGGTTCCTATAAGGTTGAACGCGTGCATATACCATAATGGAAGAACACAAATTAGCAGTGAGAATAAAGATGCTAAATTTTTGCTGATATTTGTAATAAACACCAAACTTAAAAACGGAAAGAAGAAAGAAAGGCAACTGTACCATGTTCACTTCGCTTAAAAAAGATAAACTCTCTAGAGGGTTAAGAAACTTCAGCCTAATAAATGTTGTTTCATGGGCACCATTTGATTCTTGGTGAAAAAAAAAGTTTTGAAACATAAAATGTTAAGAGCTTATAGGGGATGCGTGCATGCTTCTGGATATGCTGTTTTGTAATTCTCACCCCCCCCCCCTCTCTCTCTCTCTCTCTCGCTCTCCCTCAATATAAATGAATGTATCAAAAAACACTGAGAAATTGAAGAGTAGTTTCTCTATACCCCCTTCAAAGTAATTTTGATACAGCGTCAATCAAACATATAAAAAGTAAACCGGAAAGTGATATTGATATTGCACAGAAGAAAAGGACGGTGTTGCAGTAAAAACGAAAAAATCCTGTACTTATAAAAAGCTATTTAAAAAAAAAGACCAAATCAATGTCAATTGCCTTTGGAATTTAGTTACTGCAAGCTTTTCTTTTCCTTGAAACAATATTTCCAAACATGAAATTTAGCAAAGATGTACAGGTTTGTAAGGTGATGACATCATTACCTAATAAACGCAACTATCATTATTAGCTGTTGTATGAAATAATGTGAAATGTTCATTAAATGCGATTAAAGCAGCGAAGTAAATACAGAGCAAAGTGCGCTAATTAGTAACACAATAAGATATCATATTCCGTACATGCACCCATGCAATTAGCGTGAAATTCCCTTTGTGGACGGAACACAATGAAACATTAATTCTTCAGCGAAAAAGTGAATGTTAATGACGCCAGAGAACCTGCTCACTGGTGCAGTGCGTCATTGCGCGTAATAATGGATTCTCCATTATAAATTCATCTCATGCAATGTCTGCCTTGAGATAAGTGAAAAATAAAAGCGTCGTGACAAAAGTCCGCTATGAACTATAAGTTAATGTTTGATGCAGCACGTGAATAAGGTTGCACGACTTTCGTTTGATTGAGTTTTGCCATACAAATTTAATCAACATTCGATTTTTCTATTGAAAAAAAAAATGGTTTGGTCCTTGGGTGTCCTTTAAAAGAACTGTTGAAGTACACTGTACTTGTACATTGTTCTTCATAATTAATGTATGGCAGCTCAGGACAAAATGCGTCGCATCTAAAGACTGCACGAGATAGCCACTTGCATGTGCATGTGATCACACACTGCTAACTGCAAAACATCTGAAACGTGATTTAGATCTCGACTATTTCTCTCAGTAAAGGTTAAGTGCTGCATCAACGAGATATTATCCGGTAGATCTGATTGTATTTGCATGCAGCGCGAGCAGAATGAAAATCAAAGTTGAATATTCTGTTGCCAGTGCAAACATAATTTTCCACAATTACAGCGAGAGTAAACATTCCTTCAGGAATGAAGCAATTTTGCAATAAGGACTGGTGAGTGGAAATTTTCTTGAGCAAAGGTAACTGGGATGGATGCAGGCAGGGTATTGATAGTCTCTTTGAAAGGACATCTCTCATTAGTAATTGCCACGGGAGAGATCAGGGGGTTGTCACGTGACAGACTGAATTAAAAACAACCAGCAAAGGGAATGCCACACTGCAAGAGCTGCCTTTGGAGGCTGTCCGAAATTTCTGAACAACCGATTTTTTGAGGGGTAGGCCTATAGCAAACCTTACCGACCAATCAAGAGAGCTCTATTTGAAGAAGCTTACACAGCACATAATAAACTTCGCACTGACGGCCGATGGGCGAATCTAGCACTTTCATTAGTTTTCGAATACATGTACATGACATAGGAGAACTACGCATCGCAGTGACCAAATCATTCAGCATAGGAGCTGAGACCCGTCTATGGAAGCTTTCATCCGGCTCGATTTTGTCGGCACCAATAACAGCGCTGAAGGCTTGAGTATTGGATGTTCTTCATGCACTATCATCCATGATTATTGATCTCGAGCAAGGAATTCTGATTTCAGAGGATGATGAAGTTACAATGAGGAAAAACGAAATCAGACGGTGTTCTTGTTTCCCTTATGAAGAGATTTCTTCATAATCTGCTCTGCGTGACTCCAGGCAACAAAAGTTCAACAGAGGAAATCTTCACCTTCTACTGAAGATTCGGACATCAGGGAAATGGAGAGGAACTTCTCTTCCTCTATTTGGCCTGGAAACTTCCTCGATAGACCTCTGACTGTATCGGTTGCATTAGTTATTGCTCGTTTGGTCATCATCACCAGTGTCATCGTAGTGAACTTTTTTGTTTTACTCGCTGTGTACAGAAGTGCATGCTTACGTAAACCGACAAACTTAATTCTTTCAAGCCTTGCCGTTGCCGATATTCTGAAAGGTATCGTAGCTTTACCAATAGAAATGGCATCGCATTTCCTGACTCTGACTTACCTCGAGGGAGATGCATTCTACTTCCCGTTTATATCTCTCGCCGTCGTGTCGTACACGCATATGATCACGGTCACTATAGATCGTTACATCGCCATCACCATGCCCCTGAGATATCCAGCCCTAGCGACAAATAAACGCATCACCGCTGCAGTAACGGCTGCGTGGATTTGTGGAGGACTACTTCAGAGCATACGATTTTCTTCGATCAGTTACGCTCGCAAAACAAATAACTACTCAAGTTTATTTTATATATACCCTAATGCTATCCTCGCCGGAATGGTTGCACTGCTAGTCGTTGCGTTAGCAATTCCAAATATCTGGTTTCTATTAATCGCCCTTAAGCAGTCCAACAGGATAGAAGTCTTGAGAATTGACGTGGGTCAAAACCTGGTGCGACAAAGGGTGACAAATGACAACATCAAGGCCTTCAGGACAACCGCCCTCATTGTCGGAACATATCTCCTCTGCTGTACACCGACTTGCATCGCCTTGGCCCTAAGCTTCCAAGGTATTGACGACAATACACGCTTCATGTGGGATGAAATCTCCCTGATCTTACTTGCCGCTGGATCTGCCATCTACCCCCTGATATACTGCTACAGAAGCTACGACTTTCGGAGAGCATTCAGAGAAATTCTGCAGCCTGCGAGAAAGCCCCATGTGCGATCCATATTGTGCGAAACCAGTTTTCGATGATAGATTTTTCAATAATCACCACCAGATTAAAGTGCTGACTATGTTATATTGCAGGCGTATGATGGCATATAATTATTATCATGACAATGTTTAAGAAAAACAGTTGGCAACAATACTTAAGAGCAAGTGAAACACAATGCCAATCTGTTAAAAAAAAAAAGATGAAATAATGAATTGATCACAAACAACACAAATTTGTAGAGCGCAAGGCAAGTATACAGTTTTAACGATTACTATGTTCTTTCATATTAAGTTCAAATACATCTGTGGATCTTGTGCCTTAGTTGTAGGATGTTAAATCTTTCACAGAACAATTCACCAAAAGACCTATTTAAAATAAATCTTGAATTTAAGTGCTTTTAGTAGTTAAGTATATAAGATCAAAATCAGACATATATCAAGAAAGACAAAAGTGAAAAAAAAACACTAGATTTGAAGCAAAATAGAGAACTTCAACCAACCTCGTTAGAAACATGCTATATCAGATTTCAGTATAACATGTACCTTGTGCACTGCCTATATACATGACACCATATTCAGTGATATCAACGAGGTAATGATAAGGTGACACTCTATCGAGATTCCTATATAAAGCTGTGTCAGATTGTATATACTTACTTAATGATTCAAATTGTCTTTCATTCCTTAAAAAAAAAAATGTTGGACTTCTAAAAAGAAATGCTGACATTTCGCTGCGTTCATCGAATAAAATATAGATGAATCTATCATTCATGGCATTTTCCTATCAATGGCTGCACGTCTTACATTTCAGGCAAAGTAATTCGCAGGTAATTCTCAAAATGCTTTAGTGTTACAAGCTGTGATAATAACCATCATCTCTGCATGAGGAGAGTAATGGAACAACCATGTGTGTTAGTTTATCACTGCTGAGATGTGCCATTTCCATGCAGACTGGAAATGATACACCCTTCAACAAGTTCCAGACAACAATAAGTTCATTGCAACTGATTGACAAAATGCCCTGTATACATCGACGTAAATAAGCACTGAATTGATCAGTGTGCTTCGTAAAAAACAAGCAAACAAACATTGATCAATTCAGTGCTTATTTACGTCGGTGTACACTGGTGTAGGGCAATTCGTCAATCAGTTGCAATGAAAACATCTTGACAGAAGAATTTCATGAATTTGAACAATAATTTCACTATACAGCCACGTGATTCACGACGAAACGCTATCTGACAACGGGGATTGATAAGGGGAAGAGCTAAACGATTATTAGTTTCTCATGTATGCATTGGCAGCGGGTGGCGCCACATTTCTTTGATTATGAATCACAGACTTAAGCATGCAAATAGAGGGTAACCAGTATGTTGAGAGGGATCAACACAGATTATTGTGGAAATAGTCGAAAATGGTCAGAGGGGAGAGGGCTTTTGGTCGCTAAAATCCATTAAGTTCATGACGATAGCATAACAGTAGAAAAAATGAACACATCGGTCACTGTATTAACGTTAAAGATATTGAATTTCTGTTCATGAATCCGGAGGCTTGAAGTAACTGCGTTACGTGTTGGCTTCGTATTTAATTGTTTTCTGTTTACTATTATTGTTTTTGGCTAGTGGTTTTGTTGCTTATATATTTTATTTATTTATCTATTTCACTTCTTGTCGAGCGTAGGTGTTCGTTAGCAAACAAGAGGCACATTCAAGACAAAACTAGTAATATGTGATGGAGCACTGTCATTGTAAGAAAGGATCATTAACTCAACAGCTTTAACTCAAAAATGATCATACCCCCCCCCCCCCCCCGGTTAAAATCCGGCTTGTGATTTTTGTGGCAGTGCGTATTGTGCGTGTGCCAAAAATCTCCTGGATATTTTATGGCATGATAATGTAAGCAGATATATACATGTATATCAGGCGCGCCGGAAGCAGTTTTGGATTGGGGGGGGGCAAACATTGGAGGGGGCTCAAGATTAGACCATGCATATGTTACACAATATACACATACACACACACACACACGCACACGCACACACATCTATTATATATATATATATATATATATATATATATATGTAAAGTGGCGTACGGTTTGTCGAAACATGGGGGGAACCATAAAGTAATTTTGACGGTCTGTATGCTTGTGCGTGTGTGCGTGAGCAATAATGGGACTACAATACATTACGGAATGTGATACATTCAACAACGCAGTCATTGAGGAACATTGTAAGTTTTCCTCACATGGATTGTGGAATGACGGTGTGAAACAATCGACAAATTATATACTGTCAGCAACATAAGGTGAATGGCATAACAATAAAATGCGAGCGAGCGAATCGAGCGAGCTTGAAAATTTTGATATTCCACAGTTCCAAAACTGGAGTTTTAATTGTAGCTATATATTTCGCTTAGGAAATAAATGAGGGCGCATCGGGCGCAACTGCTGGCAATTATTGGCAGCATCATTAGGAGAATGGCATAACGATTCAATGCGAGCGAGCGAAGCGAGCAAGCTTGAAAATTTTGACATTTTACAGTCCAAAAACTGGGGTTTGTAGCTATATCTTTCACTTTGGAAATTAATGGGGCGGCGCATCGGGCGCAACTGCTGGCAATTACTGGCAGCAACATTACGAGAATGGCATAACGATTCAATGCGAGCGAGCAAAGCGAGCGAGCTTGAGAATTTTGACATTTTACAGTCCCCAAACTCCCGTTTGTAGCTATATCTTTCGCTTTGGAAATTAAGGGGGGGGGGCATCGGGCGCAACTGCTGGCAATTATTGGCAGCAACGTTAGGAGAGTGTCATAACGATTCAATGCGAGCGAGCGAAGCGAGCGAGCTTGAAAATTTTGACATGTTACAGTCCCAAAACTCCCGTTTGTCTTTCGCTTTGGAAATTAAGGGGGGGGGGGAATCGGGCGCAACTGCTGGCAATTACTGGCAGCAACGTTAGGAGAGTGGCATAACGATTCAATGCGAGCGAGCGAAGCGAGCAAGCTTGAAAATTTTGACATTTTACAGTCCAAAAACTGGGGTTTGTAGCTATATCTTTCACTTTGGAAATTAATGGGGCGGCGCATCGGGCGCAACTGCTGGCAATTACTGGCAGCAACATTACGAGAATGGCATAACGATTCAATGCGAGCGAGCAAAGCGAGCGAGCTTGAGAATTTTGACATTTTACAGTCCCAAAACTCCCGTTTGTAGCTATATCTTTCGCTTTGGAAATTAAGGGGGGGGGCATCGGGCGCAACTGCTGGCAATTATTGGCAGCAACGTTAGGAGAGTGTCATAACGATTCAATGCGAGCGAGCGAAGCGAGCGAGCTTGAAAATTTTGACATGTTACAGTCCCAAAACTCCCGTTTGTCTTTCGCTTTGGAAATTAAGGGGGGGGGGGGAATCGGGCGCAACTGCTGGCAATTACTGGCAGCAACGTTATAGTACAGTCTACTATGTCGAAATATTGGGTCCCGTGAGATTTTCGTGCCAAAATTGATTTTTTTGGCTAACTTGGTCAATTTTGGGGTGCTGAATCCAAAAAACTTTGGTTCCATTTTTTCCGACCACGTCTTCAGCCGCCATTTTGAATTTCAAAATGGCCGCCATAGCAAACTGTATTTTGACCCAATTCTCATAATGTGAGCATCATAGAAGGCTCAAATTTGATGAAAAAAGCATGTTTATGATGTCAGACATTCTGGCACACCATTTTCTGATACTGTAGATAGTATTAATACAATTTTTAGGCAGCCATCTTGAAATTCAAAATGGCCGCCATAGCTAAATATATTTCACCCATATCTAAGGTTGTAAGCATTATGGAAAGTATAAATTCGGGGTAAAAAGCATGTTGGTGATGTCAGGCATATTAACATATACATTTTTTTTTAAATGATGGATCATTTTATTTGCGGCCATCTTGAAATTCAAAATGGCCACCATAACAAATGTAATTGGGCCTGTATCTCATATCGTATACATTGAGTAAGGTTGTAATTCGGGGCAAAGAGCATGCGTATGCTATCAGACATTCTGAAACATCTTTTTCTGAAACGATTCATTTTGATATGGAAGGTGGCCATCTTGAAATTCAAAATGGCCGCCATACCAAAACGTATATTTTGACCAATATCTCATGTTGCTAGGGGCTGTTGTAAGCAATAAAGAAAATTCACATTTCGGGCATAAACCAGGCTTATAATGTTGAACATTCAGATGCACTTTTCCCCTCCCTGAAATTGCAGATCACTTTCGAGGCGGCCATCTTAACATTTAAAATGGCTGCTTTTCAGCTAATATCTCTGGTTACAAGCAATGAATGTCTATGATGGCGTACATTGTACATTCTTTAAAAAAAAAACACATAGGGCCTATACATTCTGTAATAATGGATTATTCGCATTGGCCGCCACTCTTGATATTCAAGATGGATTTCGACCATATTTGGTGCTGTAAGATCATTAAACTGCAAACCGTTCAAGCATGCTGGAACACTCATGTGTAAGTCAATCACCAGTGAATTGCGTAGGCGGGACTGCTTCCTGTCCCGTAGGTACACTGCCATGTTGAAATGCAAAATGGCTGCCATGAGAAACATTCCTTTAAAAGCGTATAGCGTTTGGGTAAAAATTGTGAATGGGAAATCATGTGATTCTGACGTCAAAACGAATGACTCTCAAAAGAACCTCTTAATAACTGTGTCTGAGTGACTAAATGCCCCATTTAGACGATTTGGTTGTAGAGTTTACAATATCAGCCCTATGTTCTAAAAATTTGTGGGATAGTCACTTTAATAGATATAATGTCTTCTAGGCTCATTCCCTGCATGAGGTTTTGAAGTCACATCACTTTAAGGCTGTACACGGGGAGGATTGGTTCTATAAAATTCTTCCAGAAAGAATGACTTTTGCATTTCTTGCTATGAGCATGATAATGAATTCTGTGGCCACCGTTGGTTTAGGAAGCTCCAAGTATTTAATTTAACAGTTTATGGATACCCTCTGGAAATAGCTACAATGTAATATCATATTTCCCTGTAGTAGAGGCACAAATTAGGTTGTGAGAGTTGACGAGGTTTACTCTCTCGATGTGTTGTATAAAGACTATAGCGTAAAGTGGGAGACTTCTGGAAGGCATGAACTGTGCCATTTTACATTCTGCATGATTCAAGGCTTAGAGAATTCTTGGTCCATCTGCTCTTTGAGACATCCTCAAATTTTCAACTTCAGCCAGCACCATGAAAGGCATGAAAAAGCAGATCTTTATAGTTGTTGGTTTTTTTCACAACGAACTGCAGAACATAATCTATCAATAATGTCATTTGTACTTTTATCATTTTACCAATTTTCCAACGATGGAGCAGACATCATGCAATGCAGTAAGTAAAGCCAACTTACAAGATCCATCAGGAGAATTGAAATGTCAGTGTACACGTAATAATCATCAACATCTCTGATTTTCCCGTTGCTCTTGAAGTAGCATCTAATACATACAATGGAATGAGGTTATCTGTTTCCTCGTTGTGAGTGACGGGTGACAGTTCCCATGGCATCTTTGATGAACCTTTTGTTTCTTTTCTTTCCGTGATGTGGTCTCTGTGTCAGATAGAAATGACTGCTCAGTATTTCAACTTTCAGGCTGATTATTTGGCTCAGTTTTGTGGATTTCTAAGGCATGGGTATGAAAAATAAACATTTGTTAGTGAGAATGAGGAGAAGGCCATGAAATTATGAGATGAAGAGTGATTGTGGAATTACTTACAACTTATACCTTCCGATAATTGTATTGTCCAGCAATGACTGGATAATGACAGGTCTATTAGACTGTAGAACCAGTAGAAATGTTTTGAGAAGTTGGTGATCCTCTCATGCTTAATGACTTTGGATCCAATCTTACATGGTGTATTTTGATTGCACGAGCTGAATGTCTGGCCTTATCATACTATCCGAGAAATGAATATATTTTCATTCTCTTAGATACAAATTCTTAGTATAGAAGATGAAAACTGCCCTTTTCATCTCTTTCTAGAATATCCCCCTTGCATGTTTCCGATAGCTGAATGCCAAACACCACATTCATCAGCTTCAAGGCAGTGACAATTTTTGAGATTACCCTTATGTGATGGTCTTCTAAATTGCGGGGGAATTCTGATGCATGCAAAGTGCCACAGAACTGAACAATTATTGCTCCTTTGTTGTTTTAGAATCATAGGCTGTACAGCAGTAAGCATCTGGCTCGGAAGTCTTAATGATTGAAGATGACCCACTCAAGGGCAATCAGGAAAGAGGCTACTCATTCCTTATTCATTCTGCATTATTCCAGAAATATATCTAGTGTCTAGCAAATCTAGTTTCAGTTTGTGGCCAACAAACAAGCTTGTGAATGGGATGCCTGGTAGGGTGACCGTGGCATTTCTTGCCATTGCGAGACTTTTCCTTGTTTGTCTTCAATCTCTCGAGGCAGCATCAAGTTTTTGAAGATCACCTTCAATTGTATCAATGGTTGCTTTTGTACAAATATCTTACTGACTGGGATTAAATGTAATCATTAACGAGGTTCCACGATGCAAAGTGATGTGTTCCCTGAGAGGCAAAAACAAACCGCTTTAGCGCGCAATTCGGGAACCGCATATACCCGCCTGGCTATATGGGATGTAACGCTTACATGCTTGCTTGCCCACATGTATGGGACAGGGGTATGCCCCCCCCCCCCCCATGCTCAGTTTTTGCCCCTCAGCATGGCTTGATGACGTCATTGGAACCTCGTCCTTACATTTTGAATTTATGGCAACCATTTTGAGAGATGGCTGTCATTTTGAATTGAGAGTTGGCTGTCATTCTGCTTGAAATGGAAATGAATTCGGTCTAACTAGAACTATTTTGGCATATTCATCTAAGGCGCTTACAACAGTATTATATGTTTTCTATATAGCAGCCATCTTGAATTTCAACATGGTTGCCTGTCTAATGATCCACAATTAGGAAACAGCTGTACTGGAACGTTGGACACCACAAGCATGCGCATTCTTGAAAATTTGATGCTTCTACAATAATTGCAACCTAAGATATGGGTAAAAACGCTACGGCGGCCATTTTGAAATTCAAGATGGCCGCCTACAAATTGTGCAAAACAATCCACAATATTAGAAATATATATATCAGAGTGTCTGACATCACAACGAGGCATTTTGAACCAAATTTGAAGCTTCTACAATGCTCACTGTATGAAATATGGGTCAAATTACAGTTTCCCATGGCGGCCATTTTGAAATTCCAGATGGCAGCCTACAAATTGTATCAAAACAATCCAAAATATCAGAAAAAGATATATCATGGTGTCTGACATCACACTCATGCATTTTGCACCAAATTTGAAGCTTCAACAATGCTCACTTTATGAAATATGGGTCAAAATACAGTTTGCTATGGCGGCCATTTTGAAATTCAAAATGGCGGCTGAAGACGTGGTTGGAAAAAATGGAACCAAAGTTTTTTGGATTCAGCACCCCCAAATTGACAAAGTTTTTGGCACAAAAATCTCACGGGATTACATAGTAGCCTCTACTATTAGGAGAGTGGCATAACGATTCAATGCGAGCGAGCGAAGCGAGCGAGCTTGAAAATTTTGACATGTTACAGTCCAAAAACTCCCGTTTGTAACTATACCTTTCGCTTTGGAAATTAAGAGGGGGGGGCATCGGGCGCAACTGCTGGCAATTACTGGCAGCAACATTAGGAGAGTGGCATAACGATTCAATGCGAGCGAGCGAAGCGAGCGAGCTTAAAAATTTTGACATTTTACAGTCCCCAAACTCCCGTTTGTAGCTATATTTATCTTTCGCTTTGGAAATTAAGGGGTGGGGGCATCGGGCGCAACTACTGTCAATTACTGTCAGCAACATTAGGAGAATGGCATAACGATTCAATGCGAGCGAGCTTAAAAAATTTTGACATTCTAGAGTCCAACAACTGTCGTCGTAGCTATGTTTTTCGCTTTAGAAATTAAGGGGGAGGCGCACCGGGCTCAACTGCTGGATGCGAGCGAGCGAAGCGAGCGAGCTTGAAAATTTTGACATTTTACAGTCCAAAAGCTGCCGTTTGTAGCCATATTTTTTTCCTTTTATTCATTTATATACATATTTATCTTATTTTATTTGTTTATTCATTTATCTTTACTATTATTATTATTATTTTTTTTTTTGGGGGGGCTTTTTGGGGGGGCAAAAATGCGTTTTGCCCCCCCCCCCCCCCACTTTTTGGATTGGGGGGGGGGGGGGCGGCCGCCCCCCCCCCCCCCCCCCTGCCCCCCCCCCCCCACTTCCGGCGCCTATGATGTATATTCAATTTTACATCAACCTTACGCTCTGCCAAGGTCAGTCCGTGAAATCTGTCACCATTATGACATGTTTTATAATTGTGCAATGACTTTTACTCTATGCACAACGATACATGTATAGCACACGAACTGTGAATATGCACTGTGCATTCTATGCTATACGTATGACACTAACGAACCAGTTATTCGAAGTCACATCTCTCAGCGATGCACTTTCAGTTTCCTTTCATTCTTTTGTTTCTCTTCGCGTCTCGTTTCCATTCTCTCTTTTCATTTGAAATATAATTATATTATGTAGAAGTAGACGACAGTTTGACATATACTTATGAAGACTGCGGATCGAGTCTGAGGATAGCTTAGAAGCACTTTCTACCACTTGCAGATGGAACAAAAACCAAGCTTTAGTGCTTCAAAATAGTTCTAAAATGTAAGTCAGGGAGAGAAACAACTAATCAGTATAATCAATGTTAAGTATTGTTAAATATACATTGTAAACAATAATAAAATTGTTTCTAGGATAAACCGTCTACAGTTATGGTTTATTGATCGAAATAGTGGTATCTCCTTATATTTTAGGCTTTACTGCTAAATTTTTGGATGGTATACTAAGTATGATGTTTTCTGATACAACTGACCTACACATATGCATCACGAATGTGATAACTCGGACATTAAGGAGGAAAAATGACAAAATGTTAATTGACAACTCATTAGATATCTTATAAACAATAACAATGAAGTCAATAATAATAATATGGTCCGCAATGTCAATAGATGATTATGTTTATTGTGCTCATAGTCAATTATGCTATGAAATTGCCTATAGGTTGCCAAGATGGCATCAGTGGTACCCATCTAGAACGCAAATCCACAAAAACCGTTATAATGGTCAGACCATGTACATCGTACATGTTTATGGCACCGTCAATTTGTGAAAATGAATTCATTATGCATGCTAATTGTGCTTTTCAAGACAATAATTATAATGACTAAATGAGTAGAAGTTAGTGTCATAAATGGATTCCTCGTCGTAGAAACCTTTGAAAGGGTAGTGTCACCCTCGTTTTTAGGCTCTCTGCATTAATCTCATCAACGTATTATGTTCCAACCATCCATTAACACTCGTTTTGTTATAGTCCTCTACCTTTTTATCTTCACGACACGTAATTAGTTTTTTTCCTCTCTCCCTCTCTCTCTCTCTCTCTCTCTCTCTCTCTCTATCTATCTATCTATCTCTCTTCCTTCTCTCTTACTGCAAGACAGCTGCTTATAGTGTACTGTAGAGAGATATGTCCAGGGTGGGTTTTTTTTCGGATTAGTTACGGTTCCATGTCTTAGTTTGTTTCGTAATTTCGCTCCTTATGTATTACAGTATAGCAATAATTACTATGATTTGTTGTACGTGTGGGAAATGCACGGTGACGAGCACTGCTGTTTAGCATTCCTCCCCATCCTCCCCATTTCCAGCGTTTCTGTGAACTTTCAATACTCTGCAAACTTATACGTTTCTTTTACTATACATTGTGATGTAATTTATGCTTCCAATTTCTGTAAAATATTGACATGTTTTTGCTCGAAATGGAAAAATGAATGAATGAATAAATAGATGAATAAATAAATGAATAAATAAATGAATAAATAGATAAATAAATAAATATATAGATAAATAAACAAATAGACAGATAAATAAAAAACAAATGAATGAATAAATGAATACATGCTAATAAGTTGATTTTGTTAATTAGCCTGTGAAATTAAGATAATTGATCGTCAAGGGGGCAGCTAAGCTTAATAACCTAAATACCCCTGCAACCTTTGTACTTCAACACATTTATCCGGGTCATACACGGTATATGGTACCATCGACTGAACTATTGACTATGCATATCAGCTTATCAGCTTATCAGCTTATCAGCTTATCCAACGTATCCAAAATTCAAAATTCAGCCGCTAGATTAGTCTCCCTTAGTAGGAGACATGACCATATATCTCCTGTTCTCCGCTCACTCCATTGGCTTCCAGTCCATTCCCGTATTACTTTCAAGATCCTACTTCTGACGTACAAAATCACACGTAATCTTGCACCCATATATCTTCAAAACCTAGTCTCTCTCCGCTCCTCCTCTTCTGCCAGACCCCTCCGTTCATCTTCCTCTCTC